>NC_135237.1:397006060-397324560 GCF_051348905.1 Ranitomeya variabilis | reverse complement strand
CCACCTTATCTGTGGATCTCGGGAGCTCCTTTAGAGTGATCATGAGTATCATGGCTGCTTCTCTAATTAGTGCTCTCCTTGCTTGCAATGTCAGTTTAGATGGACGGCCATGTCTACGTAAGTTTGTAGTTGTATCATACTCCTTCCATTTTCAGATGATAGACTGAAGAGCACTTTGTGAGATGCTCAAAGTTGGGCTATTTCTTTAAAACCTAACCCTGCTTTGCTTTTTTTTTCTCAATTTTATTCCTGACCTGTCTGATATATTACTTGGTTTTCATGATGCTGTTTGATCCCTACTGTGCTCTGAAAAACCTTGTTGGCCTTCACAGAACAACTGTAGCTTTACTGAAAATAAATGTATAATTGAAAAAAATTATCGAATTATGAAGCTGCTATTGAATAAAGACAAACACTTTTTGACATCATTAGAATAGAAAAAATTCTTTTTGAAAAGACTTTGTGTTGTGACATCATCAGACTCTTACATAACTTAGAGATAAAGATAAAGCTATTGTTACATAATAACAATAGAACACAGCCAAGTAAGAGACACACTATTGTGAAATAAAATCAATAGAAGACAGCCTTGAAATAAAGGCAAACTGCTTTGAACACCAGCGTGAGCAGACATAAAAAAAATTAACATAAGAAGATAACTTATAAAAGAAGACTTTGTCATTACAAAATCATTATAATAAAATAAGAAGAGAAACATAATGGTGTCATCAAGACAATAAATGCAGGCTAGGGATGAAGACAAAATTGCCTTAATTCCATCAAAATGGAATGCAGCTTGTAAAATAAGTAAAAGAAGAATGGGCTATTGTGACATCACTGGGATAGAAAACATGTTTGAAAAGACATATTATAAATTGACATTTGTGCATTTTTTTTATCATAGGGATTGTTTAAATAAAATATTCCAAAGCTGGCATTATGCAACATATCTGCCATCATGATTGTGTATGATAAAGTAAAAGCATTGCCATAATGGTGCTATTACACAGATTCAATAGATACATTTAATGAACAATTCACTTCCCTGGTTGTTCTTTAATCCACATTTGAAGTTTTGGTGTAAAAACCTTCCAGTGCATGTATGTGTGATTGTAGGTTCTTCGACTATACCCCAGCCCCTCCACCTGCCTCTGTTGTCTGTATCTGCTTCCTTTTTTAAAGTCCACTATTAGTTTGGGGTATAAAATCCTGAAGACAGAGTCTCTTTAAAACATTTACTCTGCATTATCTAGGTATACTTAGGGTACCGTCACACAGTGAAATTTCCATCGCTACGACGGTACGATTCGTGACGTTCTAGCGATATCGTTACGATATCGCAGTGTCTGACACGCAGCAGCGATCAGGGACCCTGCTGAGAATCGTACGTCGTAGCACATCGTTTGGAACTTTCTTTCGTCGCTTGATCACCCGCTGACATCGCTGGATCGTTGTGTCTGACAGCGATCCAGCGATGTGTTCGCTTGTAACCAGGGTAAACATCGGGTAACTAAGCGCAGGGCCGCGCTTAGTAACCCGATGTTTACCCTGGTTACAAGCGTAAACGTAAAAAAAAAAAACAGTACATACTTACATTCCGGTGTCTGTCCTCCGGCGTCTCAGCTTCTCTCCACTGTGTGAGCGCCTGCCGGCCGGAAAGCGAGCACAGCGGTGACGCGGTGACGTCACCGCTCTGCTTTCCGGCTATGGCGCTTACACAGTGGAGAGAAGCAGAACGCCGGGGACAGACACCGGAATGTAAGTATGTACTGTTTGTTTTTTTTACGTTAACGCTGGTAACCAGGGTAAACATCGGGTTACTAAGCACGGCCCTGCGCTTAGTAACCCGATGTTTACCCTGGTTACCTGGGGACTTCGGCATCGCTCCAGCGCCGTGATTGCAAAGTGTGACCGCAGTCTACGACGCTGGAGCGATATTCATACGACGCTGCGACGTCACGAATCGTGCCGTCGCAGCGATGGAAATTTCACTGTGTGACGGTACCCTTACAGTTAAGATTTTTTATTCAGACACCATAAAATAAGTGTTGTCTAGTAGCGATGAGCGAATATATTCAGAAAATAATTGCCAAACATAAATTCAGCACGCATATGGCACATTCGGATTTGTTATCGGAAATATGAGCAATTTTCTTAAAATCAGAAAAAGTCAGTAAAATTTGGTAAAAGTGTAGAAAAATAATTGCATTGCCACTAATGTTGTCATACTGGGTGAAGGATAAGTAAATGCAAAACAATGGGAGCCTACACACAAGGGAAGGGGGGAGTAGTGACCCCTAGGCAGATCAAAAATCATCCTGTCTGCCCTAAACATCCCTATAATATAGGTTCTGCAACTATCACCATGCAGGAACCTAATCCTTGCCTGACCTTAGCAATAGACCCTACATAAGGAGGGGACAGGGTGTGCGATATTCAGTCCCCACTATAACCATAGGCAGAGAGAGGAGACAGATGGATGGAAAACACTTAGCTTGAAAAGACAACTGAGACATCACACCAGCTATCTTCCAAGGGTCCTCAGGGAAAGACAACAGTTGCTGACTGCTTGAACCTCCAACAAGAGTGAAGCAAGAATGAACAAACACCTGCACCATGCTGCAGAAATTTAATGTATTTAAACTTTCAGCCCAGGTGTGTGATTAGCAGCAGAAGGTTGAGGTAACTATTGGGTCCTAGAGGGAGAAGGATATTGCTGCATAACAGAGATTCAAATCAAGAAGGTGCTTGAGCTAAATGCTAAGACCTTCTTCAGCAAGCTCCAGGATGACCGTCTGTCACACCTGACACACCCATGACAGTATCCCCCCTTCTACAAGTAGCCTTCAGACACTCAAGGCCCGGTTTCTCAGGATGAGAGGCATGAAACAAATGAACCAGTCTAGGGGCATTCACCTCTGCTGAAACCCACATCCACATCTTCTGGAACATAACCCCTCCAGCGCACCTAGTACTGCAGGTAATGACGAGAATCAACAATACTCAAAATCTGGAACTTCAAATTACCATCAACAATGATAGGAGGCGGTATCAGGGTAGAAGACTCAAGAGGTTCAACATACTACTTGAGCAGAGACCTGTGGAACACATTGTGAATTTTAAGAGCCTTGGGTAACTCAAGACAAAAAGCTGCAGGGTTAATGACCGTGGTTATTCTATAGGGGCCAATAAACCTAGGTCCCAGTTTCCAGGAAAGGATCTTCAGCTTGACATTCCTGGCAGACAGCCACACAAAGTCATTCACACTTAGATCTGGACCAGACGAGCGTTTTCTGTCAACCATATGTTTGTTCCTGTCTCTCATGACCTTCAAATTATTCTGCACCCCCCACCACAATGAAAAGAGTGACAAAGAAAAACGTTCCTCCTCAGGAATTCCCGAAGCACCTCCCCCACTAAAAGCAGCAAACTGTGGAAGGGAACCATATGTACCAAAGAATAGTGACCTGCTGGTAGATTCTTGGCAATGATTATTAATAGCAAACTTGGCCAACGGTAAGTAAGATGCCCAATCCTTCTGGTTTTCCGAGACAAAACACCTGAGGTAAGTCTCCAAATTCTGATTAGTGCGCTCAGTCTATCCAGTCGAGTCAGGATGGAAAGCAGAGGAAAAGGACAGCTGCACCCACAGCCAAGTACAGAACACCTTCCAGAACTTAGAAACAAATTGGGTCCCCAGATCTGACACCACATTGGAGGGAACCCTGTGAAGCTTCACAATCTCATTAACAAAAACCTGAGCAAGAGTCCTGCCATTGGGAAGTGCCGGTAAAGTGATGAAATGCACCACTTTACTGAACCTATCTACAACCACCAGAAACAGTCTTGCCTGCTGATACCGGTAGGTCAGTAATAAAATCCAAGCACAAGTTTTGGTCCAAGCATTCCAAGCATGGTCTGCTAGGAATGGATAATGGAAAAAGAGGAACAGACAGATGGGTATGCGATACTTTTGAATGCACAGAAACACTGTAAGCAGACACCTGTTTAACCACATCCCGATGCAACCACGGCCACCAAAAATGACGAGAAAAGGGGTCCGCGGTTTCCTTACCCCAGGATGAAAGGCAAGTATAAAGTTATGATGTTCCCTATTTACTTCACAGCGCAAATCAAATGGTACAAATAACCTCCCTAAAGAGAAGGAGGCAGGGGCGTCCCTCTGTACATCCAGCACCTCACCTTCCAGGTCAGAGTATAAGGCTGAGACAACTACCCCCTTATGCAAAATTGGGGCAGGGTCCTCATGAACGTAAGGGAAGCTCCGGGACAAAGCATCCACTTTGGTGTTTTTAACTCCTGGATGGAAAGTGACCACGAAATTGAATCTAGTAAAGGACCACCTAGCTTGTCTAGGATTAAGACTTTTAGCCTATTAAAGATAAGACAAGTTATTGTGTTCCATGATAACAGTAGTAGGATATACTGCCCCCTTCAACCAATGTCGCCACTTCTCGAATGCCAATTTTATCGCCAAAAGCTCCCTATTACCCACATCATAATTTCTCTCAACCGAGAATATTTTCTTTTAAAAGAAAGCACATGGATGCCATTTAATAGGGGGTGGACCATGAGACAGCACAGCCCCAATCTCCACCTCTGACCCATCCACTTCTACGATAAAAGGTTGAGAAACAAGGTTGACTGAGCATAGGTGCAGTGTCAAACAACTCTTTAAGGAGGAAAAAGCCTAATGAGCAGCATCTGATTATTTAGAAAAATCAGAGACCTTCCTTATCATCACAAAAAAGATGTCCCAAAGTATTAAACTCATAGGGTATTTGGGTTCATGTACCCCTTTAAGAATAACATTAATCACAAAATTGGTTGCCAATGAGAATAAACACAATAGTAACCAAAATTACTTCTTGATTAAAAAGTAATTTTTATTAATACAATAGATAAAAAGATGGAGAAGAAGCAGTGCGAAACGCGTGTCGGGGCAGAGTGACGCCTGAGATATCCATGTGCACACTGCTGGTAAAGTATGCCCTGTTAATGCAATGTTGTATGTACCTAAATTGTTATTAAGTGCGGCTCATACCTACTTTACAGCAGCAACATTGGATTTACAGTATCTTTAGCATGTAATCCCTTGCTGAATAAATGTCATATGTATCTTCATTACAGTCTATGTTAGAACAGGTTTAGTGGTTTGTGATTGCTACTCCACTTTTTTGTTTTCATAGTTTGCTGCCTTATTTGGTTTTACTATTCTTTTGATTTTGCTATATCAGCCATTCTAGTCTTGTGTTTACATATTTTCACTTTATATTCATAGATTTCGTGTCAGGATTCTCTTCTGGCATTTCATTATATTGGGCTTTGCTACTTCAAATAGCTTGTGCTATGTGGTATTATATTGTATTACTGTCCCTCTTTTAATGACTTAGCACCTTTCTTTACATCTTTTTAATTATTGTATTAATAAGAATTACTTTTTAATCATGAAGTACCTTTGGTTACCATTGTATTTATTCTCATTGGCAACCAATTTTGTGATGAACCTTCCTTGTCATGTCATTAAGGGGTTTCACCATTATCAAATAATTTTAAATAAACTTACAGTAAAAATGAGTAAAACCCAGAAAACATTGTAATGACTTCAAATTTTTGGGACGGTCCTAATAGAGTACAGCCCAAAACTTTTCAAGGTGCTGGTGAAATGAGGTACATGACCACTTAACCAAGCCATGAGAGATTCACAGTAGCCTTTGCTAAACAACTGTAAAGGTGCAGGAGTGCCACATGAAGCCAAGACAGCACAACATCTACTTGCCAAAAGTCTTTCCACTTTGATGTTAGGGCCAGCGGAATGCACCGAGTAAATATAGATGTTTATTATTGGTGCGTTGCGTTCGCAGCCCGAGGTCCACCGTGCAGGAGGAACCTGCTGCTAGTGAATGGTGGCACTATTTGGCGGTATAAGCTAGCTCTGTTACTTCACAGAGTAGCCGTGAAAGGAAAGCACTGCGCCCTGTTAGACTCACAGGGGCGCAAGCTAACTGCCGAGCTGATAGCAGTCTGTGGTTATGCAGGCACACAATCTCCTCACTGGAGGTGCCGGTATTTTAGGGGCTTATTTCAGCTGGGTCCCTGAATACATACACAACACACAATCTCCTCACCGGAGGTGCCGGTATTCTAGGGGCATATTTCAGCCGGGTCCCTGAATAAATACACACATAACCACACCGGCGCAAAGCACATAACTTAGATTGATACTAGCGCATGGCCGTGTGGTCATGCGAACCTTTTATAGCTGCAGCAACTACAGGACCTTCCCAGAAGGACCAATGGGAGGCTGCCACAGAAGTTGGGCACTTCAGGGCCTTCCTGGAGGAAAAAACACCAAAAACAGGCAGAGATGCTTACCTGTCTGAATAGGCCTCAATACTAATGCACAAGCAGGATGCAGCGGACCCAAATGAAATAGCAAATGCACAGGTGCAATACCTGATGAGACAGCCAGCCTTCAATAAGGGTTTGGCCGTGTGGTGCACCCGTGCACTAAGATAAAAACTGTATGTGGCGTGTTCACACAGGGAATGCAGGCATCCACAGCTCAGGTTGTGCATTCTAGAGCCGCCAACCTACCCTCCTGCTGCTGGATGTACCGCTGTAGACGCTGATCGTCCACCATTTACTAGCCAGACCCTGGCGCTAGTATTATGTTAGAGCTAGCGGAATGCACCGAGTAAATATAATTTTTTTTATCGGTGCATTCGCAGCCTGGGGTCCATCGTGCAGGAGGAACCTGCTGCTAGTGAATGGTGGCACTATTTGGCAGTATAAGCTAGTTTTGTTACTTCACAGAGTGGCTGTGAAAGGAATGCACTGTGCCCTGTTACACTCACAGGCGTGCAAGCTAACTGCCAAGCTGATAGCAGTCTGTGGTTATGCAGACACACAATCTCCTCACCGGAGGTGCCGGTATTCTAGGGGTTTATTTCAGCCGGGTCCCTGAATACATACACAACACACGTTCTCCTCACTGGAGGTGCCGGTATTCCAGGGGCTTATTTCAGCCGGGTCCCTGTATACATACACACATAACCACACTGGCGCAAAGCAGATAACTTAGATTGATACTAGCGCATGGCCGTGCGGTCATGCAAACCTTTTATAGCTGCAGCAACTCCAGGACCTTCCCAGAAGGACCAATGGGAGGCTGCCACAGAAGTTGAGAATCTTCAGGACCTTCCTGGAGGACCAATGGGATTTGCTGCAGTATCTAAGCATGTGACCCTTTATCTCCAACGAGAGATCTTACCCTGGGCATGCTCAGAAGGGGAAAAGCAGGACTTAGTCCCAAAAATGTCTGCTTGCCGCTGCCCAGAACTGGCTACAATGGCAGAAGCTGGAAAGGCAGCAGTTACCCTTTGCACAGAGTCAGACTGAGCGAGACACTGGGACCGACGTCTCCGCTGAGCAGGCTCCACTGCGGCAGAAGAATGGGAGACCACAGCAGAGATGGCCCGAGATTCCCCCTGTGCAGAGGCGGGAACTCGACCCCTAACATTACCCCCCCTCCTAGGGCCCCCCTCCTTGGACCTCGCTATGCTCGAAGGCAGCAATGAGCTGCGGAGCCCGAATGTGCTCAGCAGGCTCCCAGGACCTGTCCTCAGGACCATAACCCTTCCAGTCCACCAAATAAAATCTTTTGCCACGTACCACCTTACGCCCCAAAATAGCATTCACCTCGTAATCGTCCGTAGACGAACCTGATGTCCCGGCAGATGACTTGGAAAACCGGACAAGTATACGGGCTTCAAGAGGGACACATGAAAGGTGTCGGTGATACCGAGGCGTGGCGGAAGGGCCAAATGGTAGACCACAGGGTTAACCTGTTCGAGAACCTTGAAAGGGCCCGAGTAGCGAGGTGCAGACATAGTGTACTCAACTCGCAGCCTGATGTTACGGGCGGAGAGCCACACTAAGTCACCAGGAGCAAAGGTCAGAGCGGGGCGCCGATGTGGATCAGCGAAGGACCTCATTCTCTCCTTGGAAGCCCGAATGGCATCCAGAGTGCGGTCCCAAATGTCCCTTGCCTCCACAGCCCAGTCTGCCACCCTGGAGTCAGCGGAAGACACGGGCATAGGCACAGGTAGCCGCGGATGCTGACCATAATTAAGGAGGAATGGCGTCTGTCCAGTGGAGTTGGCTACGGCGTTGTTCAGCACAAACTCCACACACGATAGCAAGGATGCCCAGTCATCCTGCCTGGCTGAGACAAAATGTCACAGATATGTGACCAAGGTCTGGTTGGCCCTTTCTACTAACCCATTCGTCTCGGGATGATATGCAGAAGAGAGATTTAACTCAATGCTGAGAAGACGATAATGCTCTCTCCAGATCCGAGATGCAAACTGGGGACCCTGGTCACTGACAATTTTGTTCGGCATACCATGTAGGCTGAAGATGTGTTTTATAAACAACGCTGCCAAGGCCCGTGCAGAAGGTAGCCATGGAAGCGGCACCAAGTGCACCATTTTAGAAATATGATCGCTGATAACCCAAATGATGGTACAGCCACGAGACTTGGGCAGGCCCACCACAAAGTCCATCCCGACCATCTCCCAGGGCCTGTCTGCCACCAGCATGGGATAAAGTAACCCAGCTGGCCGTTGTTGAGGAGACTTATTTTTGGTGCAGGAGACACACGCCCAAATATAATTTCCGACGTCACGGACCATATGCGGCCACCAGTACGTCCTCGCCAGCAGCTCAGATGTCCTCTTTGTCCCAAAATGTCCACCCACCCTGGATGAATGAGCCCAAGAGAGAACCTCTGGTCGCAAATTAATAGGTTCAAAAGTCTTGCCCAGAGGCACTGACTCTAGCGAAACCGGAGCTACGGTTCTCAGGCTCTCAGAAGGGACAATAAGCCGAGGCTCTCCTTCCTCCTCCTCAGAAGACACAATGGAGCGAGAGAGGGTGTCAGCACGAATGTTCTTCTCCCCAGCGAGATAATGGAGGGTGAAGTGGAACTGGGAGAAGAACAAGGACCATCTGGCCTGATGAGAATTTAGCCGCTGGGCTGTTTGTAAATATTCCAAATTTTTGTGGTCCGTGAAGACTTGGAAGGGAAAGTGAGCCCCCTCCAAAAGATGTCTCCACTCCGAGAAGGCCAACATCATTGCTAGCAACTCCCTGTCCCCGATGGAATAATTGCTCTCCGCTGGTGTGAAGGTCTTGGAGAAGAAGAAGCAAGGATACTTCCGACCTTGAGCATCCATTTAGAAGAGGACTGCTCCAGCACCAACGGATGAGGCATCCACCCCCATTATAAATGGCTTATCAACATCGGGACAATGTAGGATGAGAGCGCTAGCAAAATGAGACTTAATAGAAGAGAAAGCCTTGGAGGCCTCTTCAGACCACAATTTGGGATTTGCTCCCTTCTTGGTGAGGGCTACCAAGGGAGCTACCAAAGTTGAGAAGTGGGGAATGAACTGGCGATAGTAATTAATGAACCCCATAAAGCGCTTCACCGCTTTAAGAGAATGGGGTTCTTGCCAGTCCATCACAGCCTGTAGTTTGGCAGGATCCATAGCCAATCCCTGGGCAGAGATGATATAGCCCAGGAAAGGTAAAGACTCCTGCTCAAACATACACTTCTCCAACTTTGCATACAGGGAATTTGCCCATAAGAGGTCAAAGACCCTGCCAACATCTCTCCGGTGGGAGTCAATATCTGGAGAAAAGATGAGAAAATCATTCAGATAGACTATGACCGAGGTGGAGAGCATATCCCGGAAGATATCGTTAACAAAGTCTTGGAAAACGGCTGGGGCATTACAGAGCCCGAAGGGCATCGCCATATACTTATAGTGCCCATCCCTGGTATTAAAAGCCATCTTCTATTCATCCCCCTCACGGATGTGAATCAGCTTATAAGCACTCCACAGATCTAATTTGGTAAATACCCTTGCTCACCGTAGCCTATCAAAGAGCTCAGAAATCAGGGGCAACGGGTACTTATTCTTAACGGTTATGGCGTTAAGACCCCTGTAATCTATGCATGGATGTAATTCTCCATTCTTCTTCTGCACGAAGAAGAACCCCGCCCCTGCAGGTGACACTGACTTCCTAATGAACCCTATTGCCAAATTCTCCCGAATGTACTTGGACATAGCCTCCGTTTCCGGGAGAGAGAGGGGATAGACCTGTCCCCGAGGAGGTTCTGCTCCAGGCATGAGATCAATAGGACAGTCATAGGGGCGGTGAGGCCGAAGGGTCTCTGCAGCCTTTTTGTAGAAGACGTCCGCATAGGACCAATAACACTTGGGAAGGGAAGAAAGATCTGCGGGTATCTCAGTAGTGGAAACCTGAATGCACTCCCTCACACATCTGCCCTTTACATGATTCACTCCAAACCAATATCCTCCCAGAGGTCCACTCAATATGTGGGGAGTGGAAAAGGAGCCAGGGTATTCCCAGCAGAATCTCATCCATTCCCTCGGGAAGGACAAGAAGGGAAATAATCTGGTGGGAAGGGGACATGTATAAAGTGAAAGGGACAGTCTGGTGTGTGATTTGTGAGGAAAGTGTCGACCCATTCACTACTCAAAAAGTCACCGGTTTGGCGAGCATCACCAGAGGTATTGCATGGCGCAGAGCAAAAGCAGAGGACATGAAATTCCCCTCTGCTCCAGAGTCCACAGAAAGCTCAACTGTTAGAGTGGATGAGCCTAATGTGATTGTCCCTTTAAAGGACAACATGGAGGAAAATGCTTCTGTGTGTAGTGAACCACCTCCAAGGGTTACTAGACAGGATCTTTTTTTCCGACCGCTGTGGACATTTATTAGCATAATGTCCTAACTATTGGCAAATATTACAAACCAGGGGGACTCGAGCGGCCCGGGACTTAGTTCTCACTAAACCTCCATGACCTCATGGAAGGCAGACGCCTGAACGGAAGATTCTAGAGGTCTGGCGAAGGTGGGAGCCAGCTGGAACCTCTGCCTTCACTGGGTCTGCTCTAACCTCCGCTTGTTAAAACGGAGGTCGATGCAGGTAGATATTGTAATGAGCTACTCCAGTGTGGTGGGAATCTCTCTGGTGGCCAAGGCGCCCTTCACATGGTCTGCCAGTCCTTTCCAGAACACCAGAATAAGGACTTTATCTGGCCACTCCAGCTCTGAGACCAGAGTCCGGAATTGGATGGCGAACTGGCTGACCATGGACGAACCCTGTGTTATTGCCAACAGTGGGAGCGCCGTATCATGGGTGACACGAGGTCCTAAAAAGACCTGTTTCAGAGAGTCCAGGAAGAGAGGAGCACTCTGCACCACACGATCATCCCACTCCCACAGCGGCATTGCCCACTCCAACGCCCTGCCCGACAAAAGGGATAAGATAAAACCCACTTTTGCCCGTTCCGTATGAAAACGTGCAGCCAGAAGCTCTAGATGTATTGAGCACTGACTCACGAATCCCCGACATAGCTTACTGTCACCAGCAAACTTGTCTGGAAGCGGGAGATGGGATAAAGTCGGAGCAGGGGTGGCAGAGGACAAACTGGCTGCAGCTACACTTGCAGCCTGAACAGCGACTGCGGTAAAATCCACAGCTCAGGTTGTGCATTCTAGAGCCGCCAACCTACCCTCCTGCTGCTGGATGTACCGCTGTAGACGCTGATCGTCCACCATTTACTAGCCAGACCCTGGCGCTAGTATTATGTTAGAGCTAGCGGAATGCACCGAGTAAATATAATTTTTTTTATCGGTGCATTCGCAGCCTGGGGTCCATCGTGCAGGAGGAACCTGCTGCTAGTGAATGGTGGCACTATTTGGCAGTATAAGCTAGTTTTGTTACTTCACAGAGTGGCTGTGAAAGGAATGCACTGTGCCCTGTTACACTCACAGGCGTGCAAGCTAACTGCCAAGCTGATAGCAGTCTGTGGTTATGCAGACACACAATCTCCTCACCGGAGGTGCCGGTATTCTAGGGGTTTATTTCAGCCGGGTCCCTGAATACATACACAACACACGTTCTCCTCACTGGAGGTGCCGGTATTCCAGGGGCTTATTTCAGCCGGGTCCCTGTATACATACACACATAACCACACTGGCGCAAAGCAGATAACTTAGATTGATACTAGCGCATGGCCGTGCGGTCATGCAAACCTTTTATAGCTGCAGCAACTCCAGGACCTTCCCAGAAGGACCAATGGGAGGCTGCCACAGAAGTTGAGAATCTTCAGGACCTTCCTGGAGGACCAATGGGATTTGCTGCAGTATCTAAGCATGTGACCCTTTATCTCCAACAAGAGATCTTACCCTGGGCATGCTCAGAAGGGGAAAAGCAAGACTTAGTCCCAAAAATGGCTGCTTGCCGTTGCTCAGAACTGGCTACAATGGCAGAAGTTGGAAAGGCAGCAGTTACCCTTTGCACAGAGTCAGACTGAGCGTGACGCTGGGACAGATGTCTCCGCTGAGCAGGCTCCACTGAGGCAGAAGAATGGGAGACCGCAGCGGAGATGGCCCGAGATTCCCCCTGTGCAGAGGCGGGAACTCGACCCCTAACACTTGAGACATAATATCACTTTGCTCACAACAACTAAACAACTTAGTGATAAAAACTCTGGTGGGGTCAAAATGTCTAACTTTGTCGCACAGGAGACCCGGGAGTTCACAGCCAGTGAACTCACTTCATCTTTCTGATGTCAGTGCGAGCACCATGGGAAAATTTCCCTCAGATAGGGAAAAGCCGTTCACAGGTGCTCAATGTCTGCTAGATGACAGGCTGTATGGATAGATCCTGCCATCTAGATGTAGCAGAGCTGGACCCGTCATGGAACAATGGATTAAAAACATCTGTGCAGAAAGATGAGGGATACTGTTTTCTTTTTTACCTCTTATGCAGATGATGAGGGCATTGGGGGAATGGGCGAGGTAGTAAGTATGGTTTAATTAAAAAAATTAAGGGAGTCTGTCATTCTTTCAATTAAAGGACTTTTCCAGGATGTCCCTCCTGACAGCACCACTAGGAGGTTGTCCTTCATATCCTTGATAGGGACAGGGAAACAGAAGAGGCCAAATAGCCCCTGCCACCATCACCCTTCAGTGTTTTTCCTGTCCCTATCAGGGACAGATGCAGTTAGTCAAATAACTATGGTCCGGTTGAGCTGGGGCTCCCGGCGAAACTTCATCCCTCCCTAGGGGGCTCTGGGGTAGAGGCGGCTCAGTGGCACGATCCCCACAGCATCGCTGACACCGCGAGAGGTCCCTCAGCAGCTGGTTGAGCTGTGTGCTCCTGGTGTCGGCCACATCCCTCAGTGAAGGGCTCTGGGCTGCAGCTGCTGCAGCGGTGTCCTCATAGTGGGTGGCCGCAAGGCCCAAACCTCCTGTTGGGAAGCATGCTACGGTGGATTCTGGATGGAGCCTCTCGGGCCAGGATTACCGGCATCTCACTCCTTCGCTTCAGACGTGCTGCGTCACTGGAAAGGCATGCCGGCGACAACTTCCGGGGATCGGGGCCAGAGATTCACAAGATTTCCGGTGCTCCTCATATACAGTGCATGCTGGGTCAGATCATGTGGGCGTGGACCCAGGGAAACAGGCCGAGCAGGGACAATTCTGGTCTAACAGTGTGCATTCCATTGGGCGCGCGCAGTCCGGAGGAAGACCTGCAACACCTAGATTGGCAGCAGCTGAGCTCGGAAGGAGGATGAATCAGATGTCTTGAAACTGGGTAAGAGACTACTTAAGACAGAAAGCTGACAGCACACACTGACTTAGTGAAGATGGAGAGTGCTAGCCGTCCTGACGTCCAATCCTTAGAGCCATCCTTGGACCACGTGAGGGAGGTATAGTGAGGGTCTCTCAGCTGGGCTAGATACAGATAGCTACAGGACCTTCCTTTCCACATCACCTTTTTATCAGGATCCTGTCAGCACCAGCGTGATGCCATGGTTGAGCACGGTGACACCCACACTGCGGGAGAGCCCGGGGTCAGATGCCACGGAGAAAGCTCAAGCAGACGGGATCTGAGCAGCGTGCTGAAGATAGCAGAAAACAGAAGGACCAACGATCATGTGACCACAGGGGGCGGGGCTTAGCATCCTGCTACTGGAGATAAGTGCAGGATTCTACAGGCACCCTGAAGTAGAGGAGAGGAAAACTCAAGTCGTACAAATGGGGGTCATACACGGAGAGGACGGTGCGGTACAGAAGGGGTGAGCAGAGAATAGTCAGAATGTAGGCAAGGAGTCATACACGGAGACAGCAGCACAGTACAAAAGGGACAGAAAGAACTCTAAATGGGGACAGAACAAGATCAGAACCAGACAAGCATAAAGTAGCACAGGCACAAAGCACAGGCACAAAGCACAGGCACAACAGGGTCACACACACTCAGCCAAGGGTCAGAGTATAAGTGACAGGGAATGGCCCCACAATGAGGCTATGAGAAGCCTTCCAGAATCCCAGAGTGAGGCCATCCAGGTTAACCCTAAAACCACCTAATCCCAGAAACTCAGCAGACCATTACATTTTTAGGATAAGGAGACGCCTAAGCGATCCACAACAGCAGTCAAAAGGAAGTCCAATAAGTGCCCATTATGCTCTACCAGACTTCCCGAAGCACATGACAAGAAACTGTGTGAAACATGAATCGCCAAACTACTTAAACAGGAACAGACCTCTTTATTAGCTAACATACGAACCATGATCAGAGAAGAGGTTCAGGCCAGTGTCGCTACTATAGGACCACCCCAATCTCTCTCCCCTAAGAGACCCAGATGGTGGCATGGATTCAAGTTCTGAGGAAGGGAAAGTGTCAGGATACTCTAACACAGACTCTGGCGAAGGCGAGAGTTCCTCAATATTCCTTTCTGAGGAGCAGAAGAGATACTTATTTTCATCTGAAGACACGGACACTCTATTACAGGCAGTTCGGAGTACCATGAAATTAGAGGACTCCACGCACGAAGCCACTAACAGTTCAAGATGAGATTTTCGGTGGCCTGAGAGCCCGTAGGAGCAGAGTATTTCCTGTGAACAACCACATAACGGCGATGATACTAAAAGAATGGGAAGACATGGGAAAAAAGCTGGTGGTCCCAAAGGACTTCTAATTTCACCTCTTCTTCAATCCAGAGGAGACTAAGATTTTGGAGTCAATACCGAAAATTTATATACCAGTAGCTAGACTATCAAAGAAGATGGTTATCCCATTCGAGGATTCATCGGGCCTTAAGGATCCGATGGACAAGAGAGCGGAGGACCTCCTTAAGAAATCGTGGGAAGCACCTGCATGAGTCAGGAAAGCCAACATAGCAGCAACTTCGGTAGCCAGATCAATGAGTCTCTGGGTGGATGAACTAGAAAACCAGATCAAAAACAAAATCCCCAGAGAGGAGATCCTGAAATCATTACCATTATTGAGAATGGCGACTGATTTTATGGCAGACGCCTCAGCAGAGTCAGTCTTTTTTGCAGCCAGAAGCAATGCACTGTCTAATGCGACTAGGCGTGCCTTATGGCTAAGATCATAGTCGGGAGAAACCCAATCAAAAAATAAACTATGCTCAATTCCATTCTCCGGTCTCCATGTCTTCGGTCCAGTATTAGATAAATTACTGGATAAAGCATCAGATAGGAAGAAGGGCTTCCCAGAACAGAGACAAAAGAAGATCCAGGCCTTTTGGAGGACTCGATTCCAACCGAGGCAGGATTATAAAAGCAAGGGTAAAACCAGAAGGTGGAGCTACTCAAAGGGTGGTAGGGGCAGAAGCTCCTTTCATGACCAGGGTACCAAGTTGGGCAGGCAATGACAGCAAACGCATCGGGGGAATACTTCCTAGAAGGATGGCAGGAATTAACCAGAATCAATGGATCTTGCTGACAATTGCTCATGGATACAGGGTGGAATTCACCCAGCTACCCCCCAGAAGATATTGCCTGACTCGCAGCCAATCTCCCGTGGTTCATCAAAGACTTCTAAGGGACATACAAGAGCTCATAGAATTAGAAGCCATAATTTCGGTACCCTGTTCACAGCATTTTGATGGCCATTACTCCAGTCTTTTTTCTATAAAAAAAAACAGGAGGAGAATACCGAACCATAATAAATTTGAAACCACTAAACCAGTGGGTGTCTTACAAGTGTTTCAAATTGGAGACCATCAGTTCAGTCATACCTCTAATAAGGAAAGACTTGGTAATGTGTACACTAGATCTCAAAAGTGCATATTATCATGTGCCCATCCAGACCTCACATCAGAAATACCTCAGGTTTGCAATAAAAGACCGAGGGAAGATATTTAATTTTCAATTCCGATGCCTACCATTCGGTCTCTCTTCTGCACCTCGAATCTTCACAAAGCTCATGGCAGAGGTGATGGCCTTCTTAAGGGCAAAAGACATTCTCATAATCCCGTACCTGGATGACCTGCTGTTAGTGGCAGACTCACATCAACAGATGGAAAAGTATCTGCTGGAGACCATGTTGCTTCTAGAGAGGTTGGGATGGGTAATAAACCTAAAAAAGTCGAGTCTCGAGCCGGAAGGGAGCAAAACATTTCTGGGGGTCCTTCTGGACTCAGAACAAGAGCACTCATTCCTTCCATCCCACAAACAACAGGCAGTCAGACAAAAAGTTCAGTCATTACAAAAGCAAGGATACGCCACTGTCAGAGGGGCCATGAGAGTTATGGGCTTAATGACTTCATGCATTTCCAGCATCCAGTGGAGTCAATTTCACTCATGGATCTTACAACGAGACATTCTTTTGAAATGGGACAGGAAGGAACCTTCATTGGACACCAGAATGACAATATCCAAAGAAGTAAGACGTTCCCTGTCTTGGTGGACTGACATATCAAACCTACAGCAGGGGAAACAAAGGAGAATGTCCCCATGTATAAATATTACAACAGAAGCAAGCCTTAGAAGGATGCTACCTCCAGGGAACATGGTCCACATCAGTGCGCAACAATTCCTCAAACCTCAGAGAGCTCAGAGCAGTTTGGGAGGCGCTGAGGAGATGCCAGAGGCAGCTGCACAATCTTCATGTAAGAGTATTCTCTGACAACTCAACTACAGTTTCCTTCCTGCTACATCAGGGAGTTCCGAGGTACCGTCACCTACAGGATCTAGCGGAGACAATATTCTCCTGGGCAGAGCTCAATATAAAATCCCTAACGGCGGTACATCTGAAGAGAGAAAACAACCAGGTGGCAGATTTTCTGAGCAGGGAGAGAATACAGCCCGGAGGGTGGGCCTTAAATCAAGAGATCTTCGTACAACTTACCAGGGTCTGGGGTTCCCCAAAAATAGATTTGTTTGCCTCAAGGAGAGATACAAAAACAAAAGACTTCTACTTGTTAAATCCATAAGACAACCCGACGGCAGTAGATGCCTTAGCACAGGACTTGGATATGGAGCTGGCATACGCCTTCCTTCCACTGCCCTTAATGCCAAGAGTTCTACAGAAGATCCAGGAAAGTCAAACAGCAGTTATTCTAATAGTGCCGTACTGGCCCAAAAGGAGCTGGTTCCCGGTGTTGAGACAAATGGTGTTAGAAGAACCAATTCTCCTATTATTACAACGGAATCTCCTAACGCAGGGCCCTCTTGTTCATCAGAATCTAGAGTTCTTACAGCTTTCAGCCTGGATCCTGAAAAGGAGATCCTGAAATTAAGGGGCTTGCCGGAGTCAGTTATATCTACCTTGAAAAAGTGTAGAAAAGCTGTTACCTCAGCCACATACCTTAAGGTCTGGAAAAAATTTTGTTTACACTGCGCAGGCCCAATATCCGATAATCAGGATCCTAATATCTCTCAGGTTCTATGTAACCAAAAATTACCGCACACTCTGACTCGATATGATGCAAAAAAGTGTTCAACAAGTTTATTACAAAAAAAGAAAAGTTGCCATGGAATAAACAGAAGCACAATGAATTCAGATTAAACCAAACCCAACGTTTCGACCCACAAGGGTCTTATTCATGGGGTTACTGGGGAGATAAAGAAATAGTATAAGTAACTGGTCATAGTATGGCAAAATATCATTAAAGACAAATACGTGATGAAAAATGGAAGAAAATATACAATCACCAAAATCTAAATATTTACAAATAAAACAGTCACACTAACAAAGAAACTAAATATGTACAGAGAATAATCGCCAAGGTTACTTGAGAGAGTGTCACTAAGCAAGAGGGAAAACAGGTGTATAAGGGAAATGTAGGGAGCGACAGATTACCTTGGTTTCCAGAAGTGCGTACACAAATGGCAAAAAGAGGAAAGCAGGTAGGCAATCTTTTAGTATAAATCCTGTCACTGTGACAAATAGAGCAGCATTAGAATAGAACATAATGACAGCCTAGGGGTCCTGGATAATGATGACTATAATGGGTTGTCTGGTGGGAGAAAGATGGTGTAAACGTATAGATTGATAATTAGTGTTGAGCATTCCGATACCGCAAGTATCGGGTATCGGCCGATATTTGTGGTATCGGAATTCCAATACCGAGTTCCGATATTTTTGCTATATCGGAAATCGGAATCGGAAGTGTGCGGTGCGTATGGTTCCCAGGGTCTGGAGGAGAGGAGAGTCTCCTTCAGGCCCTGGGATCCATATTCATGTAAAAAATAAATAATAAAAATAAAAAATATTGATATGCTCACCCCTCCGGCGGACCCTGCTCTTAGCGGTGCCTCCGTTCCTAAGAATGCAGGGAGTGAAGGACCTTCGATGACGTCGCAGCTTGTGATTGGTCGCGTGAGCGGTCACATGAGCGGTCACGCGACCAATCACAAGCCGCGACGTCATCTAAGGTACTTAACTCTGCATTCTTAGGAACGGAGGCACCGCTAAGAGCAGGGGCCGCCGGAGGGGTGAGTATATCAATATTTTTTATTTTTATTATTTATTTTATACATGAATATGGATCCCAGGGCCTGAAGGAGAGTTTCCTCTTCTTCAGACCCTGGGAACCATTCCGATATTTTGTGTCCCATTGATATGCATTGGTATCGGGTATCGGTATCGGCGATATCCG
Organism: Ranitomeya variabilis; assembly: GCF_051348905.1. Classification (NCBI taxonomy): domain Eukaryota; kingdom Metazoa; phylum Chordata; class Amphibia; order Anura; family Dendrobatidae; genus Ranitomeya; species Ranitomeya variabilis. The sequence goes on along the minus strand of NC_135237.1, from coordinate 397,305,526 downwards.
ATACTTGATGGATATTGGCCGATCCAATCCGATACCGATATCTTTGCATATCGGAAGGTATCGCTCAACACTATTGATAATTTAAATTGATAATTTAAAAGGAGTAGGGTAAGGGTACCCTGCTAAGAGGCACTATAATACAACAAAAATTATGTGGTAGGCCCAGAAGGTTACATCTGCCCAGGGGAAATAATATAATAATACCTATGGTGTCACAGGAAGGCGCATCGGTGTCAACGACAATACAGTGCATGAAGATGAAGGCAAATGCCGAATCATTGAATAGCCAGGGGTAGCATTGTAACGCATAAGTTGTGCCTGAAAGTAGAGGAGTAATGTAAGGTGGCATAGGTAAGGTAGTTCCACTGGTGGCATAATGGAGGCAAGTAGGATGGGATACCTGTTAAGGCTCGGAGCTGCAATACTTCCGTATGGAACTCAATGTAGTGTACTAGAGAAAGAGGGGAGGTAGCGAGTCCACACACCCTCACTGGTAAGGCAGGATTAGACGTGCTGGACCTAAAAGTAATGATATAGGGAAGGAGGAAGGTCAGAGTAGGTGGCTGAAATGCTGTGTGTGGTCCAAGCGATAAAGAGTACCTGTATTGTCCTTGAGCCAGAGTACATCTATGTCCAGTATGGTAGGATGTACTAGGGTTACGGGGATGATGAATATCCTGGCTCCCGGTGTACTGCAAAAAGAGTGCAATTGTAATGGGTGGAAGAAGGAAAGCCGTGGTGGCGTAGCGCATGGTAGTGGGGGTCATACCTGCTGAGTCCGATGTGATGGAGTGTAGGAGCGGCACTCCCGTGCCTTGCTCAGGGTGATGTGCAGTATGGGGATTCATGGCCGGTTTTAAGTAGCACCAGCGGTACCGCCAGACCGGAAGTGCGGCCGCAAAACCGGAAGTGACATCACGTGCATGCGCAGTGGCCGCTAATGGTAGCGCTGGAGTGTGCAGAGTCTGCCAGGAGGTTGCTTGTAAGGGAGGAGGCCTAGAGTATAATAAAGGCTGCTAAACCGGGGTTAGAGTGTCCCTGCTGTGCTGCAGCGTTGGTGTGTACGTAGTGGCTGCAGATGGCAGTGCTGATGTGTAGGCAAAACATGCCAGACACTAACCTAATATGGAGAGGAGCATAGTGTTGAAATGGGTGCAAATGGAGCGGCGGAGGCAACATATGTTATAGTAAATGCCATAAAGGGATAGGATATGTAAACACATGCAGATATGGTGAGGCAGTAGGAATATTAGGAGCCTAATGGAAGGAGGTTAAAGAATGGGGCAAAGAGTACAATATGAGACTGCTAAACCGGTGGTAAAATCGGTAGTAAAATGTCTCTGCTGTGTTGAGGTAATGGCACACACATAGTGGCCGCAAATGGCAGTATTGGTGTATGGGCAAAAAATGTCAGACATTTGCATCAATGGAGGGGGCTGAGATGTATAGGGACCAGCTCTAGGGGGAATGAAAATATATGTAAAGGGGGGGTTGAGTTGAATATAGGTGTGGGAGAGGTAATTTGAAAAGGAGACTCACCTAAAGGGAAGTTGACTCAACGTGTCTGTAAGAGAAATAAAGGTTAGTTGGGTATTATAACAGGTTAGTAGGGCATCACAACAGCCAATCTATTTCTCTGTTTAGTCCCTTCGGGGTCAGTGTCTCTAGTTTGTGGATCCAGAAGGTTTCTTTGAGTTTGAGCAGTCTGATGTGGTCACCGCCTCTTCTGGGTACCTGTTCGATAACCTGATATTTTAATTGGGCTATCGTGTGCCTGGATTTGACAAAATGGTCTGGGATGGGGAGCCAAGTTTTCCCACAGCGGATGGTAGACTTATGGCTAGCTATCCTATCCTTGAAATGTTGAGTAGTCTCCCCAACATAAAGCAGGCCGCAGGGACATTTTATAACATATATCACAAAATTGGAGTTGCAAGTATAGTAACCCTGTATGGGGTAAGACTTTCCTGTTCTGGGGTGGGTAATATTGTCAGATTTGATGATGTTTGAGCATGAGGCACAATTGAGGCAAGGGAATGTCCCGTGGCGGCGTGTGGAGAGTACCCCTTGACTGGTAGTAGGGAGTGCACTACCAATGTCAGCCCGAACAAGTCGGTCTCTGACATTGGGTGCCCGTCTGTTGCACATAACGGCCGGACGGGAAAAGCTGTCTATGTTAGGGTAGGCTCTTGTTAATAGAGGCCAGTGTTTTTTGATGACTGCTTCAACCTATGGCATGAAGGGGTGGAAAGTATGGACGAAAGGTACCCTATCAGTGTTGGTTTCCCTCAGGGGTGGAGGTTGAGGATATTATATTATTTCCCCTGGGCAGATGTAACCTTCTGGGCCTGCCACATAATTTTTGTTGTGTTATAGTGCCTCTTAGCAGGGTACCCTTACCCTACTCCTTTTAAATTATAAATTTAAATTATCAATCTATACGTTTACAACATCTTTCTCCCACCAGACATCCCATTATAGTCATCATTATCCAGGACTCCTAGGCTGTCATTATGTTCTATTCTAATGCTGCTCTATTTGTCACAGTGACAGGATTTATACTAAAAGATTGCTACCTGCTTTCCTCTTTTTGCTATTTGTGTACGCACTTCTGGAAACCAAGGTAATCTGTCACTCCCTACATTTCCCTTATACACCTGTTTTCCCTCTTGCTTAGTGACACTCTCTCAAGTAACCTTGGCGATTATTCTCTGTATATATTTAGTTTCTTTGTTAGTGTGACTGTTTTATTTGTAAATATTTAGATTTTGGTGATTGTATATTTTCTTCCGTTTTTCATCACGTATTTGTCTTTAATGATATTTTGCCATACTATGACCAGTTACTTATACTGTTTCTTTATCTCCCCAGTAACCCCATGAATAAGACCCTTGTGGGTCGAAACGTTGGGTTTGGTCTAATCTGAATTCATTGTGCTACTGTTTATTCCATGGCAACTTTTCTTTTTTTGTAATAAACTTGTTGAACACTTTTTTGCATCACATTGAGTCAGAGTGTGCGGTAATTTTTGGATACGTGACTCTTCGGGCCTCCGGGTCTGTCTTACCAGCACCGCATTGTTTTGATCAGAGTGCATACCATTATTCTCCCCATATGATTATTTTCTTGGTATAGCACCGATCCACCAGATGTCGTCTGAAACCTTCGCATACGACACTGCAACTAGTTCCAGCATCCTTTCCCAGGTTACTAATTCGAGTGAGTTTCTGAAAACCCCCCTTCACAAACTGAGGACAAGGGACTATGAGAAGGAGCAAAGGAAGTTAATTTCCTACGATTTACACAGTATAACATTGGCAGAATCTCACAAGAAGTGGAAAATTCCCAGGGGCCTCAGATGTAATCTGCGCCCCACTTTTCTTTCTGAGAACTCTGACTTTTGTGATAAATATAAGAAGATACTAAACAAATGTTCATTGGACATTATCATCTTAACGATTGAATTTTTGCAGAGGGCTATTGCGGAGTCTAAGGACAACATAAAGGCTATTGAAACTCAACTTTCATCAACCTTATCATCTTTGGACTGGACCAACCTAAAAGAGAAAACAGACAAAACCCTTCTTGACCACCAAAAGTTTCTACAGGAAAGAAAACGTCAAAAATTCCAACGTGACAATGACGACTACACCCACAACAGAGTCTACAAATGGAGCGATACTTCAGGAAGCAACCCCTGGCGTTGTCCTTACCAACGAAAAACTGGCTCATTCAGTACGGAAAGCGACTCCTCCACTGGCTCCAACAGACTTCGTTTTTTATCGAAAGGCCGCAGGGGAGGTCATCAGTGTACCGACCGACAAGAAGATCAAGAAAGAATGACAACCCGTTCACAGGTAAGACACCTAATCTAGTCATCAACATCTCGGGTTATACGCTCTCCCCTGCGGAATTGAACTTACTCCAGAAAGGACTCTCCTTCTGTCCCACTCCCAACTGGGATAATTTCCAGCTGGAGAGGGACCTAAAATGCATCTACCGGCTGGTGAGACTTAAGACTCATTTTGGGACTCTGGCGGGGAACTCTGAGAACAGAGTGTCTCCACAGAGGGACGTCTCTGTTGCGGAGATCCCCCTTTCATCTTTGGGATTGAGGAACTCCAATTCCTTCAACCCACCACAATCGTTTCACACGACTGAAACCTTTATTTCTTTTGTGGATAGAGAGATTAAGGATTTATCACACCAACATCGGCTAGGCTTTTTTCTGACACGCACAAATCTCACACTGTCTGAGAAACAAGCACTCATGTCTTTACACAACAATAAAACTATAGTCATCAAGCCAGCGGACAAGAGTGGGGCCACGGTCATCCGCTGTGGGAAAACTTGGCTCCCCATCCCAGACCATTTTGTCAAATCCAGGCACACGATAGCCCAATTAAAATATCAGGTTATCGAACAGGTACCCAGACCCAGAAGAGGCGGTGACCACATCAGACTGCTCAAACTCAGAGAAACCTTCTGGATCCACAAACTAGAGACACTGACCCCGAAGGGACTAAACAGAGAAATAGATTGGCTGTTGTGATGCCCTACTAACCTGTTATAATGCCCAACTAACCTTTATTTCTCTTACAGACACGTTGAGTCAACTTCCCTTTAGGTGAGTCTCCTTTTCAAATTACCTCTCCCACACCTATATTCATCTCAACCCCCCTTTACATATATTTTCATTCCCCCTAGAGCTGGTCCCTATACATCTCAGCCCCCCTCCATTGATGCAAATGTCTGACATTTTTTGCCCATACACCAATACTGCCATTTGCGGCCACTATGTGTGCGCCATTACCTCAACACAGCAGAGACATTTTACTACCGATTTTACCACCGGTTTAGCAGCCTTGTATTGTACTCTTTGCCCCATTCTTTAACCTCCTTCCATTAGGCTCCTAATATTCCTACTGCCTCACCATATCTGCATGTGTTTACATATCCTATCACTTTATGTCATTTACTATAACATATGTTGCCTCCGCCGCTCCATTTGCACCCATTTCAACACTATGCTCCTCTCCATATTAGGTTAGTGTCTGGCATGTTTTGCCTACACATCAGCACTGCCATCTGCAGCCACTACGTACACACCATCGCTGCAGCACAGCAGGGATGCTCTAACCCCGGTTTAGCAGCCTTTATTATACTCTAGGCCCCCTCCCTTACAAGCAACCTCCTGGCAGACTCTGCCCATACACCAGCGCTACCATTAACGGCCACTGCGCATGCACGTGATGTCACTTCCGGTTTCGCGGCCGCACTTCCGGTCTGGCGGTACCGCTGGTGCTACTTAAAACCGGCCATGAATCCCCATACTGCACATCACCCTGAGCAAGGCACGGGAGTGCGGCTCCTACACTCCATCACATCGGACTCAGCAGGTATGTCCCCCACTACCATGCGCTGCGCCACCACGGCTTTCCTTCTTCCACCCATTACAATTGCACTCTTTTTGCAGTACACCGGGAGCCAGGATATTCATCATCCCCTGTCACTCTAGTACATCCTACCATACTGAACATAGATGTACTCTGGCTCAAGGACAATACAGGTACTCTTTATCGCTTGGACCACACACAGCATTTCAGCCACCTACTCTGACCTTCCTCCTTCCCTATATCATTACTTTTAGGTCCAGCACGTCTAATCCTGCCTTACCAGTGAGGGTGTGTGGACTCGCTACCTCCCCTCTTTCTCTAGTACACTACATTGAGTTCCATATGGAAGTATTGCAGCTCCGAGCCTTAACAGGTATCCCATCCTACTTGCCTCCATTATGCCACCAGTGGAACTACCTTACCTATGCCACCTTACATTACTCCTCTACTTTCAGGCACAACTTATGCGTTACAATGCTACCCCTGGCTATTCAATGATTCGCCATTTGCCTTCATCTTCATGCACTGTATTGTCGTTGACACCGATGCGCTTTCCTGTGACACCATAGGTATTATTATATTATTTCCCCTGGGCAGATGTAACCTTCTGGGCCTACCACATAATTTTTGTTGTATTATAGTGCCTCTTAGCAGGGTACCCTTACCCTACTCCTTTTAAATTATCAATTTAAATTATCAATCTATACATTTACACCATCTTTCTCCCACCAGACATCCCATTATAGTCATCATTATCCAGGACCCCTAGGCTGTCATTATGTTCTATTCTAATGCTGCTCTTTTTGTCACATTGACAGGATTTATACTAAAAGATTGCCTACCTGCTTTCCTCTTTTTGCCATTTGTGTACGCACTTCTGGAAACCAAGGTAATCTGTCACTCCCTACATTTCCCTTATACACCTGTTTTCCCTCTTGCTTAGTGATACTCTCTCAAGTAACCTTGGTGATTATTCTCTGTACATATTTAGTTTCTTTGTTAGTGTGACTGTTTTATTTGTAAATATTTAGATTTTGGTGATTGTATATTTTCTTCCATTTTTCATCACGTATTTGTCTTTAATAATATTTTGCCATACTATGACCAGTTACTTATACTGTTTCTTTATCTCCCCAGTAACCCCATGAATAAGACCCTTGTGGGTCGAAACGTTGGGTTTGGCCTAATCTGAATTCATTGTGCTTCTGTTTATTCCATGGCAACTTTTCTTTTTTTGCAATAAACTTGTTGAACACTTTTTTGCATCATATCGAGTCAGAGTGTGCGGTAATTTTTGGTTACGTGACTCTTCGGGCCTCCGGGTCTGTCTTACCAGCACCTCGCATTGTTTTGATCAGAGTGCATACCATTATTCTCCCCATCTCTCAGGTTCTAGACTTTCTTTAGGCTGACTTCGACAAGGGCCTAAAACCTAGTACACTTTAAGTACAGATTTCAGCACTGGGGTCCTTTTTCGGTTATCCTCTGTCAGAGCACCCCTGGGTAGTAAGATTCATTAGGGCCACTCAACGTATTAGACGCACAATACGTAGTTCTGTCCCTCCTTGGGACCTCAATTTAGTCCTAAATGAGTTACGAGAGAACCCTTATGAACCTCACCCTGCTATTCCTGATATGTCCACTGGCTGCACCCCCAATCCCATCACCATCACCCAACTTTCCAGATCTTCCTCACACTGCAATTCCTGAAATGTTTGCTGGCTGCACCCCCAATCCCATTACCAACACCCAACTTTCCTGATCTTCCTCACCCTGCTATTCCTGGTATGTCCGCTGGCTGCTACTTCTGTTTTTTTTTTCTTCCCCTGCATATTTTCAAAATTTTAGTTCCTTGATGCCAATACACAGTTGGCTTTATCTTTCCATTTGGATCTATTTCCCCTTGCATTTTCCCTTTTGACTTCTAATTAATCCCCTCCTGTGTCTGTGACCAGTCACCCTGATCCCACCTGGCCTATTTCATGAGCACTTAGCTTGTTATAAATTCAGAGACACAGGTCTGTCTGGACCGTGGTGTGTCTCTAGAATAATGTCTCTAAAAGGATAATGGGAAAGATGACAGCAGAAATATGCCAGGAATGAGCCAGAAGTGAACAGAAGGTAAGACTAACCACTGTTAATACATGTACTAAATTTCTTTCCCTTTCCACCACACACTTACTCTCATCATGCTGGCATACGCTCTAACAGTTTTGGCTCCATTACTCCTCAGCCTCCTGTGCTATCCCCAAACCCCAGCACTCTCTAACCAAGTAATAATCTCTCCTTCCCTCTTGCCTCCCCACCTCACACCCTCTGCTGACCTGCTCCTCAACCTCAGATCTCTCCTAATAAAACACAAAACAAGCCGCCCACTCTCCTTCCCCACCTGCTCTCCCTTTCTCTACTTCTCCTCACTGCTGGAGACATATCTCCCAATCCTGGACCCCTACAGCTCATACCTCCCATTACTACACCCTCCTATTGCTCCCAACCCAATATAAACACCTGAAATCTTTTCCACCTCAAATCCGTGCCAATGACACCTATCCCCCTGCAACCTCTAGATCACTATGGAATGCCCTCTTTACCTATCATAATCTCTTCTTTCTGGGCACCACCAAAACATGGCTGACATTCTCTGACACAGCCTCCCCTGCTGCACTATGTTGCAGTGGCCTCCACTTAACCCACACTCCTCGCCCTGGCAATAAACATGGTGGAGGAGTGGGTGTTCTCCTTTCTTCCAACTGTACCTTTAACCCAATCCCACCTCTACCCTCCCTTATCCTCCCTTCTTTTGAAGTCCACACTGTCCGCATCTACTCCCCCTACAACCTCCAAATGGCTGTCATATATCGACCTCCGGGCCCAACCACTGCCTTTATTGACAAATTCTCCACCTGGCTCCTTCACTTTCTCTCTGCTGACATTCCCACCATCATCATGGGTGACTTCAACATTCCCATTGACACCCACCAGTCAGCAGCCTCCAAATTCCTGTCCCTTACTTCATCTTTTGGACTTACTCAGTGGTCCTCCTCAGCCACCCACACAGACGGACACACATTAGACCTGGTTTCCACCTGTTTCTGCTCCCTATATAACTTCACAACCTCCCCTCTCCCTCTATCTGACCACCATCTACTTTCTCATCCTTGTCCTCCTCACCTGTCACCCATGTCCAGCAACATGCGCACCCACACAGGAATATCGCACACCTAGACACCCACACACTCTCTGACTCTATCCTACCACTAGCATCCATAACCTCACTCCATGACACAGATGCTGCCACTGCTTTCTACAATGTTAATCTTGCATCAGCTATTGACACGGTCGCCCCTGTCATGCATAGCAGAGTGCGATAAACCAATAGACAACCCTGACACAATAACATCACTAAAAAGCTTTGGCAAGTATCCAGAATTGCAGAACAGCATTGGAAGAAAGCGCATTCACAAGATTATTTCACTGCACTCAAACAAGCAACACTCACATTCAACTCAGTTCTCACCTCTGCTAAACAGGTGAAAACCCTCATATCTTCCTTATCCCATAAAACCAAACAGTTGTTCTCCCTCCTCCACCCACCACTGCCCCCTCTGAGTTCCCTAATGGTTGCCGAGGACTTTGCCATGCACTTCAAAAATAAGATCGAACAAACAAGGCAAGTCTTTGTCGTCAAACCACCACAAACCCTTTGTATACCAGACCAATGCCCAAACCCCATAACTTCCCTCTCCAAAATCACTGAAGGGGAGCTTGCTGATCTTTTCTCCAAATCACAACTCACCACTTGTGCACTTGACCCCATCTCATCCCACCTCCTCCCGAACCTCACCACCACACTAATCCCATCCCTAACCCATCTCTTCAACCTATCACTAACTTCTGGTACCTTCCCCACTCCTTTAAAACATGCCACAATCACACCTATCCTCAAAAAGCGATCCCTTGACCCAAGCGCTATGTCCAGCTATCACCCCATATCTTTGCTCCCATTTGCTTCCAAACTTCTTGAGCAGCACGTCCATGCTGAACTTCCCTCTCACTTTGTATCTAACTCTCTCTTCGACAACTTACAATCTGACTTCCGTCCAACCATTCCACTGAGACTGCCCTGACCAAAATTACTGACATCTTACTTACAGCAAAAGCTAACAGACAATTATCTATACTCCTCCTTCTAGACCTGTCCTCTGCCTTCGATACAGTTGACCACTGCCTCCTACTACAGATCCTCTCTTCCTTTGCTGTCAAAGACCTTGCCTTATCTTGGATCTCCTCATACCTTACCAACCGCACATTTAGCGATTCCTACTCCCATACTACCTCTTCATCTTGCCACCTCTCTGTTGGTGTTCCTCAAGGCTCTGTCCTTGGGCCCTTACTCTTCTGAATCTATACACTCGGCCTGCGACAACTCATGAGGTCCTAAGGCTTCCAGTACCATCCATATGCTGATAACACTCAGATCTTCCTTTCTGGCCCAGATGTCACCTCTCTGCTCTCCAGAATCCCAGAGTGTCTATCAGCCATATCCTCCTTCTTCTCCTCTTGCTTCCTCAAGCTCAATGTGGACAAATCTGAACTAATAATCTTTCCTCCATCTCGCATATTTTCCCTACCTGATTTATCTATCAAAATAAATGAAATCACACTTTCCCCTGTCACCAAAATCCTTTGCCTCGGAGCAACCCTTTACTCTGCCCTGTCCTTCAAACCGTACATCCAAGCTCTCGCCACCTCCTGTTGCTTCCAGCTCAAAAAATATTTCCAGAATTCATCCTTTCCTCAACCCTCACTCAACCAAAATGCTCGTGCATGCCCTAATCATCTCCCGCCTCGACTACTGAAACATCATCCTCTGTGGCCTACCTTCTAACACTCTCGCACCCCTCCAGTCCATCTTTAACTCTGCTGCCCGACTAATTAATCTCTCTCCTCGCTACACTCCTGCTTCCCCTCTTTGCAAATCCCTTCACTGGCTCCCAATTTCACAGCGTATCCAGTTTAAACTACTAACACTGACCTACAAAGCCATCCATAACCTTTCTCCTCTGTATATTTCCATACTAATCTCTCAATATCTTCCCTCCCAAGACCTCCTTCTCTCCTCCATGCTTTTTCGCTCCTCACCCAATCACCTCCAAGACTAATCCCGAATATCCACCATCCTCTGGAATTCTATGCCCCAACACATCCGGTTATCTACCACATTTGGATCCTTCACAATAAACCTGAACACCCACCACTTCAAAGTAGCTTACAGCCTGTAATGACCACACGGCCACCTCAACACCATCGGAGCTACAGCAACCCTTGACCTACTGTCTCTTTCCCTATAATCCTGTAGAATGTAAGCCCACAAGGGCAGGGTCCTCTTCCCTCTGTACCAGTCTGTTATTGTTAGTTTTGTTTACTGTTAGTGATATTTGTATTATGATGTAACCCCTTCTCATGTACAGCACCATGGAATTAACCCCTTAGTGACAGAGCCAATTTGGTACTTAATGACCGAGCCAATTTTTACAATTCTGACCAGTGTCACTTTATGAGGTTATAACTCTGGAACGCTTTATCGGATCCCGCTGATTCTGAGATTGTTTTTTCGTGACATGTTGTACTTCAAGTTAGTGGTAACATTTCTTCGATATTTCTTGCGATTATTTATGAAAAAAATGGAAATATGGCGAAAATTTTTAAAATTTTGCAATTTTCAAACTTTGTATTTTTATGCCCTTAAATCAGAGAGATATGTCAAAAAAATAGTTAATAAATAACATTTCTCACATGTCTACTTTACATCAGCACAATTTTGGAAACAATTTTTTTTTTTGTTAGGGAGTTATAAGGGTTAAAAGTTGACCAGCAATTTCTCATTTTTACAACACCATGTTTTTTTTAGGGACCACATCACCTTTGAAGTGATTTTGAGGGGTCTATATGATAGAAAATAACCAAGTGTGACACCATTCTAAAAACTGCACCCCTCAAGCTGCTCAAAACCACATTCAAGAAGTTTATTAACCCTTTACGTACTTCACAGGAACTAAAACAATGTGGAAGAAAAAAATGAACATTTTACTTTTTTTTTGAAAACATTTTACTTCAGAACCATTTTTTTAATTTTCACAAGTGTAAAAACAGAAATTTAACCACAAATTTTGTTGTGCAATTTTTCCTGAGTACACCGATACCCCATATGTGGAGGTAAACCACTGTTTGGGCGCACCGCAGAGCTTGGAAGTGAAGGAGCACCGTTTGACTGTTTCAATGCAGAATTGGCTGGAATTGAGATCGGACGCCATGTCGCGTTTGGAGAGCCCCTAATGTGCCTAAACAGTGGAAACCCCCCACAAGTGACACCATTTTGGAAACTATACCCCCCAAGGAACTTATCTAGATGTGTGGTGAGCACTTTGAAACCCCCAAGTGCTTCACAGAAGTTTATAACGTAGAGCCGTGAAAATAAAAAATCGCATTTGTTTTCACAAAAATGATTTTTTCGCCCACAAATTCTTATTTTCACAAGGGTAACAGGACAAATTAGACCACAAAAGTTGTTGTGCAATTTCTCCTGAGTATGTCGATACCCCATATGTGGAGGTAAACCACTGTTTGGGCGCACCGCAGAGCTTGGAAGTGAAGGAGCACCGTTTGACTTTTTCAATGCAGAATTGGCTGGAATTGAGATCGGATGCCATGTCGCGTTTGGAGAGTCCCTGATGTGCCTAAACAGTGGAAACCCCCCACAAGTGATACCATTTTGGAAACTAGACCCCTTAGGGAACTTATCTAGATGTGTGGTGAGCACTTTGAACCCCCAAGTGCTTCACAGAAGTTTATAACGTAGAGCCGTGAAAATAAAAAATCTCATTTTTTCTACAAAAATGATATTTTGCCCCCAAATTTTTATTTTCACAAGGGTAACAGGAGAAATTAGACCACAAAAGTTGTTGTGCAATTTCTCCTGAGTACGTCGATACCCCATATATGGGGGTAAACCACTGTTTGGGCGCACCGCAGAGCTTGGAAGAGAAGGAGTGTCGTTTTACTTTTTCAATGTAGAATTGGCTGGAATTGAGATCGGATGCCATGTCACGTTTGGAGAGCCGCTGATGTGCCTAAACAGTAGAGACCCCCCACATATGACACCATTTTGGAAACTAGACCCCTTAAGGAACTTATCTAGATGTGTGGTGAGCACTTTAAACCCCCAGGTGCTTCACAGAAGTTTATAACGTAGAGCCGTGAAAATAAAAAAATCGCATTTTTTCTACAAAAATGATCTTTTTGCCTCCAAATTTTTATTTTACCAAGGGTAACAGGAGAAAATGGACCACAGAAGCTGTTGTACAATTTGTCTTGAGTACGCCGACACCCCATATGTGGGGGTAAACCACTGTTTGGGCGCATGGCTGAGCTCGGAAGCAAAGGAGCGCCATTTGACTTTTCAATGCAAAATTGACTGGAATTGAGATCGGACGCCATGTCGCGTTTGGAGAGCCCCTGATGTGCCTAAACAGCAGAAACCCCCCAAAAGTGACCCCATTTTGGAAACTAGACCCCCCATGGAACTTATCTAGATGTGTAGTGAGAACTTTGAATTCCCAAGTGCATCACAGAAGTTTATAATGCAGAGTCGTGAAAATAAAAAATATATATTTTTTAACAATAAAGATTTTTTAGCCCCCAAGTTTTTATTTTCACAAGGGTAACAAGAGAAATTGGACCCCAAAAGTTGTTGTCCAATTTGTCCTGAGTATGCTGGTACCCCATATGTGGGGGTAAACCACTGTTTGGGCGCACGGCAGAGCTCGGAAGGGAAGGAGCGCCATTTTGGAATGCAGACTTTGATAGAATTGTCTGCGGGCGTTATGTTGCGTTTGCAGACCCCTAATGTACCTAAACAGTAGAAACCCCCAACAAGTGACCCCATTTTGGAAAATAGACCCCCCAAGGAACTTATCTAGATATGTGGTGAGAACTTTGAATGCCCAAGTGCTTCACAGAAGTTTATAATGCAGAGTAGTGAAAATAAAAAATATTTTTTTTCCCACAAAAAAGATTTTTTAGCCCCCAAATTTTTATTTTCACAAGGGTAACAAGAGAAATTGGACCCCAAAAGTTGTTGTCCAATTTGTCCTGAGTATGCTGGTACCCCATATGTGGGGGTAAACCACTGTTTGGGCGCACGGCAAAGCTCGGAAGGGAAGGAGCGCCATTTTGGAATGCAGACTTTGATAGAATTGTCTGCGGGCGTTAAGTTGCGTTTGCAGACCCCTAATGTACCTAAACAGTAGAAACCCCCACAAGTGACCAAATTTTGGAAACTAGACCCCCTAAGGAACTTATCTAGATATGTGGTGAGAACTTTGAAAGCTCAAGTGCTTCACAGAAATTTATAATGCAGAGTAGTGAAAATAAAAAAATATATTTTTTCCAACAAAAAAGATTTTTAGCCCCCAAGTTTTTATTTTCACAAGGGTAACAGGAGAAATTGGACCCCAAAAGTTGTTGTCCAATTTATCCCGAGTATGCTGATGCCCCATATGTGGGGGTAAACCACTGTTTGGGCGCACGGCAGAGCTCAGAAGGGAGGGAGTACCATTTGACTTTTTTAGCGCAAAATTGGCTGTCTTGTTTGGAGACCCCCTGATGTACCTAAACAGTGGGAACCCCCCAATTCTAACTCCAACCCTAACCCCAACACAGCCCTAACCCTAATCTCAACCTGATCCATAATCCTAATCACAACCCTAACGATAATCACAACCCTAACCCCAAAACAGCCCTAATCTCAACCCTAACCATAACCCTAATCAAAACCCTAAATCCAACACACCCCTAACCCTAATCCCAACCCTAACCCTAATCCCAACCCTAATCCCAAACGTAACACTAATCCCAACCCTAATCCAAACCCTAACCCTAATCCCAACTCTAACCCTAACTTTAGCCCCAACCCTAACTTTAGCCCCAACCCTAACCATAACTTTAGCCCCCGTCGTCACAAAAAAAGTTCAATGTAACCTTTTTTTTGTACGTCGCGTCCGCCATTTCCGCGGATGCGTGGCCGTAACTCTGCCCCCTCCTCCCCAGGACATAGACTGGGCAGCGGATGCGTTGAAAAACTGCATCCGCTGCCCACGTTGTGCACAATTTTCACAACGTGCGTCGGTACATCGGGCCGACGCATTGCGACCGCCCCGTACCGACGCAAGTGTGAAAGGCTACTTTCACACTAGCGTCGTACTCGGCCCATCGCAGTGTGTCGGGCCGACGTACTGACGCTAGCGTTGTAAGCGCCGCACAATGGGTGCAGCGGATGCTGTTTTTTCAACGCATCCGCTGCCCCATTGTGAGGTGCGGGGAGGCGGGGGCGGAGTTCCCGCCACGCATGCGCGGTCGGAAATGGCGGACACGTCGCACAAAAAAGTTACATGTATTTTTTTTTGTGTCGACGGTCCGCCGAAGCACGACGCATCCGTCGCACGACGGATGCGACATGTGGCAATCCGTCGCAATGCGTCGCTAATGCAAGCCAATGGAGAAAAAACGCATCCTGCAAGCACTTTTGCAGGATGCGTTTTTTCTCCAACTACGCATTGCGACGGAAGCCAAAAAACGCTAGTGTGAAAGTAGCCTAACCCTAACCCTAGCCCTAACCCTAACCCTAAATTTAGCCCCAACCCTAACCCTAACTCTAACCCTAACTCTAACCCTAACCCTAACTCTAACCCTAACCCTAACCCTAACCCTAACCCTAACTCTAACCCTAACCCTAACTCTAACCCTAACCCTAACTCTAACCCTAACCCTAACTCTAACCCTAACCCTAACTCTAACCCTAACCCTAACTCTAACTCTAACCCTAACTCTAACCCTAACCCTAACCCTAATTTTAGCCCCAACTTGTCTTCTCCTGCCGGCCGGCAGATGGCAGCAGATGGCGGGCGCACTGCGCATGCGCCCGCCATGATGAAAAAGCCGGCTGGCAGGAGAAGACAGAAGAGGACCCAGGGACCCCGGGTGAGTATGATAGGGTCCCCGAATCCCCCTATTTCTCTGTCCTCTGATGTGCGATCACATCAGAGGACAGAGAAATAACTGATCGCCTTTTTTTTTTTTTTTTTTTTTTTTGCGGTCGCCGGTAAACTGTTAATTACCGGCGATCGCAAAGCAGGGGTCGGTGCAAACCGACCCTGATCATGTTCTTTGGGGTCTCGGCTACCCCCGGCAGCCGAGACCCCAAAGAACATCCGGGTGCCGGGCGGCGGGCGCACTGCGCATGCGCCCGCCATTTTTTCCCGGAAAAAAGATGGCGGCGCCCATCGGGAGCCACGAGGAGCACCGGGGGAGATAGGTGAGTATTGGGGGGCTATTGGGGGCCATCGGGGACCACATTTCTCTGTCCTCCGATGTGCGATCACATCGGAGGACAGAGAAATTAAACGGCAAATCGCGTTGTTTTTTTTTGTTGCGACCGCCGGTAAACGGTTAATTACCGGCGATCGCAACTCGGGGGTCGGTAAAAACCCCCCGAATCATGTTCTCTGGGGTCTCGGCTACCCTCGGCAACCGAGACCCCAGAGAAAATCCGACTCTGGGGGGCGCTATTCACTTTTTCCACAGCGCCGTTAATTAACGGCGCTGTGGATTAAGTACCCTTAGCGGCCGCCGTTAAAAGGCGTATTGGCGGTCGTTAAGGGGTTAATGGTGCTATATAAATAATAATAAAATAACCTCTAGACCAAGCAGACCTCAGATCGGTAACACTCAAAGCGGTTTTCCTGGTGGCAATAACCTCAGCATGACATATAGGGGAGATTCAGGCCTTTTCCGTAAGAGACCCATACCTGAAGATCCAGGAGGACTGTATCATTTTAAGATTGGATCCTGCTTTTCTTCCCAAGATGGTAAGTGACTTTCACGGAAATCAGGAGATTATACTGCCAACCTTCTGCCAAGACTATAATAACGAGAAAGAACGCTCTTTCCACTCTTTGTATGTTAAAAGGACAGTCCTACAATACCTAAAACTCACGGAAAGCTAGAGAATAGATTCTAACCTCTTTGTCCAGATGGCGGGAAAAAATAGAGGAAAGAGAGCATCGAAAGCCACCTTAGCTAGATGGATAAAATCTACCATTACCACAGCATAGACCTCGATGGGGAAGACCCCACCAGAAGGACTCAGGGCTGCTGAGAGCAGTTTCGGCTTCATAGGCAGAGAGTGCAGGGGCATCCACGGACCAAAACTGCAGGGCCGCAACCTGGTCTAGAATAAATGATTTTTGTAGGCATTATAAATTGGACTTTCTGTCAAACCAACAAACGGCCTTTGGGAGGAAAGTCCTCCAAGCAGTAATCCCCACTAATAGGAGTTATTTGGTGCTTCTCATGGTGGTGCTGTCAGGAGGGACGTCCTGGAAAGTAGGAAATAGTCCTACCGGTAATGTTGTTTCCAGGATTCCATCATGACAGCACCCCTTATATTCCCTCCCTTAGATTTCCTATCTGATTTGTGGTGTAATCACTTGTAGTAGGAAATTCAATAAAATAGCGTTGCATCCATCCTGGTGTGGTACTTGGTAAAAGACACTGAAGGGTGATGGTGGGAGGGGCTATTTAACCTCTTCTGTGTTCCTGTCCCTATCAAGGATGTGAAGGACAATCTCCTGGTGGTGCTGTCATGATAGACTCCTGGAAACAACATTACCGGTAGGACTAATTCCTACTTTTTCTGGGTGTCTGTGTTTTCTTATAAAGTAACTATGGGATTAGTAATGGGGGCATCTTATTGACACCTCTCCATTACTAACCTTTGGGCTTGATGTCACCTGACAATACAAAGGTGACATCAACCCTCCCAACTATCACCCCACTTGCCACCACTATAGGGCAAGCAGGAAGAGCTAGGCTAAGTGCCAGAATTGGCACATCATAAAGATGCACCTTTTCTGGGGGGCTGAGAGCTTGATGTTTTTAGCCTGGGGAACAGTACCATGGCCCCTTCCTAGGCTATTAATATCAGCCCGCAGAGGGAGGGCGTGTCCGTATGCCGAGCTGAGCAGAAGTGTGGTGAAGGAGCTCCTGCCATCTCCCAGCTATAAATAGCATAATATCACCCTGCATCACTGGGTTCCACAGTCAGCATGGGGCCCAGGAAACCTAGGACCATACAGCAGCCTGCGGTGGACCAGCCAGCACAGCGGACGGCTCTGGACGCTTTTCTGGGCCTTGAATAAGTCCAGGGAGATACACAGGCGCCATCTTTACAGAGACAGGGCAGTGAGGAGGAAGCTTCCCAGCAAGACGCTCTGCATCAGGACGGCACTCAGGAGACTGATGGCTGCAGGGAGGAGGAGATCTCCCCCTCTACATCGGGGGATGAGCCTTACACAGAAGGAACAGGACTTCATGGAGATCAGATAAGCACCGCTGCTGACAGCAGCCACGAGGTGAGGGGGAGGGGGGGTGTTGGGCCCCCACTCCTTTACCCTTCATATCAGCCCACACAAACAAACAGCTCCTCATAACATCAGGAGGTCCATGGACAGAATAATACACAGGACACTGCCTATATTCAACCCCATCAGGGATACTACTCCTCTCATCATCCTGATTATTCAGTTAACTATCATCTTAACTCACAGCCTGATGGCAGCTTCAGGGGGCCTGCCCCTCCCTCCCAAGACTGGCAGTTTATTCTGGCAACTCTACCATCTAAAGAGGACTTTAAGATCCTCATTAGTGAGGTCAAAGACATATGCAGGGCAGAAATAGCCAACGTGAGACGAGATTTACAACACTTAAATGGGAAGATTGAGGCCCTGGAAGAGGAACATGACTCCACAAGAAAACACATGACAGAAATTCACCAACTAGTGTCCTCACAACAACAAGTGATGGAGGAAATGCAGTCCCACTTGGAGGATTTGGACAATAGGGGCCGCAGATGCAACATACGTGTGAGAGGAGTGCCTGAAGTGGAGGTCTCTGAGTCTCCTGATCTGATCCTGCAGGACATCTTTAATAACATTCTGGGTGCACCTCCAACCAATATAACTAAGTTGGACAGAGCACACAGGGTGCTACAGCCTAAGAACATGTCTACTCAACCCCGAGATATTATATGCTGTGTTCACGACTTTACTACTAAAGAATTGATCATGTCCAAAGCCAGGACCCGGAACCAGACCCCCTTATTTCGGGGAACAGAGGTTCAGCTCTTCCCTGATCTCTCCCGCATAACCCTGCAGAAGCGGAGACACCTCAGGCCCCTCTTGCTAATACTCCAGGAACACCAAATTAAGTATAGATGGGGGTTCCCATTTGCCATGACAGCCAGGAAAGATGGAAAGTCTGCGACTCTGCGTACCCCTGCTGATGTGACGGCCTTCTGTACAACCCTGGAGATCCCGGCAGTCAACATTCCACCATGGGTCCTGCATGTACCTGGGGCTCCCCCTCCACCGGTGTGGACCAAGTTGGGGGGAGGAAGGCGCGGTGCGCGTGGGGGAGGTGGGGGGAGAGGCGGCCGTGCCCCGTCTTCCCCCCGTACCCGTTGACTTGACTTTTAGTTTAGGCTTGTTTAGAACAGGCCGCATATTCTCTTTTTCTCTAAGCCTCCCTTACTGATTGGCCCCTCTGCCTTCTGGCCTGTGACGCTGGAAATGGGACATCCAAACCCCACCGGGGGATGGACACAATGCTGCCTCTGTGTGTCTGGAGCCGCACCATTTACTGAAACAATTGAAGCAGGTCACCCGGGAAGGCAGGTGGCGGGGGCTTCGCCAAGGCCACTTCGGTTGCTTCCCAGTTACCCCTTTCTTTACATTGGAGGGGCGGCTGGCTGGAGATAGACCGGCTCTCTCGGATTCGGAGACTTCCACCTATCCTAGGGCTTCCCTGGGATTGATATTGAGACCGACTTTTTCTACCACTCTGGCCCTCCGAGCCAAGAGTGGGTTTCCTCAGGGGATCCCTCTCCAGGTTAAACCCCGGGTATTGTTCTCAATTGTTTTTCTATGTTTTTTCACTTTTTGGATATGCAATTTACTAACTGAGTGTCTATGTCTTCCCTTTTCCTTGTTGTTCTTACCCTACCCAACCACCCAAATTTTGTTTCCACCCTCGGTTCGATCCTTGAAAGCCTTCATCTGGTGGACCAGCCACGCTGAGACAACCTCTATGTTAACTTACACCTCCAAAGGTAACGATCCCGACACCTGCACTACACTCCACTTAATGCAACTAAGATGACACGTATTGTATCTATTAACTTGCGGGGTCTTAATTCTCCCCGCAAGAGGAAATTGCTGTTACAGGAGCTGCGCTCCACTAGGGCAGACGTGGCTTTCATCCAAGAGACCCACTTTGACTCTACAGGCTCATTTAAGTTTGCAGCCCACTTATATCCCCAACAATATCTAGCAAGCACGAATACTAAGAAAGGGGGGGTTGCAATCCTGATTGCAAAAAATTGCCCTATACAAGTCACCGGAAATCACTCTGACCCTAAGGGACATTACGTGATCCTGGAAGCACAGGTGGGGGGCTCACCTCATATTCTCGCTAACATTTATGCCCCGAACGAGGGACAGATTCGCTTTTTGAGGGGGGTATTTTCACTCGTAGGGGGGCTTCCCCATGCGGCGACTATAGTAGGTGGAGATTTCAATCTTCCATTCTCTGAAACATCTGAGAGGCTTTCTCTCGGGGGGTTCCCGCCCTCTGACTCTGTAAAGAAGCTGTCTTTGGGCTTCCGGAGGCTTATAAGATCTGAGGTTCTCTTTGACGCATGGAGGGTGGCACACCCTGGAGAGAGGGCCTTTACCTTCTTTTCACACCCACACCAGACACATACCAGGATCGATTACTTCTTTGTAAACTCTGCTATTCTTAAGAGGCTGGGGGGGTGGAACTGGGCTCCATTACCTGGTCAGATCATGCTCCTGTGATCATGGAACTTGAGGGAGCCCATTCTCGACCTAGATTTGGCCACTGGCGCTTAAATGAATCTTTACTCAAGGACCCCGAAGTCAGGGCCTCACTGCATAAGCAACTGGAGGAATTCTTCCAGCTCAATATGGGCTCAGTCTCCTCCCTGAGAATTCTGTGGGAGGCACATAAGGCGGTGATGAGGGGCTATTTTATTAGGGAGGGCGCCAGGGCCAAGAGATCCGCGGAGGTCCAGAGGGCACATTTGACTTCTCAACTAAAGCTTCATGACAGGACACTCGCTGAATCTCCCTCTCTGGCCGCTTTGAAAGAGGTGGTCAGACTAAGGGAAAAATTAAAAGATCTGGCGGTGGCGGGGGCGGAGAAGCTGCTAACTTTCTCTAGACAGAAATTCTATGAAAAAGGCAATAAGGCACACACCCTCCTGGCACGCCAGCTGAAGGAACGCTCCGCGGCTTCATCTCCTCAGGCCTTGCGGGACGCTGCAGGGGTGACGCATTATTACCCTGATGCCATAGCTGATATTTTTTATAATTTCTACAAAAAATTGTACAATCTTGGTCCCCCATCGGCTGATGGATCCCAGGGTTCAGGGGCTATTGAAGACTATCTTGCTACCTTAGACCTCCCCTCCCTACCTAGTGAAGCGATTGAATCTCTAAATAGTGCAGTTTCCTCTGAAGAGGTAGAGGAGGTTTTGGAGTCCCTGCCCATGGGAAAATCACCTGGTCCTGATGGTCTGACATACTTTTACTATAAGACATTCGCCAAAACACTTCTTCCTCACTTGGCCTCATTATTTAACTCCTTCTTGCAAGGCGACCCAATCCCGTCCACAATGCTACATTCCCACCTCATTCTCCTTCCAAAGCCGCCCAGGGACCCCTTGGACTGTGCAAACTACAGGCCAATAGCCCTTTTGAATATGGATTTGAAGGTGTTCACCAAGCTACTGGCCTCCAGACTTAATAAATGGCTACGCTCGATTATTCATAAAGACCAAGTAGGCTTTATTCCATGCCGTCAAGGGGGTGATAACACCAGGAGGGTTGTGGACTTGGTGGACATCTCGAACCGAAAGAAATTGCAAACACTAGTACTGAGCTTTGACGCCGAGAAGGCTTTCGATCGCCTCTCCTGGCCATTCCTTTTTAGTACGATGCGGGTCATTGGCATCTCGGGTGGATGTTTGTCCGCGCTGAGATCCCTATACAATCACCCTACAGCAGCCATAAAACTCCCTCTCTGTACATCTAAACCATTCACTTTATCGAATGGCACAAGGCAGGGGTGCCCTTTGTCACCTCTCCTGTTTGCCCTCTGCATAGAGCCCCTGGCAGCGTCCATTTGACGGGACCCCAATATTTCTGGGGTGATGGTTGGGAGTAAATCTTTTAAGATCGCACTATTTGCTGATGATGTCCTATTGACGCTCACTAATCTCCACGTGTCTCTTCCGAACCTCATGAGGGCTTTGAGGAGATATGGGGACTTATCTGGATATAAAATCAATTCCAGCAAAACAGAGGCTATGCCGCTTAACATCCCCCCTGAGGTATGGGACCACCTACGCCTGAATTTTAAATTCAGGTGGAAACAGGATGCTGTGAAATATCTGGGGGTGAATATTACGTCCTCATATGAGACCCTCTACAAACTAAATTTCCCCTCCCTCTTTAAAGAATCAAAAGCCCGCCTGACTAAATGGCAATCACTCCCTCTCTCGTGGATGGGTCGGATAGCGGCGGTAAAAATGAGCCTTTTACCCAGATTGATCTACGCCTTTGAGACCCTCCCAGTTGGAGTTCCGGTCTCGGAATTGAAGTCCCTTCAGGCGGCTATTATTAGGTTCATATGGCAACAAAAGCGCCATAGAGTGGCTAAGGAGGTTCTCACAGCTCATAAGACCAGGGGAGGGCTTTCTGTGCCAAACATTCTTAATTACTACTGGGCTACTCACCTGAGGAGAATCCCCTGCTGGACATCCCTATGGGCCTACAGCAAGTGGAATGAAATAGAGAAATTATGGCTTGCCCCAATACACCCTAACTCTCTTTTATGGTCGCCAGCACAATGTAAGTCCTTTCCGCCCCTTTTAGGCCCCATGCAGTTCACCCGTGACATTTGGAATACCTGCACACGGAGATTCGCCCTCATGTCACCTTGCTCCCCCCTTGTGTCCTTCATCTATCATCCACAGCTCCCAAGCAGTTTAGAGTCTCCTATGGTTCACCCTTGGCTTAAAGCGGGCCTATTTAGATTTGCCGATATTATAGATGGGGAGACCATGGAGATTCACTCCTTTGATTATCTTAAGCAACATTTCTCGATTTCCAACAGGGAATTCTTTCAATACCTACAAATCAGAGATTTTGCTAACTCCCTATATGGTAAAGCGGGAGCTTCGATCCCCACGGATTTCGAGAAAATTTGCAGGAGGGGCGTGAACACCAGGGGTCTGATCTCAGAAATTTATAACCTTTTATCGGATCCACGGGATGGGTCTGGTGAATCTTTTCTATACATGCGCAAGTGGGAGGCCGCCTTGGAGCGGCGTATTTCTCCCCGAGAGTGGTCTGTCATTTGGAGGAATGCCGCAAAATCGTCAGTGTGTACTCTCTATAGAGAAAATATCTATAAGATACTAATGCACTGGTATCACACTCCAGAGTTTCTGCATGGACTGAATCCCTCTGTCCCTCCCTCCTGTTGGAGATGTGGAGGAAGCACTGGGTCCCTCATGCACATATTCTGGTCATGCCCAAAAATTGTGCCTTTTTGGGGTCAAGCTAAGTCCCTCATTGACAAGGTATTGCATACAGATATAGAACTAAACCCGCTGGTGCTTCTCCTGGGTCACGGGGCGCCGGGTATGGGCAAACTTCCCAATATATTATTGCAACATATCCTTACAGCGGCCAGATGCCTGATTGCACGTTTTTGGAGGCAGAGTCCCCCTTCGCTTCAGATCCTCATTAGACGGATCATGGATGTCAGAAGGATGGAACACCTTACAGCCTTACTAAATGACTCGGTGGTGCGCTTCCAGGCAATATGGTCCCCGTGGGATTATTATGCAGCGGGATCCGACCTGTAGTGCGGCTGAGTTC
Source organism: Ranitomeya variabilis (assembly GCF_051348905.1). NCBI lineage: Eukaryota > Metazoa > Chordata > Amphibia > Anura > Dendrobatidae > Ranitomeya > Ranitomeya variabilis. Next base: position 397,282,047 of record NC_135237.1, on the reverse strand, counting down.
AGATTTGATTAGTCGATTTAACTGAGGTTTTTCCCTTTTTTTTTTTTTTCTTCCCCTCCCCTCCTTCTACTTCTTACTGTCTTGTCTTGTCTTTGTCATTTACATCTTTGTACAATTAAGGTCATTTATAGCCTTACATCGTTTATATCATTTATTATTCATGCACGCTATACAGAAACTAAATACTTGTACGACCCTGTTTTGTTATACCATGTTTAATAAAATAAAAATTTTATGGTTAAAAAAATATATATATATCAGCCCGCAGCTGTCTGCATAGCCTTTGCTGGTTATTAATTATAGCGGGACCCTACGTCAATTTTTTTAGGGTCCCCCATTTTAATAGCCAGTAAAGGATAATTATACAGTTGTGAGCTGATATTAACCCCTTCATGACCCAGCCTATTTTGGCCTTAATGACCTTGCCGTTTTTTGCAATTCTGACCAGTGTCCCTTTATGAGGTAATAACTCAGGAACGCTTCAACGGATCCTAGCGATTCTGAGATTGTTTTTTCGTGACATATTGGGCTTCATGATAGTGGTAAATTTAGGTCGATAATTTCTGAATTTATTTGTGAAAAAAATGGAAATTTGGCGAAAATTTGGAAAATTTTGCAATTTTCAAATTTTGAATTTTTATTCTGTTAAACCAGAGAGTTATGTGACACAAAATAGTTAATAAATAACGTTTCCCACATGTCTACTTTACATCAGCACAATTTTGGAAACAATTTTTTTTTTTGCTAGGAAGTTATAAGGGTTAAAATTTGACCAGTGATTTCTCATTTTTACAACAAAATTTACAAAACCATTTTTTTTAGGGACCACCTCACATTTGAAGTCATTTTGAGGGTTCTATATGGCTGAAAATACCCAAAAGTGACACCATTCTAAAAACTGCACCCCTCAAGGTGCTCAAAACCACATTCAATAAGTTTATTAACCCTTCAGGTGTTTCACAGCAGCAGAAGCAACATGGAAGTAAAAAATGAACATTTAACTTTTTAGTCACAAAAATGATCTTTTAGCAACAATTTTTTTATTTTTCCAAGGGTAAAAGGAGAAACTGGACCACGGACGTTGTTGTCCAATTTGTCCTGAGTACGATGATACCTCATATGTGGGGGTAAACCACTGTTTGGGCGCACGGCAGGGCTCGGAAGGGAAGGAGCGCCATTTGACTTTTTGAATGAAAAATTGGCTCCAATCTTTAGCGGACACCATGTCGCGTTTGCTGAGCCCCCGTGTGCCTAAACATTGGAGCTCCCCCACAAGTGACCCCATTTTGGAAACTAGACCCCCCAAGGAACTTATCTAGAAGCATAGTGAGCACTTTAAACCCCCAGGTGCTTCACAAATTGATCCGTAATAATGAAAAAGTACTTTTTTTTCACAAAAAAATTATTGTAGCCTCAATTTTTTCATTTTCACATGGGCAACAGGATAAAATGGATCCTAAATTTTGTTGGGCAATTTCTCCTGAGTACACTAATACCTCACATGTGGGGGTAAACTACTGTTTGGGCACATGGTAAGGCTCGGAAGGGAAGGAGCGCCATTTGACTTTTTGAATGAAAAATTATCTCCATCGTTAGCGGACACCATGTCGTGTTTGGAAAGCCCCTGTGTACCTAAACATTGGAGCTCCTCCACAAGTGACCCCATTTTGGAAACTAGACCCCCCAAGGAACTCATCTAGCGGCATAGTGAGCACTTTAAACCCCCAGGTGCTTCACAAATTGATCCGCAAAAATGAAAAAGTACTTTTTTTTCACACAAAATTTATTTTAGCCTCAATTCTTTCATTTTCACATGGGCAACAGGATAAAATGGATCCTAAAATTTGTTGGGCAATTTCTCCTGAGTACGCCGATACCTCATATGTGGGGGTAAACCACTGTTTGGGTGTCGCGTTTGGAGAGCCCCTGTGTGCCTAAACATTGGAGCTCCCCTACAAGTGACCCCATTTTGGAAACTAGACCCCCCAAGGAACTTATCTAGATGCATAGTGAGCACTTATAACCCCCAGGTGCGTCACAGAAGTTTATAACGCAGAGCCGTGAAAATAAAAAATAATTTTTCTTTCCTCAAAAATGATTTTTAGCCCAGAATTTTTTATTTTCCCAAGGGTAATAGGAGAAATTGGAAATGTTGTTGTCCAGTTTGTCCTGAGTATGGTGATACCCCATATGTGGGGGTAAACCACTGTTTGGGCGCACGGCAGGGCTCGGAAGGGAAGGCACGCCATTTGGCTTTTTGAATGGAAAATTAGCTCCAATCATTAGCGGACACCATGTCGCGTTTGGAGAGCCCCTGTGTGCCTAAACATTGGAGCTCCCACACAAGTGACCCCATTTTGGAAACTAGACCTCCCAAGGAACTAATCTAGATGTGTGGTGAGCACTTTGAACCCCCAAGTGCTTCACAGAAGTTTATAACGCAGAGCCATGAAAATAAAAAATAATTTTTCTTTTCTCAAAAATGATTTTTTAGCCCACAATTTTTTATTTTCCCAAGGGTAACAGGAGAAATTGGACCCCAAAAGTTGTTGTCCAGTTTCTCCTGAGTACGCTGATACCCCATATGTGGGGGTAAACCACTGTTTTGGCACATGTCGGGGTTCGGAAGGGAAGTAGTGACGTTTTGAAATGCAGACTTTGATGGAATGCTCTGCGGGCATCAGGTTGCGTTTGCAGAGCCCCTGATGTGCCTAAGCAGTAGGAACTCCCCACAAGTGACTCCATTTTGGAAACTAGACCCCCAATGGAACTTATCTAGATGTGTGGTGAGCACTTTGAACCCCCAAGTGCTTCACAGAAGTTTATAACGCAGAGCCGTGAAAATAATAAATGTGTTTCCTTTCCTCAAAAATATTTTTTTAGCCCAGAATTTTTTATTTTTGCAAGAGTAACATTAGAAATTGGACAACAAAAGTTGTTGTCCAGTTTCTCCTGAGTACGCTGATACCCCATATGTGGGGGTAAACCACTGTTTGGGCACATGCCGGGGCTCGGAAGGGAAGTAGTGACGTTTTGGAATGCAGACTTTGATGGAATGGTCTGCGGGCATCATGTTACGTTTGCAGAGCCCCTGATATGCCTAAACAGTAGAAACCCCCCACAAGTGACTCCATGTTGGAAACTAGACCTCCCAAGGAACTTATCTAGATGTGTGGTGAGCACGTTCAAACCCCAAGTGCTTCACAGAAGTTTACAACGCAGAGCCGTGAAAATAAAAAATCATTTTTCTTTCCTCAAAAAAGATGTTTTAGCAAGCAATTTTTTATTTTCACAAGGGTAACAGGAGAAATTGGACCCCAATATTTGTTGCCCAGTTTGTTGTGAGTACGCTGATACCCCATATGTGGGGGTAAACCACTGTTTGGGCACACGTCAGGGATCGGAAGGGAAGTAGTGACATTTGAAATGCAGACTTTGATGGAATGGTCTGCGGGCGTCACATTGCATTTGCAGAGCCCCTGATGTGCCTAAACAGTAGAAACACCCCACAAGTGACCCCATTTTGGAAACTAGACCCCTGAAGGAACTCATCTAGATGTGTGGTGAGCACTTTCAACCCCCAAGTACTTCACAGAAGTTTATAACGCAGAGCCGTGAAAATAAAAAATAATTGTTCTTTCCTCAAAAATTATGTTTTAGCAAGTCATTTTTTATTTTTGCAAGGGTAACAGGAGAAATTGGACCACAACAGTTGTTGCCCAGTTTGTCCTGAGTATGCTGGTACCCCGAATGTGGGGGTAAACCACTGTTTTGGCACACGTCGGGGTTCGGAAGGGAAGTAGTGACGTTTTGAAATGCAGACTTTGATGGAATGCTCTGCGGGCATCAGGTTGCGTTTGCAGAGCCCCTGATGTGCCTAAACAGTAGGAACTCCCTACAATTGACACCATTTTGGAAACTAGACCCCCAAGGGAACTTACCTAGATGTGTGGTGAGCACTTTGAACCCCCAAGTGCTTCACAGAAGTTTATAACGCAGAGCCGTGAAAATAATAAATGTGTTTCCTTTCCTCAAAAATATTTTTTTAGCCCAGAATTTTTTATTTTTGCAAGAGTAACAGGAGAAATTGGACAACAAAAGTTGTTGTCCAGTTTCTCCTGAGTACGCTGATACCCCATATGTGGGGGTAAACCACTGTTTGGGCACATGCCGGGGCTCGGAAGGGAAGTAGTGACGTTTTGGAATGCAGACTTTGATGGAATGGTCTGCGGGCATCATGTTACGTTTGCAGAGCCCCTGATATGCCTAAACAGTAGAAACCCCCCACAAGTGACTCCATGTTGGAAACTAGACCTCCCAAGGAACTTATCTAGATGTGTGGTGAGCACGTTCAAACCCCAAGTGCTTCACAGAAGTTTACAACGCAGAGCCGTGAAAATAAAAAATCATTTTTCTTTCCTCAAAAAAGATGTTTTAGCAAGCAATTTTTTATTTTCACAAGGGTAACAGGAGAAATTGGACCCCAATATTTGTTGCCCAGTTTGTTGTGAGTACGCTGATACCCCATATGTGGGGGTAAACCACTGTTTGGGCACACGTCAGGGATCGGAAGGGAAGTAGTGACATTTGAAATGCAGACTTTGATGGAATGGTCTGCGGGCGTCACATTGCATTTGCAGAGCCCCTGATGTGCCTAAACAGTAGAAACACCCCACAAGTGACCCCATTTTGGAAACTAGACCCCTGAAGGAACTTATCTAGATGTGTGGTGAGCACTTTCAACCCCCAAGTACTTCACAGAAGTTTATAACGCAGAGCCGTGAAAATAAAAAATAATTGTTCTTTCCTCAAAAATTATGTTTTAACAAGTCATTTTTTATTTTTGCAAGGGTAACAGGAGAAATTGGACCACAACAGTTGTTGCCCAGTTTGTCCTGAGTACGCTGGTACCCCGAATGTGGGGGTAAACCACTGTTTGGGCGCACGTCGGGGCTTGGAAGGGAGGGAGCACCATTTGACTTTTTGAACGCAAGATTGGCTGGAATCAATGGTGGCGCCATGTTGCGTTTGGAGACCCCTGATGTGCCTAAACAGTGGAAGCCCCTCAATTCTAACTTCAACACTAACCCCAACACACCCCTAATCCTAATCCCAACTGTAGCCATAACCCTAATCACAACCCTAACCCCAACACACCCCTAACCACAACCCTAACCGCAACACACCCGTATCCCTAATTCCAACCCTAACCCTAATCCTAACCCTAATCCCAACCGTAACCCTAATCCCAACCCTAACCACAACTGTAACCCCAACACACCCCTAACCCTATCCGTAACCCTAACCACAAGCCTAATCTTAAACCTATTTCAAACCCTAGCCCTAATTCCAACCCTAACCCTAAGGCTATGTGCCCACGTTGCGGATTCGTGTGAGATTTTTCCGCACGATTTTTGAAAAATCTGCAGGTAAAAGGCACTGCGTTTTACCTGCGGATTTACAGCAGATTTCCAGTGTTTTTTTTGTGCGGATTTCACCTGCGGATTCCTATTGAGGAACAGGTGTAAAACGCTGCGGAATCCGCATAAAGAATTGACATGCTGCGGAAAATACAACGCAGCGTTTCTGCACGGAATTTTCCGCACCATGGGCACAGCGGATTTGGTTTTCCATAGGTGTACATGGTACTGTAAACCTGATGGAAAACTGCTTCGAATTTGCAGCGGCCAATCCGCTGCGGATCCGCGGCCAATCCGCTGCGGATCCGCGACCAATCCGCTGCGGATCAGCGACCAATCCGCTGCGGATCCGCAGCCAAATCCGCACTGTGTGCACATGCCATAACCCTACCCCTAACCCTAACCCTACCCGAAACCCTACCCCTAACCCTAACCCTACCCCTAGTTCTAACCCTAGTTCTAACCCTAACCCTAGTGGAAAAAGAAAAAAAAATATTTTCTTTATTTTATTATTGTCCCTACCTATTTATTTTGATCTCTGCGATAGAACCTACCACAGCGATCAAAATGTACTTGTAATGAATCTGCCGGCTGGTAGATTCGGCGGGCGCACTGCGCATGCGCCCGCCATTTTCCAAGATGGCGGCGCCCATGGAGAAGACGGCCGGACACCGGGAGGGACATCGAAGCTAGGTAAGTATGGGGGGTGGGATCGGAACACGGGGGGGGGGATCGGAGGACCGGGGGAGCGGACAAGAGGACCGGGGGAGCGGACAGGAGGGAGGAGGGGAGCGGACAGGAGATCGGGGCAGAAAGGACGACTGGGGGGGTGATCGGTGGCTGTGGGGGGGCAGATCGGGGTCTCCAGCCATGGCAGATGCTATTGCAGCATCGGCCATGGCTGGATTGTAATATTTCACCATTTTCATAGGTGAAATATTACAAATCGCTTTGATTGGCTGTTTCACTTTCAACAGCCAATCAGAGCGATCGTAGCCACGGGGGGGTGAAGCCACCCCCCCTGGGCTGAAGTACCACTCCCCCTGTCTCTGCAGATCAGGTGAAAATGGAGTTAACCCTTTCACCCGATCTGCAGGGACGCGATCTTTCCATGACGTCACATAGGCGTCACAGGTCGGATTGGCAATGACTTTCATGACACCTACGTGGCGTCAAAGGTCGGGAAGGGGTTAATAGCCTGGGAAGCTCCATGGGTATTACCTTATTCTCAGCTTTTCTTCTATGTATCTTTGTTATAAATATACAGTACAGACCGAAAGTTTGGACACACCTTCACATTTAAAGATTTTTCTGTATTTTCATGACTATGAAAATTGTAAATTCACACTGAAGGCATCAAAACTATGAATTAACACATGTGGAATTATATACTTAACAAAAAAGTGTGAAACAACTGAAATTATGTCTTATATTCTAGGTTCTTCAAAATAGCCACCTTTTGCCTTGATGACTACTTTGCTCACTCTTGGCATTCTCTTGATGAGCTTTAAGAAGTAGTCACCGGGAATGGTTTTCACTTCACAGGTGTGCCCTGTCAGGTTTAATAAGAGGGATTTCTTGCCTTATAAATGGGGTTGGGCCCTTCAGTTGTGTTGTGCAGAAGTCTGGTGGATGCACAGCTGATAGTCCTACTGAATAGACAGTTAGAATTTGTATTATGGCAAGAAAAAAGCAGCTAAGTAAAGAAAAATGAGTGGCCATCGTTACTTTAAGAAATGAAGGTCAGTCAGTCTGAAAAATTGGGAAACCTTTGAAAGTGTCCCCAAGTGCAGTGGCAAAAACCATCAAGCACTAAAAAGAAACTGGCTCACATGAGGACCGCCCCAGGAAAGGAAGACCAAGAGTCACCTCTGCTTCTGAGGATAAGTTTATCCGAGTCACCAGCCTCAGAAATCGCAGGTTAGCAGCAGCTCAGATTAGGGACCAGGTCAATGCCACACAGAGTTCTAGCAGCAGACACATCTCTACAACAACTGATAAGAGGAGACTTTGTGCAGCAGGCCTTCATGGTAAAATAGCTGCTAGGAAACCACTGCTAAGAACAGGCAGCAAGCAGAAGATACTTGTTTGGCCTAAAGAACACAAGGAATGGACAATAGACCAGTTGAATTCTGTGCTTTGGTCTGATGAGTCCAAATTTGAGATCTTTAGTTCAAACCACTGTGTCTTTGTGCGATGCAGAAAAGGTGAACGGATGGCCTATATATGCCATGGGGTGCTTTGTTGGTAACACTGTTGGGGATTTATTCAAAATTGAAGGCATACTGAACCAGCATGGCTACCACAGCATCTTGCAGCGGCATGCTATTCCATCCGGTTTGCGTTCAGTTGGACCATCATTTATTTTTCAACAGGACAATGACCTCAAGCATACCTTCACGCTGTGTAAGGGCTATTTGACCAAGAAGGAGAGTGATGGGGTGCTACACCAGATGATCTGGCCTCCACAGTCACCAGACCTGAACCCAATCAAGATGGTTTGGGGTGAGATGGACCCGTAGAAGCGCAAGCACAGCGCGAAATGGCTGTCGTTTGCTCCTGCTCGCAAGAGCTCCTTTTCTCACTCCCCCCGCCATGAAGCTTTTTATTAAGATTGAATAAAGTTTGCCAATTTTTAGACTGGTGAGTGCCTTCCTTTTTCTTGCATATACCAGTGGAATCGTCTATTTGTTCTGAAGAGCACCCGATCTGATTACATGTGGCTGGTAGTGTAATGACTGTTGATTAACACCTGGCTCCAGGAGTGGAGCAGAGTCAGCTCTTTTCAGACAGTTCCATTTTATTTTTTTTATATATATATACTGTATATATATATATGTGTGTGTGTGTGTGTGTGTGTGTTTGTGTGTGTGTGTGTGTGTGTGTGTTTTGACAAATATTTCCTTTGAAAACCATGTGTAAGTGACATAGTGAACTGCTGTATGTAAAAGTTCATGTTAAAATCGCATTGCAATTGGATAGCAATCACACTGCATTCAGATGTAAATTGGATGCTAGTTGTGAAAAATTGGTTTGTCTCGCATTATACTTGCATTACACTTGTACGACTCTCGGATGGATTTTTCATACCTTTAGTGTGACTCTGGCCTTAGGATATGTTCCCTCAGATGTTTTTGAATAATTAATTTGAGCTGGTCTTCATCAAAATCCTTTACAAAATACAGCTTAAAAATTCTTGGAAAACTCTTCCTATTCATTTCTATATGGAATCCATATTGACGTTCACAAGAGGAGTATTTTTTAGCTTATTTTTTACTGAACAGGTTTTGGTGGAAAAAAAAGTGTTTTTCTTTATTTGAAGCAGATCCTGAATTCAATCATTCCATACTGTCAAATAAAAAAAATTAACAGAACGCTTAAGGAAAAAAAAAAAAAACTATTCAAAATTCTTTAGAACTGCTCAACAGCTGCTTCAGTGAACAGTTCAGGAAAAGTAAAACTCCTTAAAAAAATCCCCCAAAAAAGAAAGCTTCCTGAAACAATTTCCACTTGAAAAATGTGTTTTTTTGAAGACCTCCAATAACTCCATTTGAACTTGGCCGTGTGTGTTTTTCAGCGCTAAATTGTTCTGACTTTGTGTTTAGCTGTGTATATTTTTTTGTTGTTGACTACCTTGAATGCTTGAATAAAAATGTGTGGAACTTAATATAAGAAATATAAATGCATTGTAATGTATTGTCACATTTTCACAATACATTGCAAATGATCAGTGCAAAAACCTTTATGACAAAATAAACCACAGCACACAGATTTTGATTGATGAAATTTGATTTGTTTGCCAATAATTATTTATTTTTATTTTAGGTTCTCAGATGTGCAATTAAACTCTGTGTATGCATATTTGAGGTTAATGACATATTTTGACAAGAACCATATTGAAATCCTAAAAAAACAGCTTATCAATAGTGACAATCATTACTATAATCAAAATAAAAAAAAGAATAATTAAAAACACATACTATTGTGATCACAGGTTATAACAAAAATATGTTGGCGGAAGCTCGACCACTTTATTGCAAGGTTTTTGTTGAATTTTTTAAGGCAATCAAAAAAACTTGTTTAGGTTTGACTCCCAGTTTTATCAGTTTAAGGCCGGTTTCACATGTCCTGATATTTCCAGTACCGGAAAAAAAACAGTACCGAAGATATCCATGTCCATTTGTTGTGAATGTAATATTTGCGGCACATGGGTGGCAACCATATGCTGCCCTTGTGCTTCATCAGTACCACACGGACTCCCGCTGGGGAAGAAGGGTTACAGTAAGTGCTGTTCCCCGGAGGCTGGTGCTGAACACGCTGGCATCATTCTCCCCTGCTCTGCCAGCGAGCGACATGAGCAGAGGAGAAAGATGAGAGTTATATTTAAGTCTGAATGATGACAACAGGTGGGGGCATTTGGGACCTTACTCCCATCATCAGACACCTGCTGATGCTAATAACAGTAACAGCAAGAGTAGATGATTGGGGTTTTTCTCAGCCGCCACCTGGGATCTAATGAAATAAATAAATGAAACACCTGATGTGGGTTCCCACCCTGTTTTCTTGAACCAACCAGGCAAAACTCACAGCTGAGGGCTGCAACCCTCAGCTGTCAGCTTCTAGAACAGAGGGGTCCCCTTGCTGTTTTTTTACTTATTTAAATAAATAATTTAAAAAACGGTGTCGGGTCACTACTATTTTTTGACAATCAGCCTTGTTAAAGCTCACAGCTGGTGGCTGGTATACTCAGGATGGTAAGAGGCCATTGATATAGGCATCCCAGCCTAAAAACAGCAGCCCACAGCTGCCCAGAAAAGGCTACATACACTAAATGTATGGAAAATCTGTCCAAGTATCCCTGCTGAGAGTCACACAAGTGTAATCCGTGTGTAATGCTTTTGCAATGCGATGATTCGATTTTCTCACACCTATGTATCCGTATGACATCTGTATGACATGGATATGGCTTTACATTTCTCACTGATTTTCCCCATTGAATTTAATGGCTCAATCGGCTGAAATGAGGAAAATGTGTGCGTATTAGTAGCAAGCTAGAAGTATGGTTCGTGTGGTCTTGGACGACATAAGCATACAATCGCAGCATGCAGCAATTTTCACACGCACGTCGAATATGCCTGAGAAAAAATAAGCTGATGTGAACTGCCCCATAGATTAACACTGGTCTGAGTGCTATGCGATGTTTACTTGCATAGCACTCATCCGTATTCTATGATAGTGTGATGCCGGCCTAAGGCAGCTTTCCCACGATGCGCTTTTGATGAGTTTTTGATGTTAATGATTCTCTGCACCATCTCTGCACTTATTATGTAAATAAGTTTACTTGCATTTTTTTCAAAATACGCAATGTAAAAAAACTCATTGTGGAAACATATTTATACAATTGCATAAGCTAATCTAAATTTAGTGTGGAAAGACCAAGGAGCGCTGTTATGATTGCAGCTAGAGCAGAAGAAAGACCTCCACCATATGCCACCTAGTTCTGTAATCTTTTTTTTATAGGCAGAACTAATGCATTGTATTATGCAAGCAATCAGATGAGCACATTAAGGGGTTTAACAAAGACCAGAGGCATTTTTGCTTTTGTCATTTTCGATTTTTGCTCCCCTTCTTGCCAGAGCTATAACTTTTTTAAATTTTTGGTCAAATTGGCAATTTAACCCCTTAGTGACAGAGCCAATTTGGTACTTAATGACCAGGCCAATTTTTACAATTCTGACCACTGTCACTTTATGAGGTTATAACTCTGGAACGCTTCAACAGATCCCGCTGATTCTGAGACTGTTTTTTCGTGACATATTGTAATTCATATTAATGGTAACATTTCTTCGATATTTATTGGGCTCTCAGTCTGGTGGGTTGCCTGTGTAATTAAGGCTCCCAGACTGGCAGGCCAGAACTCACCTTCAGTCAACTGCCTGTGTTATTACTTTCCTTACATATATGTACCAATAGTACCGTATGAAATTGATGTTTATGCCATCTGAGTGTGGCTGGAAAAAAATGGAGGTGTTGCATGAAGTATCAGGATTACCAGGTCTTCATTAAAACTTGAATTCAAAGCTGTAAGAGCTGGGCCAGGCCTTGATACCCCATGTGTTATGATCCCAGTGGCTTAGGATCACAAATCTAACCATCTAAGTCAGAGATAATAGGACAAGCTCTGGGGATGTGGTAACTGGACTGACCGCAAACCTGATTCTAACCCAACACACTAAAGGTAGCCGTGGAACGTTTCCTGAAATCCTAGACGTCTCTTCACGGCCTGAGAAACTGACTACCCCTAAAAAGAAAGTAAGACCTCACTTGCTTCAGAGAAATACCCCAAAGATATAGAAGCCCCCCACAAATAATAACGGTGAGTTAAGAGGAAAAGACAAACGCAGAGATGAAACAGGTTAAGCAAATGAGGCCCGCTAACGCTAGATAGCAGAAAATAGCAAGGGATCTGTGCGGTCAGTAAAAAACCCTATGCAAAAATATCCACGCAGAGAATGCGAGAACCCCCACACCAACTAACGATGTGGGGGGAGCAACTCAGCACCCCAGAGCACCAGCAAGCAGGGAAATCACATATAAGCAAGCTGGACCAAAACACATCATATACTAGGACACATCTTGAACACAGATGAGCAAAAATAAGCAAACAAAACTTAGCTTCTCTTGGAGAGACTGATAACGGATGTAGACAGGAGCAATCAGAATAGCACTGAATACAACGACAGCAGGCAACCACTGAGAGTCCAGCTGAACTAAATAGGAACCAGCTAACAGATAACGAGACAGCTGATCCAACCTCAGACCTGCAGAATGACACAAAGAGCCACCAGAGGGAGCCCAAAGACAACACTCACACAGTACCACTTGTGACCACAAGAGGGAGCCCAAAAACAGAGTTCACAACAGTACCCCCCCCCCTTGAGGAGGGGTCACCGAACCCTCATCAAAACTCCCAGGGCGATCAGGATGAGCCACATAGAAGGCATGAACCAAATCGGCCGCATGAACATCAGAGGCGACAACCCAGGAATTATCCTCCTGACCATAGCCCTTCCACTTAACCAAATACTGAAGCCTCCGTCTCGAAATACGAGAATACAAGATCTTCTCCACCTTGTACTCCAATTCGCCCTCAACCAGCACCGGGGCAGGGGGCTCAACAGAAGGAACCACAGGCACCACATACCTCCGCAACAAAGACCTATGGAACACGTTATGAATGGCAAATGATGCTGGGAGGTCCAAACGAAATGACACCGGGTTAAGGATTTCCAAAATCTTATAAGGACCGATGAAGCGAGGCTTGAATTTAGGAGAGGAAACCTTCATAGGAACATACCGAGAAGACAGCCATACCAAATCCCCAACACGAAGTCGGGGACCCACACCGCGACGGCGGTTGGCAAAGCGCTGAGCCTTCTCCTGTGACAACTTCAAATTGTCCACCACATGGTTCCAAATTTGCTGCAACCTATCCACCACAGAATCCACCCCAGGACAGTCAGAAGGCTCAACTTGACCCAAGGAAAAACGAGGATGAGAACCAGAATTGCAGGAAAAAGGTGAAACCAAAGTAGCAAAACTAGCCCGATTATTAAGGGCAAACTCGGCCAATGGCAAAAAAGTCACCCAATCATCCTGATCAGCAGAAACAAAACATCTTAAATAAGTTTCCAAGGTCTGATTAGTTCGCTCGGTTTGGCCATTCGTCTGAGGATGGAAGGCCGACGAAAAAGACAAATCAATGCCCATCTTAGCACAAAAGATCCGCCAAAATCTGGACACAAACTGGGATCCTCTGTCAGACACAATATTTTCAGGGATGCCGTGCAAGCATATCACATTCTGAAAAAATAGAGGAACCAAATCGGAGGAGGAAGGCAACTTAGGCAAGGGCACCAAATGGACCATTTTGGAAAAACGATCACACACCACCCAGATGACAGACATTCTCTGAGAGACTGGAAGATCCGAAATAAAATCCATGGAAATGTGCGTCCAAGGCCTCTTCGGGACAGGCAAAGGCAAAAGCAAACCGCTGGCACGAGAACAGCAAGGCTTAGCCCGAGCACAAATCCCACAGGACTGCACAAAGGAACGCACATCCCGCGACAAGGAAGGCCACCAAAAGGATCTCGCCACCAAATCCCTGGTACCAAAAATCCCAGGATGACCTGCCAACACCGAAGAATGAACCTCGGAAATAACTCTGCTGGTCCATCTATCTGGGACAAACAGTCTCTCTGGTGGGCAACGGTCAGGTCTATCCGCCTGAAATTTCTGCAGCACTCGTCGCAAATCTGGGGAAATGGCAGACAATATCACTCCGTCTCTGAGGATACCAGCCCGCTCTGAAACTCCCAGAGAGTCAGGCACAAAACTCCTAGAAAGAGCATCAGCCTTCACGTTCTTCGAACCAGGCAGGTAAGAGACCACGAAATCGAAACGGGAGAAAAACAATGACCAACGAGCCTGTCTAGGATTCAGCCGCTTGGCAGACTCGAGATAAATCAGATTTTTGTGATCAGTCAAGACCGCCACACGATGCTTAGCTCCCTCGAGCCAATGTCGCCAGTCCTCAAATGCCCACTTCATAGCAAAAACTCCCGATTACCAACATCATAATTCCGCTCGGCAGGCGAAAACTTTCTTGAAAAGAAAGCACAAGGCTTCATCACAGAGCAATCAGAACTTCTCTGCGACAAAACAGCCCCTGCTCCAATCTCAGAAGCATCAACCTCGACCTGAAAAGGAAGAGAGACATCAGGCTGACACAAAACTGGAGCCTAAGAAAACCGGTGCTTCAGCTCCCGAAAGGCCTCCACGGCCGCAGGAGACCAATTAGTCACATCAGAACCCTTCTTGGTCAAATCCGTCAAGTGTTTAACCACGCCAGAAAAATTAGCAATGAAGCGAAGGTAAAAATTAGCAAAACCCAAGAACTTCTGAAGACTCTTAACAGATGTAGGCTGAGTCCAGTCATGAATAGCCTGGACCTTGACTGGGTCCATCTCAATAGTAGAAGGAGAAAAAATAAAACCCAAAAAGGAAACCTTCTGTACTCCGAAGAGACATTTTGAGTCCTTCACAAATAAGGCATTAGCACGCAGGACCTGAAAAACCATCCTGACCTGCTTCACATGGGACTCCCAGTCCTCAGAAAAGACCAAAATGTCATCCAGATACACAATCATAAATTTATCCAGATATTCTCGGAAGATGTCATGCATGAAGGACTGGAACACAGAAGGAGCATTAGAGAGTCCAAAAGGCATCACCAAATTCTCAAAATGGCCTTCGGGCGTATTAAATGCTGTTTTCCATTCATCCCCCTGCTTAATACGCACAAGGTTATACGCACCATGAAGATCTCTCTTGGTGAACCAACTGGACCCCTTAATCCGAGCAAACAGATCAGATAATAATGGCAAAGGATACTGAAATTTGACCGTGATTTTATTTAGAAGACGATAATCTATACAAGGTCTCAGAAAACCATCCTTCTTGGCCACAAAAAAGAATCCTGCACCAAGAGGGGAGGAGGACGGGCGAATATGTCCCTTCTCTAAAGACTCCTTTATATAACTCCGCATTGCGGCATGTTCTGGTATAGACAAATTAAAAAGTCGTCCCTTAGGGAACTTACTACCAGGAATCAAATTTATAGCACAATCACAATCCCTGTGAGGAGGCTGGGCACCGGATCTGGGCTCATCAAATACATCCTGGTAGTCCGACAAAAACTCAGGGACCTCAGAAGGAGTGGAAGAAGCAATTGACACCAAAGAAGCATTGCCATGAATCCCCTGGCAACCCCAAATTGAAACAGACATAGCTTTCCAATCCGGAACTGGATTATGGGCCTGCAGCCATGGCAAACCCAAAACGACCACATCATGCAGATTATGCAGCACAAGAAAGCGAATCACCTCCTGATGTACAGGAGTCATGCACATGGTCACTTGAGTCCAATACTGAGGCTTATTCTCAGCCAATAGTGTAGCATCAATACCCCTCAGTGGAATAGGGAATTCCAAAGGCTCCAGGACAAAACCACAGCGCCTGGCAAACGACAAATCCATCAGGTTCAGGGCAGCACCTGAATCCACAAAAGCCATAACCGAGTAGGATGACAAAGAACAAATTAAAGTAACAGACAAAATGAATTTAGGCTGTATAGTACCAACGGTGACAGATTTAGCAATTTTTTTTACGCGCTTAGAGCATGCTGAGATAACATGAGTTGAATCACCACAGTAAAAGCACAACCCATTTTGACGTCTATGATTTTGCCGCTCAATTCTGGTCAGAATTCGGTCACATTGCATTGACTCAGGTCTCTGTTCAGAAAACACCGCCAGATGGTGCGCAGACTTGCGCTCCCGCAAACGCCGATCAATCTGAATGGCCAAAGCCATTGAGTCATTCAGACTTGCAGGCGTGGGGAACCCCACCATAACATTCTTAGTGGCTTCAGAAAGACCTTCTCTGAAATTTGCAGCCAGGGCACACTCATTCCATTGAGTAAGCACCGACCATTTCCGAAATTTTTGACAATACACCTCAGCTTCATCCTGGCCCTGAGAGAGAGCCAGCAAGGCCCGTTCTGCCTGGTTCTCAAGATTAGGCTCCTCATAAAGCAATCCAAGCGCCAGAAAAAACGCATCCACATTCAGCAATGCAGGATCTCCCGGCGCCAAGGAGAAGGCCCAATCTTGAGGGTCGCCACGTAACAGGGAGATAACAATTCTAACTTGCTGAGCGGAATCACCAGAGGAACGAGGTCTCAAAGAAAGAAATAATTTGCAATTATTCTTAAAATTCAGAAACCTAGATCTATCTCCAGAAAACAACTCAGGAATAGGTACTTTTGGCTCAGACATAGGACTGTGAACAACAAAATCCTGAATGCTTTGCACCCTTGCAGCAAGATGATCCACACTAGAAGTCAGACTCTGAATATCCATGTCTGCAGCTGAACTCAAAGCCACCCAGAGATTAAGGGGATGAGAGAAGCTGGACAGACTGCAGCAAAGGGAGAGGAAAAAAAAAATTGTACTCAGGACTTCTCTTATCCCACTTCTGCGATGCATTAAACCCTTTTCGGGCCTGCTGTACTGTTATGATCCCAGTGGCTTAGGATCACAAATCTAACCATCTAAGTCAGAGATAATAGGACAAGCTCTGGGGATGTGGTAACTGGACTGACCGCAAACCTGATTCTAACCAAACACACTAAAGGTAGCCGTGGAACGTTTCCTGAAATCCTAGACGTCTCTTCACGGCCTGAGAAACTGTCTACCCCTAAAGAGAAAGTAAGACCTCACTTGCCTCAGAGAAATACCCCAAAGATATAGAAGCCCCCCACAAATAATAACGGTGAGTTAAGAGGAAAAGACAAACACAGAGATGAAACAGGTTAAGCAAATGAGGCCCGCTAACGCTAGATAGCAGAAAATAGCAAGGGATCTGTGCGGTCAGTAAAAAACCCTATGCAAAAATATCCACGCAGAGAATGCGAGAACCCCCACACCAACTAACGATGTGGGGGGAGCAACTCAGCACCCCAGAGCACCAGCAAGCAGGGAAATCACATATAAGCAAGCTGGACCAAAACACATCATATACTAGGACACATCTTGAACACAGATGAGCAAAAATAAGCAAACAAAACTTAGCTTCTCTTGGAGAGACTGATAACGGATGTAGACAGGAGCAATCAGAATAGCACTGAATACAACGACAGCAGGCAACCACTGAGAGTCCAGCTGAACTAAATAGGAACCAGCTAACAGATAACGAGACAGCTGATCCAACCTCAGACCTGCAGAATGACACAAAGAGCCACCAGAGGGAGCCCAAAGACAACACTCACACAGTACCACTTGTGACCACAAGAGGGAGCCCAAAAACAGAGTTCACAACACCCATGCATGGGCCATGGCTGACTGCCTCATTGCCATTATAAAAGGTTCTACTTTGGGTCAATTGATCAGTCACCTACCCGTGTTACTATCCTTACATTTTTCTATCAATAGTAGTCTATGAAACTGATGTAGGTGCCACCAGAGTGTGGCTGGGAAACTAAAGAAAAATTGAGCTGTTGCATGAGGTTTCTGTGCTCCGAGCTAAGAAGGCTTTCACCACTCCCTTAACCACCAGGTCCTCATTAAAACTTCAATTCCAAGCTGTAAATGCAGGGCCAGACCCTGATACCTCATGTATGGCTCATGTTTGACTTCTGCTGTGCCGTTTGCACATTTCTACTGTGATGCCAGTTTTCATGGTGTCTACTCCTAATTTTAGCTATTTGGGAAGCTTTTTGTCACCTCTTAAGGTGTTGTGCATACATTTGGTTTGGCCTCCCATTGAATTTAATGTGGTTTGGGTATGTTCATCTAACTGACCGTCGAACATGTTCTGCGAACGTCTAATCATTTGGCAAATCATGCCGAACCTTGAAAGGTTCGTTCATCTCAAGTCAAGGCTTGTAAGTGTCGTGTATTTTTGCACATGGAGTTCATAATCTGCTGAGGACTTTGCCACACACTTTCAAAATAAGATCGACCAGACAAGGCAAGTCTTTATTGTTCAACCACCACAACCCCATTGTATACCAGACCAATGCCCAAACCCCATAACCTCCCTATCCAACATCACTGAAAGGGGGCTTAATTGTCTCCTCTCCAAATCGCATCTCACCACCTGTGCGCTCGATTCCATCCCATCCCACCTCCTCTACAACCTCACCACCACACTTATCCCATCCCTAACCCTCCTCTACAACCTATCACTATCTTCTGGCACCTTCCCCTCTGCGTTCAAACATGCCACAATCAAGCCTATCCTTAAAAAGCCAACCCTCGATCCAACTGCTATGTCCAGCTATCGCCCAATATCGCTGCTCCCATTAGCTTCCAAACTCCTGGAGCAGCACGTCCATGCTGAACTCTCCTCCCACTTCTCATCTAACTTGTTGTTCGACAATCTACAATCTGGTTTCCGCCCCCATCACTAAACTGAGACTGTCCTGACCAAAATCACTAACGACCTACTTACCGCCAAAGCTACTGGACAATACTCTGTACTCCTCCTTCTAGACCTGTCCTCTGCTTTCGACACAGTTGACCACTGCCTCCTACTACAGATCCTCTCCTCCTTTGGCAAAAAATCTCGCCCTATCCTGGATCACCTCGTACCTTTCCAACCGCAAATTCAGCGTGTCCCACTCCCACACTACCTCCTCATCCCACCCTCTCTCTGTTGGAGTCCCCCAAGGCTCTGTTCTAGGACCCCTACTCTTCTCAATCTATACACTTGGCCTGCGACAACTCATAATGTCCCATGGATTCCAGTACCACCTCTATGCTGATGACGCTCAGATCTACCTCTCTGGCCCAGACTTTACCGGTCTGCTGTCCAGAATCCCAGAGTGCCTATCAGCCATATCCTCCTTCTTCTCCTCTCGCTTCCTCAAACTCAATGTGGACAAATCTGAACTCATCATCTTTCCTCCATCCCACAAATCTTCCTTACCTGATCTATCTATCGCAATCAATTACATCATGCTTTCCCCCGTACCCGAAGTCCGCTGCCTCGGAGTAACCTTCGACTCTGCCCTGTCCTTCAAACTGCACATCCAAGCTCTTTACACCTCCTTTCGCCTCCAGCTCAAAAATATCTCCAGAATCCATCCTTTCCTCAACCCTCAATCTGCTAAAATGCTTGTGCATGCCCTCATCATCTCCCGCCTTGACTACTGCAACATCCTTTTCTGTGGCCTCCCTGCTAACACCCTTGCACCTCTCCAGTCCATCCTTAACTCTGCTGCCCGACTAATCCATCTCTCTCCTCGCTACTCCTCCGCTTCCCCCCTCTGCAAATCTCTTCACTGGCTCCCATTCCCTCAGCGTATCCAGTTCAAATTTCTAATACTGACCTACAAAGCCGTCCATAGCCTGTCTCCTCCATATATCTCTGAACTAATCTCCCGATATTTTCCCTCATGTAATCTCCGGTCCTCCCAAGACCCCCTTCTCTCCTCCACACATATTCGCTCCTCATCCAATCGCCTCCAAGACTTCTCCCGAATATCCCCCATCCTCTGGAACTCTCTGCCCCAACACGTCTGACTATCAACCACAGTCGGATCCTTCAGACGGAACCTGAAAACTCATCTCTTCAGGAAAGCCTACAGCCTGCACTGACACCGCTGCCGCCTCATCACTATTGAAGCTACCGCCTCACCAACACCGGAGCTGCAGCAACCCTCAACCTACTGTCTCCTTCCCCATAATCCTGTAGAATGTAAGGCCGCAAGGGCAGGGTCCTCGCCCCTCTGTATCAGTCTGTCATTGTAAGTTTGCTTACTGTAAGTGATATCTGTAATTTGTATGTAACCCCATCTCATGTACAGCACCATGGAATCAATGGTGCTATATAAATAAATAATAATAATAATATTCAATACTGAATAAAGTGGGATGTTTCGAAATTATTGTTTCAATTTTTTCATAATTTGCATATCAGTAACCTGTCTATTCATGCTGTGAGTAGTGTTGAGCATTCCGATACCGCAAGTATCGGGTATCGGCCGATACTTGTGGTATCGGAATTCCGATACCGGGATTCCGATACTTGCCGCGTATCGGATACCGGAATCGGAAGTTCCAAGATTCAAAATGCAGAAATTCAGCCAATGAGAATGATTCCAAGTGTGGGCACATCCTGTTTAGCATGGAGGGCATGAAACTACTGGCAAGGCTGTGATTGGCTGCTGAAATGATGTCATGATGCAGTTTAAAAGTCGCTGGCGCCATTTTGCGATCACTCTGCTGTGAATTCAGTTAGTGACAGGACGCTGTTTGCTGACTGAGGGACAGTTTAGAGATAGCGATTTGCTTCTTTGTGCTTTCCAAAGGCTAATTTAGCAACCGCTGTGTTCACCTACTATTCACCTTGCTTTTGCCTTGTAGCGCTGTTTTCACAGCGATCTGCAAGGTCTGTGTGTGTGTGTGTGTGAGTGCAGCCCACTCTCTAGTCTGAGTGCAGCCACATAGGCCATCCATAGCTGGTTGTATTCAGTTCAGGGAGGGTGGTTCATTGCCTCATACTGTTCTTTTTTTTTTTTTTTTTTCAAGTAGTGTAGTCTGCTGCTAATTTATTCAAAAAAATCCTATTAGTGTCTTTCCACCCGTCTCCAGCTAATTTGTGGAAAAACACTACATAGGATAACGTAGAGGAGGGTTTTTGGGCCTTGCAGCGCCGTTTACGGCTGTCTGCACGGTCTCCGTGTGACTGCAGCTCGCCCTGTAGTCTGTGAGCAGCCATAGCCTGGTTGTCTCCAGCTCAGGGTTGTTCACTGCGTCATACCGCCAAATCAATTTTCATTTAGTTTTAAGTAGTGCAGGCTGCTGCACATTTTTTCCAAAAATTCCTATTAGTGTCTTTCCACCCGTCTCCAGCTAATTTGTGGAAAAACACTACATAGGATAACGTAGAGGAGGGTTTTTGGGCCTTGCAGCGCCGTTTACGGCTGTCTGCACGGTCTCCGTGTGACTGCAGCTCGCCCTGTAGTCTGTGAGCAGCCATAGCCTGGTTGTCTCCAGCTCAGGGTTGTTCACTGCGTCATACCGCCAAATCAATTTTCATTTAGTTTTAAGTAGTGCAGGCTGCTGCACATTTTTTCAAAAAAATCCTATTAGTGTCTTTCCACCCGTCTCCAGCTAACTTGTGGAAAAACACTACATAGGATAACGTAGAGGAGGGTTTTTGGGCCTTGCAGCGCCGTTTACGTCTGTCTGCACGGTCTCCGTGTGACTGCAGCTCTATCCGTTGTCAGTTCAGCCCCCAAAAAATAAATAAATAATAAAGTTCACCAAACACACCAGTTACACCACTTTACATTTGTGTAGGCCACATTAGCTCATATTAAAGTCTAGTCCACACTTTAGAAAATTAGTGTTTCTTATACCTGTTAGGAGGAGTTGCTCAGGAATAAGCACACAAAGCCGTTAGTACTTTTCTGCTTATCTTTATCAGTCAACCAAGATGAAGAAGGCAGTGAGTAAGGCACGTGGGCGTGGGCGTGGGCGCGGAGCAGGGAGGGGACGTGGGGATTCTGTGCCTGCTGCGGGCACCGGTGACTCATCAGCACCCACTTTCACCAGGCAACAGTCGTTCATGCGCAGCTTTGTGTCAGAGCGCCGTACACCGCTGCTGCGTGAAGACCAAATTGAAGCCGTTGTCGGATGGATGGCAGCTAATGCATCAACTTCAATTAGTGCCACATCCTCTCAGACACAGAGCACTGGAGAGCAGCCATCTGTCTCTTCACCACCTGCCAAATTGCCCAGGCAGACAGGGAGCCCAGGACAGGAGCCGTCTCTACTTCTGTTCTCTGAATCTCTTGGCTTGGAAACAGGGGGCCAGCCAAGCAGCATTGGAGAAATGGAAGAAGAGGCAGGGTGCAGTGATGCCCAACAGCTTTTTCTCTCTTCCTCTGAAGAGGCGGGTGGGCCAGTGGCTCCGGTCACCACATCGCAGGCCGCATCAGCTGATGATGACACTCAGGTGCCACTTACTGGTGCGTGCTCTGCTGCTGAGACTACCCAGGAGGAGCAGTTGGGGGCAGAGGGTAGTGTAGATGATGAGGTCCTTGACCCATCTTGGCGTGAGGGACAGGAAGGTGGTGGGAGCAGCTCTGAGGAAGAGATTCCCCGTACGGCCCAAAGAGGGAGAGGGAGGGGGAAGACTGCGGATCCTGCAGCCTCCGCTTTGGCACCCGTTAGGAGCATGTCTCTTCCAAAAGCCAAAAAGGGCGCTCCCAAGACTTGCAGTGCCTGGTCCTTTTTTGACACAGTTGCAGATGACATTTGCTATGTCAGATGCAAGGTGTGTCATCAAAAAGTCAAAAGAGGTCGAAATGTCAGCAACCTCAATACCTCCAACATGTGGAAACATGTGCGCAACAGGCACCCGGCGGAGTTAGAAAAACACACTGAAGAGCTAGGCCAACCAACAGCGGCAGCTACCACCTCTTCACCTCGTGTTGCCTCTTCCTCTAGCTCACACGCAGCTGGTTCGGCTTCCTCCCAGGATCGCCGTGGAAGAACCTCTGGCCCTGTTGTCCAGAGACCCGCTGTAATTCCACTCGCAGCACCACTTTCCCAGTCATCCACACACTCCCAGCCCAGTCTACAGCCATCGGTAGTACAGGCATGGGAGAAAAGGCGGCCTTTCTCGTCAAACCACCCACGAGCACAAGCTCTGACTGCAGGCATTGCCAAACTTCTGTCACTGGAAATGCTGTCATTCAGGCTGGTGGAGACTGACAGCTTCCGTGACTTGATGTCATTGGCAGTCCCACAGTACAATGTGCCTAGCCGCTTTTACTTCAGCAGGCAAGCCGTCCCTGCCCTGCACAAGCATGTGGAGGGACACATAAAACACGCGCTACTGAACGCCGTCAGTAGCAAGGTCCACCTCACCACCGATGCGTGGACCAGTCAACATGGACAGGGGCGATACCTTTCCCTCACTGCCCATTGGGTTAATGTCGTTGAGCCGGGTACAGACCGTGCGAGTGGCGCAGGACGTGTCCTGCCCACTCCAAGGATTGCAGGAATCCATTCTGTACGCATTGACTCCTCCTGTTACACCAGTTCCTCAGAATCATCGCTGCAGGAGCCGTCACAGTCCACCTCCACATGGACCCGTGATGAACGTGTACCTGTTACGACCGACATGAGCACAGCCGTGGCCAAACGTCAACAGGCCGTCTTGAAATTAATTTTTTGGGGGAATCGTAGCCACACAGCGCAGGAGCTCTGGAATGCCATCAAGCAGGAGAGCGATGTGTGGTTTGTGCCAGCGAATCTCCAGCCAGGCATGGTAGTGTGTGATAATGGCCGAAATCTGGTGGCAGCTCTGGGCCTCGGCAACCTCACTCACATCCCATGTCTGGCACATGTGCTCAATTTGGTCGTGCAGAGCTTTTTGAGGGACTATCCGGATCTTGATGCACTGCTGCACAAGGTCCGCCTAGAGTGTGCTCACTTGGGGCGTTCCAGCACGGCAAAAGCGCGCATTGCGGCTCTGCAGCGCCGACACCGCCTGCCGGAACATCGCATCATATGTGACCTACCTACCAGGTGGAATTCCACGTTACATATGTTGGAGCGGTTGTGTGAGCAGCAGCAAGCTGTAATGGAGTACCAGCTGCTTCAGGCGCAAAGAAGTCGCACTCAGCGCCGTACAGACTTCACAACCACAGAGTGGGCCACTATGAATGACGTCTGCCAGGTTTTGCGTCCCTTTGATTATTCCACGCGGATGGCGAGTGCAGATGATGCACTAGTCAGCATGACTGTCCCCCTTATCTGCCTGCTTGAAAAATCACTGCAAGCGCTAAGGGATGATGTTGTGGAAGAGGTGGAGGATGAGGATTCACCATTTCCATCATCTTCTGGACAGTCAGCGCCACGTGGTTCCTCACAAACGCGTAGGCAGGGGACAGTTTGTGAGGAGGATGAGGAGGAGTCAATGGAGGAGGAAGACATCCGTCCAGAGGAGGGAGTTACCGAATTGTCCAGTACTCAGTGTGTACAGCGAGGGTGGGGTGATGACGAGCGGGCAGATATCACGCCTCCAGCAGGGGACAGCGTTTCTTGGGCAGTTGGCAGTCTGCAGCACATGGTGGATTACATGCTGCAGTGCCTGAGAAACGACCGCCGCATCGCCCACATTCTCAACATGTCTGATTATTGGGTGTTCACCCTCCTCGATCCTCGCTACCGGGACAACGTAGAAAGCCTCATCACACCGTTGAACCGGGAGCGAAAAATGCAGGAGTACCAAGACACACTGGTCAATTCCATCATCTTCTCCATTCCAACTGAGAGAAGTGCTGCTAGTGCATTCCAAAGCAGCTCAGTGCGTCCAGGCAGTGGTGGAGGCTCTGCACAAAGAGGGAGCAGAAGCAGTGCCTCTGCCCAAGGCAAGACCAGTATGGCCCAACTGTGGCACAGTTTTCTGTGCCCCCCACAAAAGTCTACACCATCACAGACGGCTCCAGTCAGCAGGAGGCAACGGTTCCGTCAGATGGTGACAGACTACATGTCTTGCCCTCTTGCTGTACTCCCAGACGGCTCTTCCCCTTTCAAGTTTTGGGTCTCAAAGCTGGATACATGGCCAGAGCTAAGCCAGTATGCATTGGAGGTGCTGTCTTGCCCTGTGGCCAGTGTATTATCGGAACGTGTCTTTAGTGCTGCAGGTGGTGTACTAACTGACCGTCGCATGCGACTATCCTCCGATAACGTTGACCGGCTTACTTTCCTGAAAATGAACAAGGCCTGGATCTCGCAGGAATTTGCCACTCCTCCTCCTGATTAAATAATTAGGTCACTGTCTACGTTATCCAGGTCTCCTGTTGTGTTCATCTTTCTACCACCTGAACTTAAATTCCTGGGCTCCAACACCGCCAGTTGAGGCTCAGAAGTGCCGTCTGCACAGTCAAAACATACGACCCAGTGTTATTGGGTTTCAGTAACGTCAGCTGATCCCCAGCTGTGTAGCCGGCAATGTGTCATGCGACCGCCACGCTGACACAACAACTGAAATGTAAGGGAATCTGTCCCCCCCCCCAAGGCGTTTGTTACTGAAAGAGCCTCCTTGTGCAGCAGTAATGCTGCACAAGGAAAAGGTAGCTATTTTGGTTTAGCTCCTTGCACACGCAGAACTTAACACTTATAAAATGTGTCCACTGATACCGTAAAACCGTCCCGGAGGTGGGACTTTCCTTCGTAATATGACGCAGCACAGCCGTCATTCCCCCCCCCCCCCGGCGCCGCGCCCCGGCTCCTCAGCGTTGTTTGATTCCGTCCCGGAGCCTGCGCTGTTATGTTATCCCGTGGCCAGGCACACTTAGCGCTGCCCGTCTTCTGGCATCATTTGGTGTCAGGATGGCTGCGCCTGTGCGGCCGCGCTGGCCGAGAGCTCGCCTCGCAGTGTCTTCTGATTTAATCCCACTGGGGGCCTGGGATCCATGGACATGCGCAGTGCATATCTGAACCTCCACCTCTCACTCATCTCCCTATGGCTTCTTCAGACTGTTCGGTGTCAGCTGGTCCCTAATAGCATGCCACGGCCGTGACACCGCACAGTCTTAAGAAGCCATAGGGAGGGGAGTGAGAGGCGAGGATATGCACTGCGCATGGCCATGGATCCCAGGCCCCCAGTGGGATAAAATCAGAAGACACTGCGAGGCGGGCTCTCGGCCAGCGCGGCCGCACAGGCGCAGCCAGCCTGACACCAAATGATGTCAGAAGATGGGCAGCGCTAAGTGTGCCTGGCCAAGGGATAACATAACAGCGCAGGCTCCGGGACGGAATCAAACTACGCTGAGGAGCCGGGGCGCGGCGCCCGGGGGGGAGGAATGACGGCTGTGCTGCGTCATATTACGAAGGAAAGTCCCACCTCCGGGACGGTTTCACGGTTTCAGGGGACACATTTTATAAGTGTTTAGTTCTGTGTTTGCAAGGAGCATGATGAAAAGAGCCACCTTTTCCTTTTGCATCTTTTGTGCTGCACAAGCTGGCTCTTTCAGCTACAAACGCCTTGGGGGGGGGGTTAAAGGTTCCCTTTCGACTTTCTCAGGCTTCGGCCTACATTGTGTTCCTCTGCTTTTCCACCTGTCCCTGGGCTCCAACACCGCCAGTTGCCCTCCAGAAGTGCTGTCCGCACAGTCCCAACAGTCCCTCCTCTGTTATTGGGGTTCAGTAACGTCAGCTGTTCCCCTGCTGTGTGTGTGGCAATCCCTCCTACCTCCTCCTCCTCCACCTGTCCCTGGGCTCCAACACCGCCAGTTGCCGTCCAGAAGTGCTGTCCGCACAGTCCCAACAGTCCCTCCTCTGTTATTGGGGTTCAGTAACGTCAGCTGTTCCCCTGCTGTGTGTGTGGCAATCCCTCCTACCTCCTCCTACCTCCTCCTCCTCCACCTGTCCCTGGGCTCCAACACCGCCAGTTGCCGTCCAGAAGTGCTGTCCGCACAGTCCCAACAGTCCCTCCTCTGTTATTGGGGTTCAGTAACGTCAGCTGTTCCCCTGCTGTGTGTGTGGCAATCCCTCCTACCTCCTCCTCCTCCACCTGTCCCTGGGCTCCAACACCGCCAGTTGCCGTCCAGAAGTGCTGTCCGCACAGTCCCAACAGTCCCTCCTCTGTTATTGGGGTTCAGTAACGTCAGCTGTTCCCCTGCTGTGTGTGTGGCAATCCCTCCTACCTCCTCCTACCTCCTCCTCCTCCACCTGTCCCTGGGCTCCAACACCGCCAGTTGCCGTCCAGAAGTGCTGTCCGCACAGTCCCAACAGTCCCTCCTCTGTTATTGGGGTTCAGTAACGTCAGCTGTTCCCCTGCTGTGTGTGTGGCAATCCCTCCTACCTCCTCCTACCTCCTCCTCCTCCACCTGTCCCTGGGCTCCAACACCGCCAGTTGCCGTCCAGAAGTGCTGTCCGCACAGTCCCAACAGTCCCTCCTCTGTTATTGGGGTTCAGTAACGTCAGCTGTTCCCCTGCTGTGTGTGTGGCAATCCCTCCTACCTCCTCCTACCTCCTCCTCCTCCACCTGTCCCTGGGCTCCAACACCGCTAGTTGTTGCCTGGTAGTGCTGTACGCACAGTCAACAGTCCCTCCTCTGTTATTGGGGTTCAGTAACGTCAGCTGTTCCCCTGCTGTGTGTGTGGCAATCCCTCCTACCTCCTCCTACCTCCTCCTCCTCCACCTGTCCCTGGGCTCCAACACCGCCAGTTGCCGTCCAGAAGTGCTGTCCGCACAGTCCCAACAGTCCCTCCTCTGTTATTGGGGTTCAGTAACGTCAGCTGTTCCCCTGCTGTGTGTGTGGCAATCCCTCCTACCTCCTCCTACCTCCTCCTCCTCCACCTGTCCCTGGGCTCCAACACCGCCAGTTGCCGTCCAGAAGTGCTGTCCGCACAGTCCCAACAGTCCCTCCTCTGTTATTGGGGTTCAGTAACGTCAGCTGTTCCCCTGCTGTGTGTGTGGCAATCCCTCCTACCTCCTCCTACCTCCTCCTCCTCCACCTGTCCCTGGGCTCCAACACCGCCAGTTGCCATCCAGAAGTGCTGTCCGCACAGTCCCAACAGTCCCTCCTCTGTTATTGGGGTTCAGTAACGTCAGCTGTTCCCCTGCTGTGTGTGTGGCAATCCCTCCTACCTCCTCCTACCTCCTCCTCCACCACCTGTCCTTGGGCTCCAACACCGCTAGTTGTTGCCTGGTAGTGCTGTACGCACAGTCAACAGTCCCTCCTCTGTTATTGGGGTTCAGTAACGTCAGCTGTTCCCCTGCTGTGTGTGTGGCAATCCCTCCTACCTCCTCCTACCTCCTCCTCCTCCACCTGTCCCTGGGCTCCAACACCGCCAGTTGCCGTCCAGAAGTGCTGTCCGCACAGTACCAACAGTCCCTCCTCTGTTATTGTGGTTCAGTAACGTCAGCTGTTCCCCTGCTGTGTGTGTGGCAATCCCTCCTACCTCCTCCTCCTCCACCTGTCCCTGGGCTCCAACACCGCCAGTTGCCATCCAGAAGTGCTGTCCGCACAGTCCCAACAGTCCCTCCTCTGTTATTGGGGTTCAGTAACGTCAGCTGTTCCCCTGCTGTGTGTGTGGCAATCCCTCCTACCTCCTCCTACCTCCTCCTCCTCCACCTGTCCCTGGGCTCCAACACCGCCAGTTGCCGTCCAGAAGTGCTGTCCGCACAGTCCCAACAGTCCCTCCTCTGTTATTGGGGTTCATGTCATGATTCTCAATGGCGAGAGAACATAGCCCAGCATATATGAGAACTAGCTCTTGGAAGATGGAAACTATACTGACCATGAACTAAACCTGCCGCACAACTAGAAGTGGCCGGGTAGCATGCCTACGTTTTTTTATCCCTAGATGCCCAGCGCCAGCCGGAGAACTACCTATTCCTAGCAGAGGAAAAGACAGTCCTGGCTCACCTCTAGAGAAATTTTCCCAAAAGGCAGACAGAGGCCCCCACATATATTGGCGGTGATTTTAGATGAAATGACAAACGTAGTATGAAAATAGGTTTAGCAAAAATCGAGGTCCGCTTACTAGATAGCAAGAAGACAGAAAGGGCACTTTCATGGTCAGCAGAAAACCCTATCAAAACACCATCCAGAAATTACTTTAAGACTCTAGCATTAACTCATAACACCAGAGTGGCAATTTCCGCTCACAAGAGCTTTCCAGACACAGTAACGAAACAGCAGCTGTGAACAGGAACAAAATGCAAAAACACACAAGGACAAAAGTCCAACTTAGCTGGGCGTTGTCTAGTAGCAGGAACATGCACAGAAAGGCTTCTGATTACATTGTTGACCGGCATGAAACTGACAGAGGAGCAAGGTTATATAGCGACTCCCACATCCTGATAGGAGCAGGTGAACAGAGGGGATGATGCACACAAGTACAATTCCACAAGTGGCCACCGGGGGAGCCCAGAATCCAATTTCACAACAGTACCCCCCCCTCAAGGAGGGGGCACCGAACCCTCACCAGAACCACCAGGGCGATCAGGATGAGCCCTATGAAAGGCACGGACAAGATCGGAGGCATGAACATCAGAGGCAGTGACCCAAGAATTATCCTCCTGACCGTATCCCTTCCATTTGACCAGATACTGGAGTTTCCGTCTGGAAACACGAGAGTCCAAGATCTTTTCCACAACGTACTCCAACTCACCCTCAACCAACACCGGAGCAGGAGGCTCAACGGAAGGCACAGCCGGTACCTCATACCTGCGCAACAATGACCGATGAAAAACATTATGAATCGAAAAGGATGCAGGGAGGTCCAAACGGAAGGACACAGGGTTAAGAATCTCCAATATCTTGTACGGGCCGATGAACCGAGGCTTAAACTTAGGAGAAGAAACCCTCATAGGGACAAAACGAGAAGACAACCACACCAAGTCCCCAACACAAAGCCGAGGACCAACACGACGACGGTGGTTGGCAAAAAGCTGAGTCTTCTCCTGGGACAATTTCAAATTGTCCACCACCAGCCCCCAAATCTGATGCAACCTCTCCACCACAGCATCCACTCCAGGACAATCCGAAGATTCCACTTGACCGGAGGAAAATCGAGGATGAAACCCCGAATTACAGAAAAACGGGGACACCAAGGTGGCAGAGCTGGCCCGATTATTGAGGGCGAACTCCGCCAAAGGTAAAAAAGCAACCCAATCATCCTGATCCGCAGACACAAAACACCTCAAATATGTCTCCAAGGTCTGATTAGTCCGCTCGGTCTGGCCATTAGTCTGAGGATGGAAAGCAGACGAAAAAGACAAATCTATGCCCATCCTAGCACAGAATGCCCGCCAAAATCTAGACACGAATTGGGTCCCTCTGTCAGAAACGATATTCTCCGGAATACCATGCAAACGAACAACATTTTGAAAAAACAGAGGAACCAACTCGGAAGAAGAAGGCAACTTAGGCAAGGGAACCAGATGGACCATCTTAGAGAAACGGTCACACACCACCCAGATGACAGACATCTTCTGAGAAACAGGCAGATCCGAAATAAAATCCATCGAGATGTGCGTCCAAGGCCTCTTCGGGATAGGCAAGGGTAACAACAATCCACTAGCCCGAGAACAACAAGGCTTGGCCCGAGCACAAACGTCACAAGACTGCACAAAGCCTCGCACATCTCGTGACAGGGAAGGCCACCAGAAGGACCTTGCCACCAAATCCCTGGTACCAAAGATTCCAGGATGACCTGCCAACGCAGAAGAATGAACCTCAGAGATGACTCTACTGGTCCAATCATCAGGAACAAACAGTCTACCAGGTGGGCAACGATCAGGTCTATCCGCCTGAAACTCCTGCAAGGCCCGCCGCAGGTCAGGAGAAACGGCAGACAATATCACTCCATCTTTAAGGATACCTGTGGGCTCAGAATTACCAGGGGAGTCAGGCTCAAAACTCCTAGAAAGGGCATCCGCCTTAACATTCTTAGAACCCGGTAGGTAAGACACCACAAAATTAAACCGAGAGAAAAACAACGACCAGCGCGCCTGTCTAGGATTCAGGCGCCTGGCAGACTCAAGGTAAATTAAATTTTTGTGGTCAGTCAATACCACCACCTGATGTCTGGCCCCCTCAAGCCAGTGACGCCACTCCTCAAAAGCCCACTTCATGGCCAAAAGCTCCCGATTCCCAATATCATAATTCCGCTCGGCGGGCGAAAATTTACGGGAAAAAAAAGCACAAGGTCTCATCACGGAGCAGTCGGAACTTCTCTGCGACAACACCGCCCCAGCTCCGATTTCAGAAGCGTCGACCTCAACCTGAAAAGGAAGAGCAACATCAGGCTGACGCAACACTGGGGCGGAAGAAAAGCGGCGCTTGAGCTCCCGAAAGGCCTCCACAGCATCAGGGGACCAATCAGCAACATCAGCACCCTTCTTAGTCAAATCAGTCAATGGTTTTACAACATCAGAAAAACCAGCAATAAATCGACGATAAAAGTTAGCAAAGCCCAAAAATTTCTGAAGACTCTTAAGAGAAGAGGGTTGCGTCCAATCACCAATAGCCTGAACCTTGACAGGATCCATCTCGATGGAAGAGGGGGAAAAAATGTATCCCAAGAAGGAAATCTTTTGAACCCCAAAAACACACTTAGAACCCTTCACACATAAGGAATTAGACCGCAAAACCTGAAAAACCCTCCTGACCTGCTGGACATGAGAGTCCCAGTCATCCGAAAAAATCAGAATATCATCCAGATACACAATCATAAATTTGTCCAAATAATCGCGGAAAATGTCATGCATAAAGGACTGGAAGACTGAAGGAGCATTTGAAAGACCAAAAGGCATCACCAAATACTCAAAATGGCCCTCGGGCGTATTAAATGCGGTTTTCCACTCATCCCCCTGCTTGATTCGCACCAAATTATACGCCCCACGGAGATCAATCTTAGAGAACCACTTGGCCCCCTTTATACGAGCAAACAAATCAGTAAGCAGTGGTAACGGATATTAATATTTAACCGTGATTTTATTCAAAAGTCGATAATCAATACACGGCCTCAAAGAGCCGTCTTTCTTAGACACAAAGAAAAAACCGGCTCCTAAGGGAGATGACGAAGGACGAATATGTCCCTTTTCCAAGGACTCCTTTATATATTCTCGCATAGCCGCGTGTTCAGGCACAGACAGATTAAATAAACGACCCTTAGGGTATTTACTACCCAGGATCAAGTCTATGGCACAATCGCACTCCCGGTGCGGAGGTAGTGAACCAACCTTGGGTTCTTCAAAAACGTCACGAAAGTCAGACAAGAATTCAGGAATCTCAGAGGGAATAGATGATGAAATGGAAACCAAAGGTACGTCCCCATGAGTTCCTTTACATCCCCAGCTTAACACAGACATAGCTCTCCAGTCGAGGACTGGGTTATGAGATTGCAGCCATGGCAATCCCAGCACCAAAACATCATGTAGATTATACAGCACCAGAAAGCGAATAACCTCCTGGTGATCCGGATTAACACGCATAGTCACTTGTGTCCAGTATTGTGGTTTATTACTAGCCAATGGGGTGGAGTCAATCCCTTTCAGAGGTATCGGAGCCTCCAATGGCTCCAAATCATACCCACAGCGTTTGGCAAAGGACCAATCCATAAGACTCAAAGCAGCGCCAGAGTCGACATAGGCGTCCGCGGTAATAGATGACAAAGAACAAATCAGGGTCACAGATAGAATAAACTTAGACTGTAAAGTGCTAATTGAAACAGACTTGTCAGGCTTCTTAGTACGCTTAAAGCATGCTGATATAACATGAGTTGAATCACCACAATAGAAGCACAACCCATTTTTTCGTCTAAAATTCTGCCGCTCGCTTCTGGACAGAATTCTATCACATTGCATATTTTCTGGCGTTTTCTCAGTAGACACCGCCAAATGGTGCACAGGTTTGCGCTCCCGCAGACGCCTATCGATCTGAATAGCCATCGTCATGGACTCATTCAGACTCGCAGGCACAGGGAACCCCACCATAACATCCTTAATGGCATCAGAGAGACCTTCTCTGAAAATCGCCGCCAGGGCGCACTCATTCCACTGAGTAAGCACAGACCATTTGCGGAATTTTTGGCAGTATATTTCAGCTTCATCTTGCCCCTGAGACAAGGACATCAAGGCCTTTTCCGCCTGAAGCTCTAAATGAGGTTCCTCATAAAGCAACCCCAAGGCCAGAAAAAACGCATCCACATTGAGCAACGCAGGATCCCCTGGTGCCAATGCAAAAGCCCAGTCTTGAGGGTCGCCCCGGAGCAAGGAAATTACAATCCTGACCTGCTGTGCAGGGTCTCCGGCAGAGCGAGACTTCAGGGACAAAAACAATTTGCAATTATTTTTAAAATTTTGAAAGTGAGATCTATTCCCCGAGAAGAATTCAGGCAAAGGAATTCTAGGCTCAGACATAGGTGCATGAACAACAAAATCTTGCAAATTTTGTACCTTTGTGGCGAGATTATTCAAACCTGTAGCTACACTCTGAAGATCCATTTGAAACAGGTGAACACAGAGCCATTCAAGGATAAGAAGGAGAGAAAGAGAGGAAGGCTGCAGTATAGGCAGACTAGCAAGTGATTCAATTAAGAGCACACTCAGAACTAGAGGGAAAAAAAAAAAAAAAATTGTAGCAGACTTCTTTTTTCTCTCCTTTCTCAGCCAGTAATTTAACCCTTTTTTTTGGGCCGGTCAAACTGTCATGATTCTCAATGGCGAGAGAACATAGCCCAGCATATATGAGAACTAGCTCTTGGAAGATGGAAACTATACTGACCATGAACTAAACCTGCCACACAACTAGAAGTGGCCGGGTAGCATGCCTACGTTTTTTTATCCCTAGATGCCCAGCGCCAGCCGGAGAACTACCTAATCCTAGCAGAGGAAAAGACAGTCCTGGCTCACCTCTAGAGAAATTTTCCCAAAAGGCAGACAGAGGCCCCCACATATATTGGCGGTGATTTTAGATGAAATGACAAACGTAGTATGAAAATAGGTTTAGCAAAAATCGAGGTCCGCTTACTAGATAGCAAGAAGACAGAAAGGGCACTTTCATGGTCAGCAGAAAACCCTATCAAAACACCATCCAGAAATTACTTTAAGACTCTAGCATTAACTCATAACACCAGAGTGGCAATTTCCGCTCACAAGAGCTTTCCAGACACAGTAACGAAACAGCAGCTGTGAACAGGAACAAAATGCAAAAACACACAAGGACAAAAGTCCAACTTAGCTGGGAGTTGTCTAGTAGCAGGAACATGCACAGAAAGGCTTCTGATTACATTGTTGACCGGCATGAAACTGACAGAGGAGCAAGGTTATATAGCGACTCCCACATCCTGATAGGAGCAGGTGAACAGAGGGGATGATGCACACAAGTACAATTCCACAAGTGGCCACCGGGGGAGCCCAGAATCCAATTTCACAACAGGTTCAGTAACGTCAGCTGTTCCCCTGCTGTGTGTGTGGCAATCCCTCCTACCTCCTCCTACCTCCTCCTCCTCCACCTGTCCCTGGGCTCCAACACCGCCAGTTGCCGTCCAGAAGTGCTGTCCCCACAGTCCCAACAGTCCCTCCTCTGTTATTGGGGTTCAGTAACGTCAGCTGTTCCCCTGCTGTGTGTGTGGCAATCCCTCCTACCTCCTCCTCCTCCACCTGTCCCTGGGCTCCAACACCGCCAGTTGCCGTCCAGAAGTGCTGTTCGCACAGTCCCAACAGTCCCTCCTCTGTTATTGGGGTTCAGTAACGTCAGCTGTTCCCCTGCTGTGTGTGTGGCAATCCCTCCTACCTCCTCCTACCTCCTCCTCCTCCACCTGTCCCTGGGCTCCAACACCGCCAGTTGCCGTCCAGAAGTGCTGTCCGCACAGTCCCAACAGTCCCTCCTCTGTTATTGGGGTTCAGTAACGTCAGCTGTTCCCCTGCTGTGTGTGTGGCAATCCCTCCTACCTCCTCCTCCTCCACCTGTCCCTGGGCTCCAACACCGCCAGTTGCCGTCCAGAAGTGCTGTCCGCACAGTCCCAACAGTCCCTCCTCTGTTATTGGGGTTCAGTAACGTCAGCTGTTCCCCTGCTGTGTGTGTGGCAATCCCTCCTACCTCCTCCTACCTCCTCCTCCTCCACCTGTCCCTGGGCTCCAACACCGCCAGTTGCCGTCCAGAAGTGCTGTCCGCACAGTCCCAACAGTCCCTCCTCTGTTATTGGGGTTCAGTAACGTCAGCTGTTCCCCTGCTGTGTGTGTGGCAATCCCTCCTACCTCCTCCTACCTCCTCCTCCTCCACCTGTCCCTGGGCTCCAACACCGCTAGTTGCCGTCCAGAAGTGCTGTCCGCACAGAGCCAAACACCTCGCCAATGTGTTAGTGGGGTTCAGCACCGCCAGCTGTTCCCCTGCTGTGCAGCCGGCAATGTGTACTGCGACCGCCACGCAGGCACAACAAGTTAAATTTAAGGGAACCTGCCCCCCCCCCCAGGCGTTTGTTACTGAAGGAGCCACCTTGTGCAGCAGTAATGATGCAAAGGGACAAAAGTGCCTCTTTTCGTGGTGCTCCTTGCACATGCTGATCCAAACACTTATGAAAAGTGCCCCCTCCTACCGTGATACCGTACGGTTGGTGGAACTTTCCTTTGTGATGTGACGCAGCACAGCCGTCATTCTTACCCCTTTGGAGCCGTGCGCCGCCTCCTCAGCGTTGTTTGAATCAGTCCCGGAGCCTGCGCTGTTAGGTTACCCCTTGGCCATGCACACATTTTGCGCTGCCCGTCTTCTGACATCATTTGGTGTCAGGCTGGCTGCGCCTGTGCGGCCGCGCTGGCCGAGAGCCCGCCTCGTACTGTCTTCTGATTTAATCCCACTGGGGGCCTGAGATCCATGGACATGCGCAGTGCATATCTGAACCTCCACCTCTCACTCATCTCCCTATGGCTTCTTCAGACTGTTCGGTGTCAGCTGGTCCCTAATAGCATGCCACGGCCGTGACACCGCACAGTCTGAAGAAGCCGTACGGAGGGGAGTGAGAGGCGAGGATATGCACTGCGCATGGCCATGGATCCCAGGCCCCCAGTGGGATAAAATCAGAAGACACTGCGAGGCGGGATCTCGGCCAGCGCGGCCGCACAGGCGCAGCCAGCCTGACACCAAATGATGTCAGAAGACGGGCAGCGCAAAATGTGTGCATGGCCAAGGGGTAACCTAACAGCGCAGGCTCCGGGACTGATTCAAACAACGCTGAGGAGGCGGCGCACGGCGCCAAGGGGGTAAGAATGACGGCTGTGCTGCGTCACATCACAAAGGAAAGTTCCACCTACCGGACGGTATCACGGTAGGAGGGGACACTTTTCATAAGTGTTAGGTTCAGCATGTGCAAGGACCATAATTAAAAGAGCTAAGTTTACCTTTTCCAGCATTAGTGCTGTACACGATGGCTCTTTCAGCTACAAACGCCTGGGGGGGGTTAAAGTTTCCCTTTCAACTTGCTCCAGTGCAGGCTTCAGCCTACACTCTGCTCCCTCTCCTCCTCCTGCTGACCCTGGGCTCCAACACCGCCAGTTAGGGCCCGGTACTGCTAGCTGCACAGAGAAAAACACCAGCCAATGTGTCAGTGGGGTTCAGCACCGCCAGCTGTTCCCCTGCTGTGTAGCCGGCATCGTGTCCTGCAAAAGCCACGCAGACACAAGAACTGAAATTGAAGGAAACCTGTCCCCCCTCCCCCAGGTGTTTCTACGTTTTACAGCCACCTTGTACGACAGTAATGCTGCATGTGTGCAAGGTGGCTCAGAAACTTAGTCTCCTTGCCCATGGGGAACTGAACACGTCTAAAATGAGTCCTCTGCGACCATTAAAACGTCCCTCAGGTGTGATTTTCCTTTTTATTGACACGCAACAAGCTCCTTGGTAGCGCTGCCCGTCTTCTGGCATCATTGTTTGGCTGCCTGCGCCTCTGCGGCCGCCTTGCCCCACACAACGCCCCTCGGTGTCTTATTTATTTGGACTGCGAGGGTGTGATTGATGGGCATGAACGGTGCATTACTTCGCCTGTCCCTCATCTCCTTCCGCCTTCTTCGGACTGTGCGGCTTCATGGCCGTGGCATGCGATAAGGGATCAGCTGACGCCGCATAGTCTGAAGCGGGTGTAAGAAACCAAGCGAGAGGCGAACATATGTACTGCACCAGGCCATGAATCCCAGCCCCGCAGTGTTTTAACAATGTTAAGACACTGCGGGGCTGGGATTCATGGTCATCGCAAACCGCACCGGCCGACATTACATGATGTCAGAGGATGGGCAGCGCTAACAGCGCAAGGCCAAGGGATAACACGACAGCGCAGACTCCTGTGCAACAAATAACGATGCTCAGGAGGCCGCGCCAAGCACCAAGGTGGCATTTTTGCCAGCTGTACTGCGTCTCTTTACGAAGGGAACTCACGCCTCAAAATCAGTTTGACTGTGTAAGGGCCTAAATGTTATACGTGTTCCTTTCAGCGTGTGCAAGGAGCAAAATTAAAAGAGCAACCTTTGACTTGTGCAGCATTACTGCTGCCTAAGCTGTGGCTCTTCTACTTTGTAACACCTGAGTGGGGGTTAAAGGTTTACTTTAAAATTGGTTCAATTAGGCTTCGGCCTACACTCTGCTCCCCCTGCAGAGCCCTGGCTCCAACACCGCCAGTTGGGGCCCGGTACTGCTAGCTGCACAGAGAAAAACACCAGCCAATGTGTCAGTGGGGTCCAGCACCGCCAGCTGTTCCCCTGCTGTGCAGCCGGCATCGTGTCCTGCGACCGCCACGCAGGCACAACAGACCCAAAGCTGCCGCCACTGCAGGCTTCGGCCTACACTCCCCTCCCCCTTGCTCCTCCTCCTGCTCCTCCTCCTGCTGACCCCGGGCTCTAACACCGCTAGTTGGGGCCCGGTACTGCTAGCTGCACAGAGAAAAACACCAGCCAATGTGTCAGTGGGGTCCAGCACCGCCAGCTGTTCCCCTGCTGTGTAGCCGGCAACGTGTCCTGCAAAAGCCACGCAGACACAAGAACTGAA
Organism: Ranitomeya variabilis; assembly: GCF_051348905.1. NCBI lineage: Eukaryota > Metazoa > Chordata > Amphibia > Anura > Dendrobatidae > Ranitomeya > Ranitomeya variabilis. Next base: position 397,244,491 of record NC_135237.1, on the reverse strand, counting down.
ATTGAAGGGAACCTGTCCCCCCTCCCCCAGGCGTTTGTACGTTTTACAGCCACCTCGTACAGCGGTAATGCTGCATGTGTGCAAGGTGGCTCATAAACGTATTCTCCTCGCACATGTGGAACTGAAAACACGTCTAAAATGTGTCCTCTGTGTGACCATTTAACCGTCCCGGTGGTGTGACTTTCCTTTGTAATGACACGCTGCAACCCCCTTGGTAGCGCTGCCCGTCTCCTGACATCATTCTTTGGCTGCCTGCGCCTCTGCGGCCGCCCTGACCCACACAACGCCCCTCGGTGTCTTATTTATTGGGACTGCGAGGGTGTGATTGATGGGCATGAGCGGTGCATATCTTCGCCTGTTGTCACTCATCTCCTTCCGCCTTCTTCAGACTGTGCGGCTTCATGGCCGTGGCATGCGATAAGGGATCAGCTGACGCCGCACAGTCTGAAGCGGGTGTAAGGACCCGAGTGCGAGAGGCGAACATATGTGCTGCGCCAGGCCATGAATCCCAGCCCCGCAGTGTTTTAACAATGTTAAGACACTGCGGGGCTGGGATTCATGGTCATCGCGAACCGCAGCGGCCGACATTAAATGAGGTCAGAAGATGGGCAGCGCTAACAGCGCTAGGCCGGGGGATAACACGACAGCGCAGACTCCTGTACAGCAAATAACAACGCTCAGGAGGCTGCACCCAGCACCAAGGTGGGATTCTTGACATCTGTGCTGCGTCTCATTACGAAGGGAACTCGCGCCTCCAACACAGTTTGACTGTATAAAGGGCTAAATGTTATACGTGTTTCATTCGGCGTGTGCAAGGAGAAAAATTAAAAGAGCAACCTTTGACTTGTGCGGCACTACTGCTGCCTAAGCTGTGGCTCTTCTAGTTTGTAACCCCTGAGGGGGGGTTAAAGGTTACCTTTGAAATCGGTTCAATTAGGCTTCGGCCTACACTCTGCTCCACCGGCAGAGCCCGGGCTCCAACAACGCTAGTTGCTGTCCGGAAGTGCTGGCTGCACAGAGCCAAACACCTCGCCAATGTGTCAGTGGGGTCCAGCACCGCCAGCTGTTCCCCTGCTGTGTAGCCGGCAACGTGTCCTGCGACCGCCACGCAGGCACAACAGACCCAAAGCTGCCGCCACTGCAGGCTTCGGCCTACACTCCCCTCCCCCTTGCTCCTCCTCCTGCTCCTCCTCCTGCTGACCCCGGGCTCTAACACCGCCAGTTGGGGCCCGGTACTGCTAGCTGCACAGAGAAAAACACCAGCCAATGTGTCAGTGGGGTCCAGCACCGTCAGCTGTTCCCCTGCTGTGCAGCCGGCATCGTGTCCTGCAAAAGCCACGCAGACACTTGCTCTTGTACCTTCTGCTCCCCATCCTGGTTCCAGTACCGTCAGCTGGTTCTGGGCAGAGCCTTTGGCTTAGGTGCCTCCCTCTGGGTATCCGAGTTCCACCAACGTCAGGTGGTCCTTGGTAGTGCTTTCAGGCACGGGTACCTCCTGCTTAGTAACCGGGTTCCAGTAACGTCAGCTGGTCCTCGGTAGTTCCATTGGCTCTTGGACCTTCGGCTACCCATCCGGGTTCCAGCACCGTCAGCTGGTTCTCGGCAGTGTCTTTTGCTCTTGTACCTTCTGCTCCCCATCCTGGTTCCAGTACCGTCAGCTGGTTCCGGGCAGAGCCTTTGGCTTAGGTGCCTCCCTCTGGGTATCCGAGTTCCACCAACGTCAGGTGGTCCTTGGTAGTGCTTTCAGGCACGGGTACCTCCTGCTTAGTAACCGGGTTCCAGTAACGTCAGCTGGTCCTCGGTAGTTCCATTGGCTCTTGGACCTTCGGGTAGCCATCCGAGTTCCAGTTCCATCAGCTGGTTCTCGGCATTTTCTCAGCCTTCTTGTACCTTCTGCTACATTTCCAAGTTCAAGAGACTAAACACGATGACCCGGAAGACCACCCCTAAGATGACGACGACACCAGAGACGACAACCACCGTGATGACGACGACCCTGGAGACGATGACCCTGAAGACCACCCCGATGACGACGACCCAGGAGACGACGACCCTGGAGACGACGACGACCTGGAAGACCGAGAAGCAGAAGAACAAGAGGCTGCAGAACAAAGAGCAGAAGAACATTAAGCATAACACTAAATATCAGAGCAAAAAATATTATCTAAATTATAAGCAGAAGAAGACTAAGCAGTGTATGGGGGTGAGTCCGTTCCTCCTCGTGGTGCCCCTGGATAAAGCCTGATGCTGCAGGCCAAACTGAACGCGGACAAATGTAACTCTTTTGTGACAGGCAGAACGGAAGGTGTAATCTTCAAACTTTTATAGATAACAACTACGGGAATGCCTGTCACAAATAAGAATATGATGAAGAAGTAGAAAATGATGAAGATAATAGTAAAATAAAAAGAATATGAACAATGTAACCAAAAAAAATAATAGGTAGAAGATGAAGAAGAAGATGAATAAGGTGAAGATAGTTGATGTCAAAGAAGCTGATGATGAGGATAATGAAGAAGAAAGTGTGGGAGAAGTAAAAAAGAAGGTGAAGGGCGTGGAAGTAGTGAAACATCAATATCTGACAAAATAAAAAAAAAATTAACATAGTCAAAATCTTTCTACCGCCGAACGTCATAAAAAAAAACAAAATCCTGCTATTCTATTACATTGGGCTAAACCTCTGTGCCTTTAATGTCTCCGCCACGTCCCCCAATACATCCTACATTATTCTTAGTTGTTTTCCTTCATGTAGAATGAACCTACAAGTTTATAAAGGGTTTTTTTTAATTCCGATATTTTCGTCCCATTGACTTGCATTGGGATCGGGTATCGGTATCGGATTAGATCCGATATTTTGACGGTATCGGCCGATACTTTCCGATACCGATACTTTCCGATGTCGGAAAGTATCGCTCAACACTAGCTGTGAGTTCTATTATTCTAAATCTTTACCTTCTTGGTGTTGCAAGAAGTGGGAGTACTGCAAATGGATAGTTTATAAGAGAAATCAAAGATCTCTAATTTTTTCTACATTTCTGTTTAAGAAAAAAATAATGTGCACACTATATGCAACAAGAAAAAAATAATGTGCACACTATATGCAACCTTCACTCTTTGAGCTTTACGTTTTTTTCTTTGACATGACCATTAAATATAAGGTAGTATTGTAAAATAGAAATTTCTAGCAATTTATGTAGTTTTCTCTCAAACATAGATGGATCTTTCATCAAGTTGTCAAAATTACACTGCTAGCTTTTTTCAATGGATTTTGCTAGTACAATAAAATATGGTATGAGAAAAATCAATTGTATTGCTAAGTGTATTTTTAATATAAAGTATCTTTAAAAAATAGTATTCAATTTAATGTTTAACACATTAAGCAATATAACATACTGTACTTCAATAACTGAAACATCCTGAGTTATGTCAACTTCACTATATTAGGATCTAGTGCATAAATACCTGTTTACACTGTGTTTGACCTTTACAGTTAATGCATATATTTTCATTTTTTGAAAACCTAATTTACACACTAAACAGCTTTTTTTTACACAGTAGTAGTAGTAGTAGTAGTAGTAGAGTAAAATAGTAATATTAAAAACGTCTCTCAAATCCATCATTCTAGACCAGTGTCTCTCAAACTTGTAGTCTCCACAGCTCCCAAGAGATCATGTTTTAAAGATTATCTTAGTATTACACAGGTGATAAAATTATTTTCAAGGCAGAAGAAATTGTCAGATTCTATCCCCTCTCAATACTAGTGAAATCCTGAAAACATGGTCTGTTGTGGTGGCTTTGAGAACTGGAGTTTGGGAAACACTGTTCTAAATTCTTGATATTTTTTATAAAGACAGTGGGGAAAATAAATATTTGACACACTGCCGATTTTGTAAGTTTTCCCAACTACAAAGAATGGAGAGGTCTGTAATTTTTATTGTAGGTACACTTCAGCTGTGAAAGACTGAATCTTAAAAAAAATCCAGGAAATCACATTGCATTGTTCTTACATCATTAAATTATATTTTATTGCACAAAATAAGTATTTGCCACAATAGAAAAACAACTTAATATTTGGTACAGAAACCTTTGTTTGCAATTACAGAGGTCAGATGTTACATGCAGTTCTTGACCAAGTTTGTACACACTGCAGCAAGGATTTTGACCACTTCCTCCACACATATCTTTTCCAGATCTTTTAGACTTCAGGGCTGTCACTGGGCAACATTGAGTTTTAACTCCCACCAAACATTTTCTTTTGGTTCAGTCTGGAGACTGGCTAGACCACTCCAGAACCTTGAAATGCTTCTTACGGTGCCACTCCTTAGTTGCCCTGGCTGTGTGTTTCGGTTCACTGACATGCTGCAAGACCCAACCATGACCCATCTTCAATGCTCTTTCTGAGAAAAGGAGGTTGTTGGCTAAAATCTTGCGATACATGACACCATCCATCCTCCCTTCAGTATGGTGCAGTGATCCTGTCCCCTTAGCAGAAAAGCACCCCAAAAGTGTGATGTTTCTTCCACAATGCTTCACAGTTGGGATGTTGTTCTTGGAGTTTTACTCATCCTTCTTCTTCCTCCAAACACGGCAAGTGGAGTCGATACCAAAAAGCTCTATTTTAGTCACATCTGACCAGATGACCTTCTCCCATGCATCCACTGGCTCATCCAGATGGTCATTTACTGGCATGTGCAGGGAGCCCCAGACCAAGTAAGATTGGCAGTAATCTTGTGCTTCTTCCATTTTCTAATAATTGTGCCAACAGTTATTGCCTTCTCACCAAACTTCTAGCCTATTGTCCTAATAAAAAAGACTCAAACAAAAAAAAGGATTCAGTAAAAAAGAGATCCTTGATAAGTTATTTTTATCAAGGAATCAAAGAATTAAAAACCAAACAATTAAAATAAGCAAAAAATGCCTTATAAGGGATGTTGCTGGGTGATACAAGATAGTATGGATATAGTGGACAGGATGGCATAAATAAATTAATTCAGTAGTCCTGCAACTGTAAATGACCCATAACATCCTTATACTAAAACTGGCATCATTATTAGTGGAAAGTTAGTACCTCATAAGAAAAAAACAAATTTGCAGTCTCTGGAGAGCGCTGAAGATGAGGCCAGAGGGATTGGATAGATTAAATTAGTGGTAAGTCTGTAGCAGTTCCAGACGTGAGCCCTCTAAGGCTGCCGTCACACTGGCAGTATTTGGTCAGTATTTTACATCAGTATTTGTAAGCCAAAACCGGGAGTGGGTGATAAATGCAGAAGTGGTGCATATGTTTCTATTATACTTTTCCTCTATTTGTTCCACTCCTGGTTTTGGCTTACAAATACTGATGTAAAATACTGACCAAATACTGCTAGTGTGACGGCAGCCTAAGAGCGAAGAAACTTGCAGGTACTAAGGAACGCAGTCAAAGGAGCACTGAGAAATATCGCAGGGGATTATTCCTTTATTCCACAACACATTTCGACTGCTACAACCATCTTCATCAGGTGCCAACATAAATAAAACAAAAGGAAGGAGTATTTAAAGTGATAGCAACCAATAAAAATTAAGAATACTGCTCAATTGTACCTTCATTTTTTCTTACATATTATGAAAATCACCATTGAGGAGTTCATTATTGGAGACGGACATTCCCGAAAGGCCTCTTGTTTCATCTAAACCATTGCTGCCATTGACTTGTTTTCTTCATATAACTTATTGCTACTACTAACATTATCAAGATTCGAGAATTTTACAGTTGGACTCTAATATTTTATGGACTTTTATTGTTTCTTATTACTAACATAACAACTAATATTGCCTGTTTCTTTTTTTTTTTTGTTAAGTTATATTACTAATACGCTTGACTTTGGTTGCTTCATCTTTTTACATTGGATTATTTCAGCTCTAAATCTGAGTCCCATAGAACAGTCAGTATATTAGAAGCTATAGGAGCCTCAACACTGGCACATGATTCTTGCAACCTCCATCCTCTGGTGGATAATGACAAAAAAGAAATGATAAAAAAAATTTAGAATATGAAGATCAATGTAAAATTGAAATTTTTAATCAGAAACTTTTTTTGAAGCACTACCTCACTGTAGGTTTGGTGCCTAAAGGTCTGAAAATTAATCAACTATCATCATTTCCACAAGATACTAATTTTACAAAATTGTGGGACTCAATTAGGTTTAAATGCTCCATGGCTATGATGAATCTTCTTATTGATAAAAGGAAATCTCTAGCAGAAATTGTACTTTCTCAACTAACAATACTAAAAGAAAAACTTATTCAATACTCTAGTTCCACTGATTTCAATGAATTTGATAGCAAACTTCGAAGCTGACTTAGTAAATTTAAAGATGACATAATAAAGAAAAAAGCTAGTAAATTCATAATGGATAATACGGACAATTCTGATAACGGAAATGTACCCATGGAAACTAATTCGCTCCATCAATCATCTTTTATTCATAAATTGAATCCCTCCCCTGATAGGGTATCTTTAACTAGCAAAGAATCTGACAATTCTTTGAGTTTTTTTAAAAAACAAACAACAAAAGCTTTATTACAAACAACACATAAAAACACTTAAGAGATGCACCACTAATCCCATACCTGTATCTTTCAGTCCAACTACTAATAAGGATGAACAAGTCACCTCTGTAATTTGTGTTGGAACTGATCATATTGCCACATGGTCAGACTCCAATCTCCAACTTGATTCAGATGTTGTCCCAATCCTGAACAACACTACAGTTGTTGTTTCCAATGGGATGGATAACAATTTTTCAGGTTTATCCCAGCTAACCACCCATGAGGAATTATTTTCGTCACAATCATCTTCTAATGTGAACACAACTTCCATTTTACAAAACAGTTGTGCCAACTAACTCATTGATTGATAATTTAGTTGATTCATCTTTTATTGAAACTCTCACCCCCTGTCCTAAATCTTTTGATTCCAACCCCACTTCTATTCCCTCCGTGAGTCCCTTCCGTAATACAAAAATCACTCAGCTTTTTCAGTTGGTTCTAGGGCACCTATCGAAAATAAAAAGAAAAAGAGAAAATGGGGATGTAGAGGTAGTGGAAAATCTTACAAAAAATTCCGAGGGAACCTCAGATCCCATTTTGAAGAAGGTAAAAGCAATTTAAATTATTCCACCAATTGCTCCAGTATTTTTAATTTATCTGACCATATACTCACTAGTGATGAAAAATCTCTTCTTGAACATGGTCTTTCTTTTTGTCCCCACTTAATACTTTTAACTTATTTCTTGATCTCAATGAGTTTATTAGAAAGCTGACCTTGCAACAGCACTTTCTGATAAAAATAAAGTTTCTACGGTAACCTCTAGTTCTGCAACTGACACAGAGGACAGGTTTTTACATGTCAATCCAAAAATTTCATCCAGTAAATTTTACCCTCTCCATCATAAAGGTTTGCATATTAAAACTTTTTAGTATCTTATCCCAAATGTGGTACGGACATTAACCACAACAAAAAAGAAAAAGTATAATCTAAGTTTGGGTGAAAAAGCAGTGAATAAAACACTTAGGGAGACCAAGGAGATTATTATTAAAAATGCTGACAACGGTGGGGGGGGGGTTGTCATCATGAATAGAGGTTGGTACATCAAAGAGGGTTTTAGTCTTCTTGGGGATCAAAAATATTATGAGAGATTGGAACAGGATATTTCTACCACAATTCCCATAGATTATAATATACTTATAAAAGAAGCATAATTTTCAGGTTTTCTTAATAGAAAGGAGTTCAAATTTCTAAATATTTCTTGTTTTAAAGTTCAGTATTTTTACTTTTTACCACAAATCCACAAAAATCCTTTTAACCCCCCCAGGCCGACCTATAATTTCTGATATATACTCCATCACCTGTAACTTATCACATTATATAGATCTTTTTTTACAAAAATATGTATTCAGTTTGGATTCTGTTAAATATGTTTATTTTGCATGCATATTTATTTAATTAGGACTGTTTACCAGATGTCTCATAAAAATGTAGTGGTTTATTGGATTGTCCACCAAAAAGCATCATTGCAGCAAAACATAAAATTGGTGAAATAGTTACAAAGAGATTGTCCATTTGTCCATATCCAAGTTTGTTCCCCATCTTTCCTGAGATTCTGACTTGTAAATGGCTTCTGTCTCTGTCACGGAGTAGAATTAATCAAGAAGCACATGGCTACCAGCTGTTCATTCTGTCTGTTTGAAGTGTGTAGTCTGTAGAGAGTGAAGGAAGAGGCAGGAGGAGGCCCCAAGTGACTGCCCCCAAGTGACAGCCCCTCTTCCTAAGAGCCATGAATATATATATATATCCCATAGAGCACGTGTTTTCTCTATATGGTGTTAGCTTTTACTCTGTGCTAAATATACATAAATAGCTTTTAGAATGTCAGTGAAACCTTCCATGAGGCTCAGTACAGAATTGAGTGTAATAATAATTCAATAATTAGTAATTTAATATTTAACAATTCCCCCTTTTGAGGGTGACAGACATTGATTGGAACCCTCAAAGTAGACATATTGATAAAATCTTCTTTCTTCTTTTCTTCTTCTTTGGCAAAATAATTTAATGTTCATAATAATAATAATAATAATGTTTTACGTCCTTAATAACATAATAATATATATAAATGCATGTTATGGTAAGCAGTGACCAATATTTATATAACATATATTATTATATTTCCCTATACATAATTGAAGCATCTGATGTCATCTGGTCTTCATCTTGATGTCTTTTACAACAATCTCTATTATAATTCCTTTGAAATGGCATGTAGATATTGTAGAGACTGTGTGTCATGTGTCACTCAAAGTCCATAAATTCAAATGTGATAAGAAAACGAAGTCCATAAATGAAATGTATCTTTAATATCTGTGTAGTGTCACCTTTAGAGACCTGGACTTACATTGGCTCGCCTTGGATATTTCTGGAATCCTTCAATATCATTCCCACTGGTCTTAAAACAGATGTGACTTCTTTGGTCAGCACAGCAAGGGTTAAATTGACTCTTGCTTGCTAAACATAGCACCATAACCAGTCCTTGATCCTAATACACAGGACGCAAGTCAGGGTTGTAGCTTCCTGAAAATTAACTGATTGTTCACCAGCTTTCATCGAAGCTTTATAGGTGATAGGAAACCACTGGAACATGATAAAAGTGTGTTAACACAGTTCATTTTAGTACCATAGGGATTATAACTGACACAGTCTATTATTACTCAGAAATCATAGCATTGTTACCTTGTGGGACTTCTGGATAGCGGCTTTTTCTTCTTGCAACTTTTAAGAATCAATTGAATTTAGAAATATGAAAAATCTTTATTAATGTAACTCCAGTATCTTGATTGAAGTCTTCATTCCCTATTCTGTATGAAAGCTGGTAATTTGCCTGACCTATAATATCACAGCGTACCATAGCAATCAATAATATCCATATAATTATCAGAATATTAATATGGAATTAATGTTTGGAAAAATAAAACAATAATACATGATAACACATTATTAACAATATTCTTCATGTGATAGAACATTTTTATGTCATAGGTGTAATTACCTTTAGATGTCAGTGTGTCTTTTTATGTAACAAGTGTTTCCACCTTTATTACTAAAACTTTATTCATGCACTATATTTATTAGATCAATAATATGTAAGAATGTATAGCCATGAGCCAAAATAAGAATATTTATGAATAAATGAATGAAAGAATTGTTGTATTTAACTCAGAATTGAAACATTTCTCTTATAATGGAACCATATGATCAATATATTTAATGAAGCAATATTCTTGTGCTAGACATTACTTTATTAAATATTGACGTTTTCTTCTTAAGATAAAAAATAAAAATTAAGAATAAAAATTAAGTAAGAATAAAAATGAAAAATGAAAAATAAAAATTAGAATGAAATAAGGCCTTTATATGTTGATGATAAATGCAGAGTAATTATCAGTAACACATTCCCTTAATATTTCCATTACCTAGATGTTTTCATGTTTGTCATAACCTTGTATTACCAAAATATTGAAATTATGCAGCTTTGCATGTAATACCCTTCATTAGTGTAAAAAAAATGACTTTTTATAATACTTCATCTTACTATACCCATAATACCTTATTAATATTTCTTCTTTATTAAAATGTGTGAAGAAGAGGTATTGATGAAATGTGATAATGTATTCAGGATCAAAATCACCCCCTTAATGCCAAAACATATTATTTTATGAAAAAATTAATTTGTAAAAACCCAAACTAAAAAAAAAATATATTTTATAACTATCATATCATCTGTTAGGTGTTGAGTTCCCGCCGCTGCACAGGATGAGTTTTTCTTTTGAACAGCGTCATTGCTTTTACCATTCATGTACTGGAAGGTGGTAAACAAAATTCTAAATGAATAAATTAAAAAAGTGCAATTTCCACATTAGTTTTTCTTTTTTAACCATGTTAAATAAATGCTAAAACTGACCTATCATTATGATTCCCTAGATCATTACAAGTTCGTAGATACCAAACATGTATAGGTTATTTTTTATTTAAGTGGTGAAAAAAAATTCAAAGTTTGTAAAAAAAAGAAAACATTTTCCGATACCTGTAGCGTCTCCATTTTTCAGAATCTGAGTCTGGGTGAGGGCTTATTTTTTGAGTGCCGAGCTACCATTTTTACCAATACCATTTTGGGAAAGATATGTAATTCTGACATTTTGATTTTTTTTCTTGTTACTCAGTTTATCGATTCTTTTATATCTTGATAGATCGGGTGTTTCTGAATGCAGCAATACCAAATATGTGTATTTTTTTTAATTGTTTTATTTTGAATGGGGCAAAAAGGGAGATTCAAACTTTTATATTGTTTTATATTTTTTTCTACTAGCTTCAATTTGCGATAATTTGATCGCTTATGTTACTTGTAACAAAAATGCACATCTGCTCGGAGTGCTGTCTACCAGGCAGCGCTAATAGCAGTTCGGGAATGACAACAACAAGGATCTCCTGCAGACCCCGGATTGTCATGCCAACCCATCAGCACCCTGGTATCATATGACAGGGAAGCAGATAGGTGGAGCTAAGACAGGAGATAATTCAAGATCAAATGGTTTCTTTCCCTGTGAACTATGTAACACCTGTTTAAACCTTGAACTTCAGCAACATTGATGGCTCCCAGATCTATAAAATCTGCAAACACCTCAACTCTCTATTCAGGGGGTCATTTATCATGCCGAGTGCACATGTAGTAAGACTTACATTGGATTAACCACTCATGAACTAAAGGTCAGGTTCAGAGAGCACATCTGAGACACTGACAAAGCTCATTCTGCTGATAATGAAAACCACCTCAAGACGCTTCCACGCCACTTTAAGAGGTACCATAATGGCAACTCCGGTGGTTTACTCATCAAAGTGATTAATTAGGTCCAATTAGGAATCAAGGGTGTAGATATGGGGAGTAGGGTTGAGCGAAACGGGTCGATCATTTTCAAAAGTCGCCGACTTTTGGCTAAGTCGGCGTCTCATGAAACCCGATCCGACCCCTGTGCTTGTCGGCCATGCGGTACGCGACTTTCGCGCCAAAGTCGCGTTTCAATGACGCGAAAAGCGCCATTTCTCAGCCAATGAAGGTGAATGCAGAGTGTGGGCAGCGTGATGACATAGATCCTGGTCCCCACCATCTTAGAGAAGGGCATTGCAGTGATTGGCTTGCTGTCTGCGGCGTCACAGGGGCTATAAAGGGGCGTTCCCGCCGACCGCCATCTTACTGCTGCTGATCTGAGCTTAGGGACAGGTTGCTGCCGCTTCATCAGAAGCAGGGAGAGCGTTAGGCAGGGTCCACTAACCACCAAACCGCTTGTGCTGCAGCGATTTCCACTGTCCAACACCACCTTCGGTGTGCAGGGACTGTGGAAGCTATTTTTTTTTTTTTTTCCCCTCAGCGCTGTAGCTCATTGGGCTGCCCTAGAAGGCTCCGTGATAGCTGTATTGCTGTGTGTACGCCACTGTGGAAACCAACTGCTTTTTTCAAAGCACATATCCTCTTGTTCCTTCCTTTCTGCACAGCTATCTTTTCTGTTTTTCCACACTTTTTATTTAATTTGTGCATCAGTCCACTCCTATTGCTGCCTGCCATACCTGGCTTACATTACTGCAGGGAGATAGTAATTGTAGGACAGTTTTTTTTGTTTTTTTGTTTTTTTTTTTTGTGGGAGATTAAGATTGGCATTTCTGCTACAGTGCCATCCCTGTGTGTGCCATCTCTCACTGAGTGGGCCATAGAAAGCCTATTTATTTTTTCCGTGATTTGTGTTCTAAAATCTACCTCAACACAAAAACAGTACATCAATCAGTGGGAGAAAAATATTGGCCTCAGTCAGGGCTTGTGTGCCACTGCTGTGTGTGCTATCTCTCATTCAGTGGGCTATAGCAAGCCTATTTTTTTTTTTTTTTTTTAATATTATTTGGTTTCTAATTCTCCCTGAAAAAAAAAAAAAAAACCTAAAAAAACAGTGGGAGAATAATATTGCCCTTTCAGCTTGTGTGCCAGTCTTGACTCCTGGGTGTGCCACCTCTCTCCCTCTCATTCAGTGGGCCATAGAAAGCCTATTTATTTTTTTTTTTAAATATTATTGGGTTTCTAAAGTCTCCCTGAAAAAACAAAAAATACGTAAAAAAACAGTGGGAGAGTAATATTGCCCTTTCAGCTTGTGTGCCAGTCTTGACTCCTGGGTGTGCCACCTCTCTCCCTTTCATTCAGTGGGCCATAGAAAGCCTATTTATTTTTTCCGTGATTTGTGTTCTAAAATCTACCTCAACACAAAAACACTACATCAATCAGTGGGAGAAAAATATTGGCCTCAGTCAGGGCTTGTGTGCCACTGCTGTGTGTGCTATCTCTCATTCAGTGGGCTATAGCAAGCCTATTTTTTTTTTTTTTTTTTTTTTTTTAATATTATTTGGTTTCTAAAGTCTCCCTGAAAAAAAAAAAAAAACATAAAAAAACAGTGGGAGAGTAATATTGCCCTTTCAGCTTGTGTGCCAGTCTTGACTCCTGGGTGTGCCACCTCTCTCCCTTTCATTCAGTGGGCCATAGAAAGCCTATTTATTTTTTGGTTTTTTTAATATTTTTTGGTTTCTAAAGTCTCCCTGAAAATAAAAAAAAAAAATACATAAAAAAACAGTGGGAGAGTAATATTGCCATTTCAGCTTGTGTGCCAGTCTTGACTCCTGGGTGTGCCACCTCTCTCCCTCTCATTCAGTGGGCCATAGAAAGCCTTGTTTTTTTGTTTTTTTTTTAATATTATTTGGTTTCTAAAGTCTCCCTGAAAATAAAAAAAAAAAACATAAAAAAACAGTGGGAGAGTAATATTGCCATTTCAGCTTGTGTGCCAGTCTTGACTCCTGGGTGTGCCACCTCTCTCTCTAATTGTGGGCCATAGAAAGCCTATTTATTTTTTGGTTTTTTTAATATTATTTGGTTTCTAAAGTCTCCCTGAAAATAAAAAAAAAAATACATAAAAAAACAGTGGGAGAGTAATATTGCCCTTTCAGCTTGTGTGCCAGTCTTGACTCCTGGGTGTGCCACCTCTCTCCCTTTCATTCAGTGGGCCATAGAAAGCCTATTTATTTTTTGGTTTTTTTAATATTATTTGGTTTCTAAAGTCTCCCTGAAAAAAAAAAAAAAAAATACATAAAAAAACAGTGGGAGAGTAATATTGCCATTTCAGCTTGTGTGCCAGTCTTGACTCCTGGGTGTGCCACCTCTCTCCCTCTCATTCAGTGGGCCATAGAAAGCCTTGTTTTTTTGTTTTTTTTTTAATATTATTTGGTTTCTAAAGTCTCCCTGAAAATAAAAAAAAAAAACATAAAAAAACAGTGGGAGAGTAATATTGCCATTTCAGCTTGTGTGCCAGTCTTGACTCCTGGGTGTGCCACCTCTCTCTCTAATTGTGGGCCATAGAAAGCCTATTTATTTTTTGGTTTTTTTAATATTATTTGGTTTCTAAAGTCTCCCTGAAAATAAAAAAAAAAAATACATAAAAAAACAGTGGGAGAGTAATATTGCCCTTTCAGCTTGTGTGCCAGTCTTGACTCCTGGGTGTGCCACCTCTCTCCCTTTCATTCAGTGGGCCATAGAAAGCCTATTTATTTTTTGGTTTTTTTAATATTATTTGGTTTCTAAAGTCTCCCTGAAAATAAAAAAAAAAAATACATAAAAAAACAGTGGGAGAGTAATATTGCCATTTCAGCTTGTGTGCCAGTCTTGACTCCTGGGTGTGCCACCTCTGTCCCTCTCATTCAGTGGGCCATAGAAAGCCTTGTTTTTTTTTTTTTTTTTAAATATTATTTGGTTTCTAAAGTCTCCCTGAAAATAAAAAAAAAATACATAAAAAAACAGTGGGAGAGTAATATTGCCATTTCAGCTTGTGTGCCAGTCTTGACTCCTGGGTGTGCCACCTCTCTCTCTAATTGTGGGCCATAGAAAGCCTTTTTATTTTTTTCCTTCATTTGTGTTTTAAAATCAACCTCAACACAAAAACACTACATCAATCAGTGGGAGAAAAATATTGGCCTCAGTCAGGGCTTGTGTGCCACTCCTGTGCGTGCCATCTCTCATTCAGTGGGCCATAGAAAGCCTTGTTTTTTTGTTTTTTTTTTAAATATTATTTGGTTTCTAAAGTCTCACAGAGAAAAAAAAAAAAATAAATTAGGTGGGAGATTAATATTGACATTAGTGCTTGAGTGACAGTCCTGCGTGTGTGTCATCTCTGTGATTTGGTGTCACAGAAAACAGAGTGTGTAACATTGTGCCTGATTTTCCTTGTGGTCTCACCAACCTGTTAAGGGATATTGAAATCATACTGAAGTTATAGCTCACCGTGTAAGTTGTTTGACAGCAACAAATAAAGTTAGTTTGGTTACGATTTTTAAACAATGAGGAAGTCTGGTGCAAGAGGTCGTCGTGGGCGTTCATTGTCAGCTGGTAATGATGGTAGTGGTAGTGGAGCATCAGGTGGTCGTGGGGATAAAAATATTCCACCTAAGTCTGGAGCTGTGGAGCCAGTTTCGTCGTCAGGCTACACAAGGCCTCGAACGCTCTCTTTTCTGGGAGTAGGAAAACCGCTTTTAAAGGCTGAGCAGCAACAGCAAGTTTTGGCTTACATTGCAGACTCAGCCTCTAGCTCTTTTGCCTCCTCTTCCGAAACTGGTAAATGTAAAAGCAGCGCGTCGCTTGTGGATGTTCACGGTCAGGGACAAGTCGCTTCCTTGTCCTCCTCAGCAAAAACTACAACAAGAGAGAAGGATGCAGCAGGCGACACAACGGGTCACTCCATGGAGCTCTTTACACATACCGTCCCTGGCTTAGAAAGTGAAACATTTAACAGGCCATGCCCATTACAAGTAGATTCTGACATGGAGTGCACTGATGCACAGCCACAGCCAGAGTACTATGCTGCTCCTTTGACTCAGACCACCACATTGCCCTCTCAGGGTACAGATCCACAATCAGACCCTGATGAGACTATGTTGCCCCGCCACGAACGCTATACCACCGACCGACACAGTGACACAGACGAAGTTGCACACGAGCTCGAAGAGGAGGTAATAGATGACCCAGTTATTGACCCCGATTGGCAGCCATTGGGGGAACAGGGTGCAGGCGGCAGTAGTTCAGAAGCGGAGGTGGAGGAGGGGCCGCAGCAGGCATCAACATCGCAACAGGTTCCATCTGCCGGGCCCGTATCTGGCCCAAAACGCGTGTCAAAGCCAAAACCTGTTGGAGGACAGCGTGGCCATCCGGTTAAAGCTCAGTCTGCAATCCCTGAAAAGGGATCCGAGTCTAGGAAGAGTGCAGTCTGGCATTTTTTTAAACAACATCCAACTGATCAGCGCAAAGTCATCTGTCAAAAATGTTCAACTAGCTTAAGCAGAGGTCAGAATCTGAAAAGTCTAAATACTAGTTGCATGCATAGACACTTAACCACCATGCATTTTCAAGCCTGGACTAACTACCAAACGTCCCTTAAGGTTGTAGCACCCTCGGCCAATGAAGCTAGTCAGCAACGCAACATCCCTTCCGTCACTGTAAGGCCACCATTTTCCGCACCACCGGCAGTATCTGTGCAGGTTTCTTTGCCAGCCAAAAGCAGTCAGGGTCAGGGAATCACCAGTTTAGTAGGAGGAAATATTGCATCTAGGGCACCGGCGGAAACAATACCGTCTCCAACCGTCTCTCAGTCTGCCATGTACACCGGCACACCCGAAAGTTCCACGATCTCCTGCTCTCCAGTCCAGCTCACCCTACATGAGACTCTGGTTAGAAAAAGGAAGTACTTATCCTCGCATCCGCGTACACAGGGTTTTAACGCCCACATAGCTAGACTAATCTCGTTAGAGATGATGCCCTACCGTTTAGTTGAAAGCGAAGCTTTTAAAGCCCTGATGGAGTACGCTGAACCACGATACGAGCTACCTAGTCGACACTTTTTTTCCAGAAAAGCCATCCCAGCCCTGCACCAGCATGTTAAACAGCGCATCGTCCATGCACTTAGGCAATCTGTGAGTACAAAGGTGCACCTGACTACAGATGCATGGACCAGTAGGCATGGCCAGGGACGTTATGTGTCCATCACGGCACACTGGGTGAATGTGGTGGATGCAGGGTCCACAGGCGACATCAATTTAGGGACAGTTGTGCCTAGCCCACGGTCTAGGAAACAGTTGGCTGTAGGCGTTCGCACCCCCTCCTCCTCCTCCTCGTCCTCCTGCAGAAGCTACAGCTCTTCCACAGAACGCAGTCGGCCAACCACTCCATCGGCAGATGACACTGTTGCACACCAGTTGTCCCATTATGGGCCAGCTACTGCCAAGCGTCAGCAGGCTGTATTGGCTATGAAGTGTTTGGGCGACAACAGACACACCGCGGAAGTTCTGTCCGAGTTCTTGCAACAAGAAACGCAGTCGTGGCTGGGCACAGTAGATCTTGAGGCAGGCAAGGTAGTGAGTGATAACGGAAGGAATTTCATGGCTGCCATCTCCCTTTCCCAACTGAAACACATTCCTTGCCTGGCTCACACCTTAAACCTGGTGGTGCAGTGCTTATTGAAAACTTATCCTGGGTTCTCCGACCTGCTCCTCAAAGTGCGTGCACTTTGCTCACATATCCGACGTTCGCCTGTACACGCCAGCCGTATGCAGACCTATCAGCGGTCTTTGAACCTTCCCCAGCATCGCCTAATCATAGATGTTGCAACAAGGTGGAACTCAACACTGCACATGCTTCAGAGACTGTGCGAACAGAGGCGTGCTGTTATTTATTTGTGGGAGGATACACGGGCAGGCAGTAGGATGGCAGACATGGAGTTGTCAGGTGTGCAGTGGTCGAAGATACAAGACATGTGTCAAGTCCTTCAGTGTTTTGAGGAATGCACACGGCTGGTTAGTGCAGACAACGCCGTAATAAGCATGAGCATCCCCCTAATGCGTCTGCTGATGCAAAGTTTGACGCACATAAAGGAGCAGGCGTCTGCACCAGAGGAAGAGGGAAGCCTTGATGACAGTCAGCCATTGTCTGGTCAGGGCAGTGTACAGGACGAGGTAGCGGGCGAAGAGGAGGTGGAGGACGAGGAGGATGATGGGGATGAGTATATTTTTAATGCGGAAACTTTCACGGGGGCACAGGAAATTGGTTGCGTGTCACGGCCGGGTTCTGGTTTTTTGAGGGACACAAGTGACGTAGATTTGCCTGCAACTGCCCCTCAACCAATCACAACCGGAGATTTGACAACTGGAACTTTGGCCCACATGGCGGATTATGCCTTACGTATCCTAAAAAGGGACACACGCATTACGAAAATGATGAACGATGACGATTACTGGTTGGCCTGCCTCCTTGATCCACGCTATAAAGGCAAATTGCAAAATATTATGCCACATGAGAACTTGGAACTAATATTAGCAACCAAACAATCAACTCTTGTTGACCGTTTGCTTCAGGCATTCCCAGCACACAGCGCACGTGATCGTTCTCACACAAGCTCCAGGGGGCAGCAGACTAGGAGTGTTAGGGGTGCACACATCAGAAGTGGCGTTGGACAGAGGGGTTTTCTGACCAGGTTGTGGAGTGATTTTGCTATGACCGCAGACAGGACAGGTACTGCTGCATCAATTGAAAGTGACAGGAGACAACATTTGTCCAGTATGGTTACTAACTATTTTTCATCCCTTATCGATGTTCTCCCTCAACCGTCATTCCCATTTGATTACTGGGCCTCCAAATTAGACACCTGGCCAGAATTGGCAGAATATGCATTGCAGGAGCTTGCTTGCCCGGCAGCAAGTGTCCTATCAGAAAGAGTATTCAGTGCTGCAGGTTCAATATTAACCGAAAAAAGGACTCGTCTGGCTACCCAAAATGTTGACGATCTAACATTCATTAAAATGAACCACAACTGGATTTCGAAATCTTTTGCCCCACCTTGCCCGGCCGACACCTAGCTTTCCTATGAAAAGCTCTTGCCTGTGAATTACTTTTCTAATGTCTAATTTGCTGCAGCTGATTGTACAGCATACGACATGTTTACACCTCCCTAAATGGCAAAACTCCCCACACGGGGCCGTGATATCGCGACTTGGCGCAAGCACCCGTGAGACTGCTGTTTGTCTGAAGAGGTGGGTGTGCTCGCTTTTGGTTGACGGCATTGCTACTGGGTCCCTCATAGTACAATGTAGTGTCTCTGGCGGTGGTGGTGCGCACCCAACGTCAGACACACCGTTGTAACATGAGGGGCCCTGGGGCGGTCCCGCCGGCCTCAAGAGAGTTCCCCCCTACCCCAGCTCAAAATGTGCTCTACCACGTGCAAAATTATGTCGCACAGCTCCACCAATCTTTAGTCTATTCGCTGACATCATTCAATGTCTGGCACTGACAATACAAATTTGTAGACATCTATGATGCAACTTAAAGTAGTCTGTGTCTGTGTCCTATATTGGCACCATTAAATAGTTACTGCCAAATTACAATGTCAGAAACTCAGTAGATGAGCCCACCCCTGTACCTAAGTATGCCACCTTTTTTTTTTGTTTTGGTTGTTTTGCGAGACATTAACATCTATTTATATTTTGGGAGTACTGGGACAGACACTCCTTGCACTACTCCTCCACTCACCACCAAGCTGCCTGTGTATCCATGTAACCGCTGTAAAACTGCCATGAGCCTATTGTTTGTTATTTTAGGCCTTTGATAGCCTGTCTGCGGTCCCTACTTTAAATACTCCTCCACTGACCACCAAGCTGCCTGCCCGTGTATCCATGTAACCGCTGTGAAACTGCCATGAGCCTATTGTTTGTTATGTTAGGCCTTTGATAGCCTGTCTGCGGTCCCTACTTTAAATACTCCTCCACTGACCAGACCACTGCTGCCCGTGTACCCCTGGAACCAATTATAAAGTGCCTACAGCCAGCCCATTTTCTTATGTTAGGCCTTTGAAGCCTGTCTGCGGTCCCTACTTTAAATACTCCTCCACTGACCAGACCACTGCTGCCCGTGTACCCCTGGAACCAATTATAAAGTGCCTACAGCCAGCCCATTTTCTTATGTTAGGCCTTTGAAGCCTTTCTGCGGTCCCTACTTTAAATACTCCTCCACTCACCACCACCAAGCTGCCTGCCCGTGTATCCATGTAACCGCTGTGAAACTGCCATGAGCCTATTGTTTGTTATTTTAGGCCTTTGATAGCCTGTCTGCGGTCCCTACTTTAAATACTCCTCCACTCACCACCAAGCTGCCTGTGTATCCATGTAACCGCTGTAAAACTGCCATGAGCCTATTGTTTGTTATTTTAGGCCTTTGATAGCCTGTCTGCGGTCCCTACTTTAAATACTCCTCCACTGACCAGACCACTGCTGCCCGTGTACCCCTGGAACCAATTATAAAGTGCCTACAGCCAGCCCATTTTCTTATGTTAGGCCTTTGAAGCCTGTCTGCGGTCCCTACTTTAAATACTCCTCCACTCACCACCACCAAGCTGCCTGCCCGTGTATCCATGTAACCGCTGTGAAACTGCCATGAGCCTATTGTTTGTTATTTTAGGCCTTTGATAGCCTGTCTGCGGTCCCTACTTTAAATACTCCTCCACTCACCACCAAGCTGCCTGCCCGTGTATCCATGTAACCGCTGTGAAACTGCCATCATGAGCCTATTGTTTGTTATGTTAGGCCTTTGATAGCCTGTCTGCGGTCCCTACTTTAAATACTCCTCCACTGACCAGACCACTGCTGCCCGTGTACCCCTGGAACCAATTATAAAGTGCCTACAGCCAGCCCATTTTCTTATGTTAGGCCTTTGAAGCCTTTCTGCGGTCCCTACTTTAAATACTCCTCCACTCACCACCACCAAGCTGCCTGCCCGTGTATCCATGTAACCGCTGTGAAACAGCCATCATGAGCCTATTGTTTGTTATGTTAGGCCTTTGATAGCCTGTCTGCGGTCCCTACTTTAAATACTCCTCCACTGACCAGACCACTGCTGCCCGTGTACCCCTGGAACCAATTATAAAGTGCCTACAGCCAGCCCATTTTCTTATGTTAGGCCTTTGAAGCCTGTCTGCGGTCCCTACTTTAAATACTCCTCCACTCACCACCACCAAGCTGCCTGCCCGTGTATCCATGTAACCGCTGTGAAACTGCCATGAGCCTATTGTTTGTTATTTTAGGCCTTTGATAGCCTGTGTGCGGTCCCTACTTTAAATACTCCTCCACTCACCACCAAGCTGCCTGCCCGTGTATCCATGTAACCGCTGTGAAACTGCCATGAGCCTATTGTTTGTTATTTTAGGCCTTTGATAGCCTGTGTGCGGTCCCTACTTTAAATACTCCTCCACTCACCACCAAGCTGCCTGCCCGTGTATCCATGTAACCGCTGTGAAACTGCCATGAGCCTATTGTTTGTTATTTTAGGCCTTTGATAGCCTGTGTGCGGTCCCTACTTTAAATACTCCTCCACTCACCACCAAGCTGCCTGCCCGTGTATCCATGTAACCGCTGTGAAACTGCCATGAGCCTATTGTTTGTTATGTTAGGCCTTTGATAGCCTGTCTGCGGTCCCTACTTTAAATACTCCTCCACTGACCAGACCACTGCTGCCCGTGTACCCCTGGAACCAATTATAAAGTGCCTACAGCCAGCCCATTTTCTTATGTTAGGCCTTTGAAGCCTGTCTGCGGTCCCTACTTTAAATACTCCTCCACTGACCAGACCACTGCTGCCCGTGTACCCCTGGAACCAATTATAAAGTGCCTACAGCCAGCCCATTTTCTTATGTTAGGCCTTTGAAGCCTGTCTGCGGTCCCTACTTTAAATACTCCTCCACTGACCAGACCACTGCTGCCCGTGTACCCCTGGAACCAATTATAAAGTGCCTACAGCCAGCCCATTTTCTTATGTTAGGCCTTTGAAGCCTGTCTGCGGTCCCTACTTTAAATACTCCTCCACTCACCACCACCAAGCTGCCTGCCCGTCTATCCATGTAACCGCTGTAAAACTGCAATGAGCCTATTGTTTGTTATTTTAGGCCTTTGATAGCCTGTCTGCGGCCCCTACTTGCAATACTCCTCCACTGACCACAATGCTGCCTGGAGTGCCTGCCTGTGTATCCATGTAACCGATGTAAAACTGCCATGACTGCCTACTGTTTGTTATTTTAGGCCTTTGATAGCCTGTCTGCAGCCCCTACTTGCAATACTCCTCCACTGACCACACCAATGCTGCCCGTGTACCCCTGGAACCTATTTAAAAGTTCATAGAGCCTAGTTATATATTTTATTTACTATTAATAAGGCCATGATGGACTACGCTGTACCACGCTACAAGCTAACCAGTCGACACTTCTTTTGCGAGAAAAGCCATCCCAACCCTCCACCAGCATGTAGAAGACCGCATTGTCCATGCACTCTGGCAATCTGTGAGTACAAAGGTGCACCTGACAACAGACGCATGGACCTGTAGGCATGGCCACGGAAGATTACGTGTCCATTACGGCGCAATGGGTTAATGTGGTGGATGCATGGTCCACAGGGGACAGCCTACTAAGTCTGTCTGCAGTCCCTAATTCAAATTGTGCTCCACTGTCTAAATCGGAACTTCCACCTTCTGGCTTTCGGCCTATAGTATCAGAAATTAAACTGCATTTGGCCTTCAACTTTGGTTAGGGCCTACTAACGGCTTCTGCCCCTCCCTGGTGTTGTCCTCAACTAAATAAAGCTGAGCTTCAACCTTCCGGCTCTCATTATGTGGTTTTAAAAAAAAAAAAGGTGGTTAGGGCCTACTAACGGCTTCTGCCCCTCCCTGGTGTTGTCCTCAACTAAATAAAGCTGAGCTTCAACCTTCCGGCTCTCATTATGTGGTTTTAAAAAAAAAAATGGTGGTTAGGGCCTACTAACGGCTTCTGCCCCTCCCTGGTGTTGTCCTCAACTAAATAAAGCTGAGCTTCAACCTTCCGGCTCTCATTATGTGGTTTTAAAAAAAAAAATGGTGGTTAGGGCCTACTAACGGCTTCTGCCCCTCCCTGGTGTTGTCCTCAACTAAATAAAGCTGAGCTTCAACCTTCCGGCTCTCATTATGTTGTTTTAAAAAAAAAAAAGGTGGTTAGGGCCTACTAACGGCTTCTGCCCCTCCCTGGTGTTGTCCTCAACTAAATAAAGCTGAGCTTCAACCTTCCGGCTCTCATTATGTGGTTTTAAAAAAAAAAATGGTGGTTAGGGCCTACTAACGGCTTCTGCCCCTCCCTGGTGTTGTCCTCAACTAAATAAAGCTGAGCTTCAACCTTCCGGCTCTCATTATGTGGTTTTAAAAAAAAAAATGGTGGTTAGGGCCTACTAACGGCTTCTGCCCCTCCCTGGTGTTGTCCTCAACTAAATAAAGCTGAGCTTCAACCTTCCGGCTCTCATTATGTGGTTTTAAAAAAAAAAAAGGTGGTTAGGGCCTACTAACGGCTTCTGCCCCTCCCTGGTGTTGTCCTCAACTAAATAAAGCTGAGCTTCAACCTTCCGGCTCTCATTATGTGGTTTTAAAAAAAAAAAAGGTGGTTAGGGCCTACTAACGGCTTCTGCCCCTCCCTGGTGTTGTCCTCAACTAAATAAAGCTGAGCTTCAACCTTCCGGCTCTCATTATGTGGTTTTAAAAAAAAAAAAGGTGGTTAGGGCCTACTAACGGCTTCTGCCCCTCCCTGGTGTTGTCCTCAACTAAATAAAGCTGAGCTTCAACCTTCCGGCTCTCATTATGTGGTTTTAAAAAAAAAAATGGTGGTTAGGGCCTACTAACGGCTTCTGCCCCTCCCTGGTGTTGTCCTCAACTAAATAAAGCTGAGCTTCAACCTTCCGGCTCTCATTATGTGGTTTTAAAAAAAAAAATGGTGGTTAGGGCCTACTAACGGCTTCTGCCCCTCCCTGGTGTTGTCCTCAACTAAATAAAGCTGAGCTTCAACCTTCCGGCTCTCATTATGTGGTTTTAAAAAAAAAAAAGGTGGTTAGGGCCTACTAACGGCTTCTGCCCCTCCCTGGTGTTGTCCTCAACTAAATAAAGCTGAGCTTCAACCTTCCGGCTCTCATTATGTGGTTTTAAAAAAAAAAAAGGTGGTTAGGGCCTACTAACGGCTTCTGCCCCTCCCTGGTGTTGTCCTCAACTAAATAAAGCTGAGCTTCAACCTTCCGGCTCTCATTATGTGGTTTTAAAAAAAAAAAAGGTGGTTAGGGCCTACTAACGGCTTCTGCCCCTCCCTGGTGTTGTCCTCAACTAAATAAAGCTGAGCTTCAACCTTCCGGCTCTCATTATGTGGTTTTAAAAAAAAAAATGGTGGTTAGGGCCTACTAACGGCTTCTGCCCCTCCCTGGTGTTGTCCTCAACTAAATAAAGCTGAGCTTCAACCTTCCGGCTCTCATTATGTGGTTTTAAAAAAAAAAATGGTGGTTAGGGCCTACTAACGGCTTCTGCCCCTCCCTGGTGTTGTCCTCAACTAAATAAAGCTGAGCTTCAACCTTCCGGCTCTCATTATGTGGTTTTAAAAAAAAAAAAGGTGGTTAGGGCCTACTAACGGCTTCTGCCCCTCCCTAGTGTTGTCCTCAACTAAATAAAGCTGAGCTTCAACCTTCCGGCTCTCATTATGTGGTTTTAAAAAAAAAAATGGTGGTTAGGGCCTACTAACGGCTTCTGCCCCTCCCTGGTGTTGTCCTCAACTAAATAAAGCTGAGCTTCAACCTTCCGGCTCTCATTAAGTGGTTTTAAAAAAAAAATGGTGGTTAGGGCCTACTAACGGCTTCTGCCCCTCCCTGGTGTTGCCCTCAACTAAATAAAGCTGAGCTTCAACCTTCTGCTCCAAATTACCATTTTAAAAAATGCAATAGGCTTTTCCGGCCTACTAAAGGTGTCTGCCCCTCCCTGGTGTTGTCCTCAACTGAACAAAGCTGAGCTTCCACATTCTGGCTTTCGCCCTATACTATCAGATATTAAACTGCATTTGGCCTACTAGTGTGGTTAGGCCCTTGAAACAGTGTCTGCTGCTCTTGGGTTTGCTACTCCACTGAACAAAGCAATGCCGCCTGTTTAGTCCTGTTACCAATTTTGAACTGCATGTAGCCTACTTTATTCTTTGGCCCTATATCTGTTTCCTCCTCATCCTGCCCATTGCCCAGCCACTGCTAAATGAGTCTGCTGGTACATTGACCGAGACCACTACATTCCCCTTGTACTCTACACAGCCAGAATCTGTCCCTGCTGAAAGTAAGGTTCCCCTTCCCGCATGTTATACCACCTTACACAGGGACAAAGAGGAAGGTGCAGATGAAAGTGCAGGTTCCTTCATCAGGTGGGGGGGCATACTCGTTGGCGACGTCACTGGCACAGGGCCCCTCAGAGTACGCAAAAGTGTCGCTGCTGGTGGGAGGCGCCCCCGCCATGCAAACACACCGCCGTACTTTGAGGGGCCCTGTGCCAGTGGCAATGCGAACGAGTGGGCCCCCCCCCTGCTTGCTCAGGATCACAGCACTTGCAACTTTTAAATAATTACCTTTCCCTGCAACACCGCCGTGACGTAGTCCGCATTTCCTGGGCCCACGAAAAACTTGAGCCGGCCCTACTCCCCCCACAACTTTTGCCAAATGACCCCCAATTCCCTATGCCCAACTATTATTATAAAGTTAATTAAGATTGACAAGCTTCAGAAACAAGAATGGATGTTTTTGGCATTAAAATGGGCACTGTAGGTGTTTTCCTGGCCTCCACTCACTGCCGACTATGCTTCCCCATTGACTTGCATTGGGTTTCGTGTTTCGGTCGATCCCCGACTTTTAGCGATAATCGGCCGACTGCACTCGACTCGACTCTGGACAAAATCGGGTTTCCCAAAACCCTACTCGATCTTAAAAAAATGAAAGTCGCTCAACCCTAATGGGGAGATCTCTGGCTCAGACAGAAAGCTGATGGATCTATTGGTTGGGCAAGTTAAATCCACAGGGGCCAAATGAAAATATGGGCTTTGCTGCATTTCTTTAAGGTAGGTATCTCTTTTAATGGGTATCTTGTTTTAGGGCCTACGTAGGGAGTGCCCTCATCTTTTTTGGGGTATGTTTTTATGTCAAATTTTAATGGATATTTTTAAATTCTAATGTTTTCATTCCATAAGTGATATAAAGGCAAGGGATGTGTATTTCAGGAGTCAGCATCAACCTTATTCTTTCTGATGGTACTACT
This sequence comes from Ranitomeya variabilis, assembly GCF_051348905.1. Taxonomy (NCBI): domain Eukaryota; kingdom Metazoa; phylum Chordata; class Amphibia; order Anura; family Dendrobatidae; genus Ranitomeya; species Ranitomeya variabilis. Next base: position 397,218,732 of record NC_135237.1, on the reverse strand, counting down.
ATTTTTGCTTTGTATCTGTACTGGACCAACGGGACCTCTATATTATGGTCGGCCTAATATCAGATTTCTATACAGAATTTTTTTCTGTTTTATTATTCAGCACTTCATCAGCACTTTAGCACTATATTAGTCTTTTGGTATTTTTTAACTTGTTTTATTATGGATTTATTATTAAATCTATATTTGGAAAATGTTTATCATTCCTTGCGTATTAATTCCCTCTCAGCTTATCACACTATCTCTCATGATTCTATCGCTGTACGGCTCACAACCTATGTTACACTTAACATTAGAGTAGGCTATTTGATAAGAGATCTCTATTAAAATACAAAGGAATTTTATTTACAGTGGTCTATTTTAAACACGGTCACTTTAATTCGGGGGTGGCTGTTTTGTTGGATATATTCACAAACTCATAACACCATCCTTATCTAATATCCTGTATACACAAACAAGTCACCCCTTTTGACATATGTATTACAGGTATACCTTCTTATGAGCATTGTTCTCATTATTCATTCTTAATTTTTATTGTTCAGAGTAGTTTGCATATGAACCCATTTAAGGACTTTGATTTTGAGCAATTTTTCCATTATTTTCACCCTTTGGCAATCTTACCCGCAGCACTTCCGGCAGTTAGAAATGTGTGCATTTAAACACCTGTTGTCATGACAGTAGGAACGCAGCACCAGGACCAACCACCAGAGGATGATGGAGTGAGGGAAGCAGGACCCCCCCACAAGCAAAGACATGTGGAGCCACAGTGCAAGCCCCGCAAAGTGTCAGTAGAGTAGTCGATCTCACTGAGTCGGTAACAGCCAGGAGTGAGGCACCAGAGCGGAAGACTGGGGCTGAGTAAGAAGCAAGTCAAAAGGTCACACCGGTCAGGGGTGTGGTATCCGAGGGGTGAAACGAGAGCAAAGTCGAAGCAAATGAAAGGTCGTAGCCAGTCAGTATCAGGGAACACAGAAACGGAAGGCAGAAGGGCAGGTCTGATATGAAGCCAGGTCATACATTGCAGAGTAAGCACGAGGGAACACACTAAGTCGGAGATAGGGAATGAATCGATTACGAACACAGGAAGTCAGTGAGCAAAAAGGACACTTAGGGTGAACAAGGTCAGCTGCTCAAGCCGAGGACTGGAACTATCAGAGACGTGAGTTACCGGTGGTCGCGCAGAGAAATAGCCACCCATGCACCAGAGAGAGGCCAAGAAGCTGGTCTTTAAAGCCTGTACATCTGCAAGAATTATATCAGTAACTCCACACAGGTCTTTAAGGCGAGCCTCCATCTTCCCAGATCCTTTAAGGCAGAAATGCTGGAAGAGAAAAAAGGGGCACAATAGTTTTTATCTGTGGCAAGACACCTGACTGAAAAAGAAGGGAAGGCGCTCACCTGAAATGGTTGTGAGTAGTGATGGGCGAGCACTAAAATGCTCTGGTGCTCATTGCTCGGGTCAAGCAAATTGGAATACTCGGGTACTCGACACGAGCAACGAGCCCAATGTAAGTCTATGGGAAACCCGAGTATTTGTACCGCGATCCCCCTGGGGGTCCTTTTAACACTAGAAGTCCCAGAAATTTCGAGCTCCCCTCTGAAGTCCTGAAAGAGGGTCAAATGACCCTTAGTCCAAACTGACAATTCTAATGGCTCCAATTAGCATCCTTTCATTTGTAAAAGGAGCCATTGCCTGAGGAATCTGCAGGGGGCAATTGTGTTGATTCACCTCAACAAAGGTCTTGTAAGAAAGTGTAAACAAAAGAATGTAAGCTGCTCCTGAGTGTGTCTGCCCACCCCCCAGCTGCATTGTTGTGCAGGGGATATGCATAAGGGTACCGTCACACAGTGCCATTTTCATCGCTACGACGGCACGATTCGTGACATTGCAGCGTCGTATGATTATCGCTCCAGCGTCGTAGACTGCGGTCACACGTTGCAATACACGGCGCTGGAGCGATAATTTCATGACGTATTTGCGATGTAGAAGCCGTTGGTTACTGTGCGCACATCGTATACAACCTGTGTCACACGATGCAATCATGCCGCCACAGCGGGACACTAGACGACGAAAGAAAGTTTCAAACGATCTGCTACGACGTACGATTCTCAGCGGGGATCCGGATCGCAGTAGCGTGTCAGACACAACGATATCGTAACGATATCGCTAGAACGTCATGAATCGTGCCTTCGTAGCGATGAAAATGGCACTGTGTGACGGTACCCTAAGGTTGCTAACACCTTAGCAAATTTGCATGCAGCCTTTTGTGCTGTGGGGGATAAATAGGTGACTGTGGAGGCTGAGAAAATTTCCAAGTTTCCTGCTGGATTCACAGGGAAATGAAATTCTCTCAAATATGAACCTAGCCTTTAGAACCAAAACAAAATGTTAATTTGAAATTATCTATCTTGCAGATGAGGAGACTCCTCCTCTACCAAAAAAGAGAGCTCGGTTGGCGAGTAAGCCGACAGAGACCGCAAAATATGGCACAGTGTGGCGTAAAGTACAGTACAAGTGGGGAAATGTCTCCATTTCACCCCAATAGAACCGTACCCTACAGATGGAGAGCCAAGGGCTAAGGCCAGACGAGAGCCAAGGGCTAAGGCCAGACACAGTATCCAGAGTCGCCTTCAGAGCTTTCTCTGTTTTATCACTCTTGAAATGCTTCGTAGCATTCAAGAATGGACTACTCAACATGCACGTCACACGGAGCAGGTGGATTGGTTCATGGGTCTCCCGGAACTAATGGCATTTATTTCAGTCATTATCTTGTGGGGGGTGACCAAGGTTCCATCACTACGTGATAGCTGGTCAGCAAACCTGGCAAACCCAAGGATCATTGCAACTATGACCCAAAACCGCTTCCAAGACATCATGCAACTCCTACGCTTTGATGACATGTTCACACACAGTGAGCGAGTGGAGACCGGTAAGTTTGCTGCAATCTCCGATGTGTGGAGATCGTTTGTCACCAACTGCATCGCATCCTACATCCTGCATCCTGGTCGACACATCACTATTGATGAACAGCTTTTCCCGTTAAAGACTTGCTGCTGTTTTCTGCAATACATTGCAACAAAACCAGACAAGTTTGGCATCATGTTTTGGGTGGCTTGCAACTTGAAATCAAAGTACACCTGTAATGTCCTCCCATATCTTGGTAAGGACCTGAGTCGTCCCAGCGGGGAGAGACTGTCCAAAACTGTAGTGATGAGGCTGATGGAACCATTCATGGACAAGGGCAGAACTATAACCACGGACAATTTCTTTACATCATTGTCACTTGCACAATGACTGCTTAGCTGGAAAACCACTATCCTCGGCACAGTCAACAAGAGTCGCCAGGAAATTCCTCAATCCGCTAGACAGATGGACCGCACTGAATTCACCACTCAGGTGTTTTCAACCACTGGTGCCACACTGAGAATGTATGCACCCAAATGAAAGAAGGCCATCTACATTCTCAGCAGCATGCACAGTGTGGTTGAGACTGAGGATACCAAAAGGGAGCCAAACATGGTCACACAATGCAACCACACAAAGTGCGGTGTGGATGTAATGGACCAAATGGTGCGGGAGTACAGCGTGCATGCAGGAACACGGAGATGGCCAGTTGCCGTGTTCTACAACATGATTGACATGGCAGCACTGAATGACCATGTTCTTTATCAGGCTTGCACTGGGGTGCAGGAGAGATGGGTGGACTTCCTGTTTGAGCTTGCAAAAGAGTTAGGTGGCTCTCATGTGACTGAAAAGAAGGCACGCAAGGAGAAACTCCTTCGGCAACAACCTTCCACATCCAGCCCTGGCAAAAGGGCGAAGTGTCAGGTCAACCATCAATGCACGAACAATTGTGCAACTGAGAGATGTGTTGACTGCTACAAATACATGTGTGGTAAATGTACCAGGGACATACCCAGGCAGTGCCAGGTATGTTCTGACAGTGCAGACAGACTGCTGAGTGAGTGCTGAAATGCTAGTCACACAAGAAGGATATGCCACCCACACACACACACGCAGCCCCTCACTGCAGCCTATTGTAAATATGTGTGGAATTGTTTTATTCCTTGTATTTTCTTTATTATTTTTATAACAAAAATAAAAAGCATGGAAACAAATAACAGTTGTTCTTTTGTATATTTTTCACACTGAAATTTCAGTCCTCTTGTGCGATTTTCGCGTGATTTGTTTTCGCTAGTGTGCTTGAGGCCTTAGACACAAATGCTTCTGGTCATTACTCACAGTTGCACCTTGCTCTAAAATTTCTAATTCTCTATTTAAAATATATAAAAAATGATACATTGTTTCAGTGCTTTTTTGCTCAAATAAAACTAAACTAAATACAATATGTATAGTCTTTATATTATCAAATACAATAAACTGAATAGAACTAACTAGAAACTAAATGGATAAACTCAATGGAAAATAACAACCTCCTGTAGTGCGACAGTAATGGCCTTAATTACAGAAAAAAGACAGTGATTAGAGGATGTTAGCTAAAATCCTTCAGGTCATTCCACCTGTCTCTGGGTTCCAAAGGTAGAAATGTTAAATTACCCCTCTCTGGGACTTCTAGTGTTAAGGTCTAAAAACATCTGAAAATGATGGAAACACAGCTCAAATGACATAGGGAAATCATGGGGATCGCCCCTGGAAGTATTTCTGACTCCTACGTCACAGTTGTAAGCAATATTGTCAAAGTTTTACACTTTTACAGGTGCACGAACAAACATACAAAAATGGAACCAAAATGGATTTTGCAGGGAAAGATGTTAAGGTACATCTTTTCCAGGCTAATGACTTGTATATAAGGCAAAATAATTTACCACAGACCAAAATGTTCCTCCACCACTTGGGCTATGTTCACACGCAGCCTTTTTGATGTTTTTCAACTTTAACATTGCTTTCAATCAATACAAATGCATTCACTGGGAGATGTCACTGTAACACTTAACAACCCTAGCTCGCCATGTGGTGTGTGACACATCTTGTTTCATTTATGGAGGAGGGACTCTTAAAGTCACAAAGCCTATTTTTAGAGGGGCATCAGGCGGCATTAATATTATTAACCCCTTCATGACCGTGGGATTTTTCGTTTTTCCGTGTTTGTTTTTCACTCCCCTCTTTCCCAGAGCCATAACTTTTTTATTTTTCCATCAATTTGGCCATGTGAGGGCTTATTTTTTGCGCGACAAGTTGTAATTTTGAACAACATTATTGGTTTTACCATGTCGTCTACTAGAAAACGGGAAAAAAAAATTCCAAGTGCTGTGAAATTGCAAAAAAAGTGCAATCCCACACTTGTTTTTTGCTTGGCTTTTTTGCTAGGTTCACTAAATGCTAAAACTAACCTGACATTATGATTCGCCAGGTCATTACGAGTTCATAGACACCTAACATGACTAGGTTATTTTTACCTAAGTGGTGAAAAAAAATTCCAAACTTTGCTAAAAAAAAAAAAAAAAAAATTGCGCCATTTTCCGATACTCGTAGCGTCTCCATTTTTCATGATCTGGGGTCGGTTGAGGGCTTATTTTTTGCGTGCTGAGCTGGCGTTTTTAATGATTTGAATTCGGTGCAGATACGTTCTTTTGATCGCCCGTTATTGCATTTTAATGCAATGTCGCGGCGACCAAAAAAACGTAATTCTGGCGTTTCAATTTTTTTTCTCATTACGCCGTTTAGCGATCAGGTTAATGCTTCTTTTTTATTGATAGACCGGGCGATTCTGAACGTGGCGATACCAAATATGTGTAGATTTGATTTTTTTTTATTGATTTATTTTGATTGGGGCGAAAGGGGGGTGATTTAAACTTTTATATTTTTTTTATTTTTTTCACATTTTTTTTAACTTTTTTATTTAACTTTTGCCATGGTTCAATAGCCTCTATGGGAGACTAGAAGCAGGCACAGCACGATCGCCTCTGCTACATAGCAGCGATCTGCTCTTCTCTGCTATGTAGTAGAATTGCAGGTGTGCTGTGAGCGCCGACCACAGGATGGCGCTCACAGCTACCGGCGATCAGTAACCATAGAGGTCTCAAGGACCTCTATGGTTACTGTCCTGACACATCGCCAACCCCCGATCATGTGACGGGGGTCGGCGATGACGTCATTTCCGGCCGCCCGGCTGGATGCGGTAGTTAAATGCTGCTGTCTGCGTTTGACAGCGGCATTTAACTAGTTAATAGCGGCGGATGAATCGCGATTTCACCCGCCGCTGTTGCGGGCACATGTCAGCTGTTCAAAACAGCTGACATGTCCCGGCTTTGATGCGGGCTCACCGCGGAGCCCTGCATCAAAGCAGGGGAGCTGACATCGGACGTACTATACCGTCCGATGTCAGTAAGGGGTTAAAGGGCCGTTATTAAACAATGTGTCTCCTATGCTGTTATTGCCTATGCAGTGAGTGGCTGGGCTGCCAAGAATTACGATGCACCCCAATATCCCTTTCACGAGAGGTACAGGAGGGCTTCCTGAAAAAATGCTGCATTGAATGTAAGGCATGCCCTGCTACCAAGTCATAAGCACCCCAATAAGCCTTTGAACCCAGGTACTGGATGGCCACAGGAAAACCCACTTCACATTTTTCAGTTGGTCCTGCCGTACTGTTTCCTTATGCATTGAATGCAAGGGCCGCCTTGACCCAAATTTGCACGCACCCCAATCTGCCCTTGGGAGAAACATGGAGGAGGGCCTCATAAAAAAACTGTCCCATTATAAAGGAGCGGGCCTCCTAGATTGGTAATGTCCATACACTAAGTGTATGGGCTGACAATCATTTCCCCTTGGGGGGTACATTTTTAAAAAATATTTTATGGGGATCATAGACACCCTTGCCAAAAAAATGACTGGCTGTAGCAGCACGGAACACGTTAACCTTGGTGATCTAGTGGCGGTGGACGATGAGACGTGGAGGAAGGCCTCATTAAAAAATAAGCCCAATTTAACCCCTTCCCGACATGTGACGGTATAGTACGTCACATGTCGGGACCCCCGCTTTGATGTGCGCTCCGGCGGTGAGCGCACATCAAAGTCGCGACATGTCAGCTGTTTTCTACAGCTGACATGTGCGCGCAATAGCGGCGGGTGAAATCGCGATCACCCGCCGCTATTAACTAGTTAAATGCCGCTGTCAAGCGCAGACAGCGGCATTTAACTACCGCATCCGGCCGTGCGGCCGGATATGAGCGCATCGCCGACCCCTGTCACATGATCGGGGGTCGGCGATGCTCCTCCATTGTAACCATAGAGGTCCTTGAGACCTCTATGGTTACTGATTGCCGGTGGCTGTGAGCGCCCCCCTGTGGTCGGCGCTCATAGCACACCTGCATTTTAGCTACATAACAGCGATCTGATGATCGCTGTTATGTAGCAGAGCCGATCGGGCTGTGCCTGCTTCTAGCCTCCCATGGAGGCTATAGAAGCATGGCAAAAGTAAAAAAAAAAAGTTTTTAAAAATGTGAAAAAAATAAAAAAAACATAAAAGTTTAAATCACCCCCCTTTCGCCCCAATCAAAATAAATCAATAAAAAAAACCAAAAACCTACACATATTTGGTATCGCCGCGTTCAGAATCGCCCGATCTATCAATTAAAAAAAAGCATTAACCTGATCGCTAAATGGCGTAATGAGAAAAAAATTCGAAACGCCAGATTTACGTTTTTTTGGTCGCCACGACATTGCATTAAAATGCAATAACGGGCGATCAAAAGAACGTATCTACACCAAAATGCTATCATTAAAAACGCCAGCTCGGCACGCAAAAAATAAGCCCTCACCTGACCCCAGATCACGAAAAATGGAGACGCTACGAGTATCGGAAAATGGCGCAATTTTGTTTTGTTTTGTTTTTTGCAAAGTTTGGAATTTTTTTTCACCACTTAGGTGAAAAATAACCTAGTCATGTTAGGTGTCTATGAACTCGTAGTGACCTGGAGAATCATAATGGCAGGTCAGTTTTAGCATTTAGTGAACCTAGCAAAATAGGCAAGCAAAAAACAAGTGTGGGATTGCACTTTTTTTGCAATTTCACTGCACTTGGAATTTTTTTCCCGTTTTCTAGTACACGACATGCTAAAACCAATGATGTCGTTCAAAAGTACAACTCGTCCCGCAAAAAATAAGCCCTCACATGGCCAAATTGACGGAAAAATAAAAAAGTTATGGCTCTGGGAAGGAGGGTAGCGAAAAACGAAAACGGAAAAACGGAAAAAGCTCCGGGGGTGAAGGGGTTAAAGGAGCAGGTCTCCTCGACTCGTAATGCCAATACATTAAGTGCATGGGCTGACAAACATTTCCCAATGGGGGTACCTTTTTTAAAAATATTTTATGGGGATCATAGACACCATTGCCAAAAAATTGACTGGCTGTAGCAGCATAGAGCACGTTCACCCTGGTGTTCTAGTGGTGGTGGATGATGAGATGTGGAGGAAGCCCTCATTAAAAACTAGGTTCAATTTAAAGGAGCGGGTCTCCTAGACTTGTAATGCCAATACACTAAGTGCATGGGCTGAAAAACATTTCTCTATGGGGGGTACATTTAAAAAAAAATATTTTATGGGGATCATAGACACTCTTGCCAAAACATTGACTGGCTGTAGCACAAAGGATCATGTTAACCCTGGTGATCTAGTGGCGGAGAATGATGAGCCGTGGAGGAAGGCCTCATTAAAAACTAGGCCCAATTTAGGAGTGGGTCTCCTAGACTCGTAATGCCGTTATCACCATTCACCATCTTGGTGCAGTCCTCAAAGTTTTGGAGGATGGTACATATGTCTGACATCCATGTCCACCCCTGAGGTCTTATGTGTGGAGTCTGAACGGAATAACAACAGCCTTGTTGATGCTGGTAGTCAACAACTGCCCTCTTCTGCTCACAAATACTTTCCAACATATGCAGTGTAGAGTTCCAACACGTGGGGACATCACACACCAGTTGATGAGCCAGAAGATCCAAACACTGCTGAAGCACAGCAAGGGTGCCTGAAGCTGTAGCTGACTTTCTAAAAGTGGGCAGACAGGTGGCATACTTTCACTAGCAGATCCGGCAGCTCCGGGTAGCTTTTCAGAAAATGTTGAACCAAGAGGTTAAGCACATGGGTTAGGCAAGGTACGTGTGCGAGCTCACCTTGCCTCAGAACCGCCATCAGGTACCGGCCATTGTCACACATGACCACGCCTGGCTGTAGGTTCAGCAGTGTCAGCCAAAAATCTGACTGCTCTTTCAGCACTGTCCACAACTCTTCAGCATTGTGAGGTTTGTCACATAAGCATATTAGCTTCTGCACAGCCTGTTGCCGCTTGGCTGAGGCAGTGCTGCAGAGATTCCAGCTTTTGACTGATGTGCTCATTTCAGAGATAGAGGCTGAAGAGGAGGAGGAGGTGCAGGCGCTGTAGACAGTGGGGGCAACCCTGGTTGACATAGGGCCTGCAATCCTTGGCATGGGAAGGATGTGTTCAATCCCAAGGTGTGACTGGGTCCCGGCTTCCACTATGTTAACCCAGTGTGCCGTCAGTGAGATGTACTGTCCCTGCCCACAAGCACTTGTCCACGTGTCGGTGGTTAGGTGGACTTTCCCAGTAACAGCATTGTTGAGGCCATGGGTAAAGTTGCGGGACACATGCTGGTATAATGCCAGTGCGGCACATCAGGAGAAATAGTGGCGACTGGGAACCGAGTACCTTGGGATGGCCGCCACCATCAGGTTGCAGCAAGCTTCCATCTCAACGAGCCTAAAAGGCAACGTTTCGAGTGCAAGCATACGGGAAATGTGAGAATTTAGTACTGTGGCCTGTGGGGCATTGGCTGTGTATTTCTGCTTGCATTCCAATGACTGGGGTATAGACAACTGAAGGCTGCACTGGGACAAGGACATGGACGGGCTTGATTATGGTGCTGGTTGACTGTGGGCAACAACAGGTGCAGGGCATGTGGCATCTTTGCATGCACCGTGGAATGTGGATTGGCTTCTACGCAAAACAGTGGAAGAAGCAGTGATGTAACCTGCAGACTGTGTTCCTGTAGAGTCGGGTGCTTTGCTGCCATGTGCCTGATCATGCTGGTGGTGGTCAGGCTGGTAGTTTTGCTACCCCTGCTGATGCGGGCATGGCAAGTGGTGCAAATGGCCTGTTTGGGGTTATCAGCAGAGTCTATAAAAATAACCAGACTCTGGAAGATCTAACAGTTGGAATGGCAACTTCTGACATGTTGGTGTTACGAGGAGTGGATGCACACCTTCTGTCTGTGGCCACCACACTGCATCTTACTGCCTGTTGGGGTGCTATGCCTCCTTCCCCATGTGTGCTGCTGTCCTCGCTCAGCATGTCCACCTGCCAGGTTGGGTTAGTTACTATGTCATCCACCACCTCATCTTCCACATCTGCACCCTGCTCCTCCCCCTGACTTTCTGGCAATTGTGTCTCATCATCGTCCACCTCTTGTGATACTTTCCCACCATCGCCTTCATGTGACCGTGGCTGCTCAAATCTTTGGGCATGGCTATATGTGATCTCATCTTTTCCCACTTCAAGTTGACTGGCAGAGAGTCCGGAATCTTTAAAGGGAAAAGGGAACAGCTTTTTGGAGTGTCCAAGTGTGGGATCAGTTGTCTCAGGGCACTCGGCATGGTGGGAGGAAGGAGGATCAGGGTGAGTAATGTGCGGTCCAGACTCATGGATACTCAGACTTGACCATGTGGAAGATGTGGTGGTGGCTAAGTGACTGGAAGCATTATCCGCTATCCAAACAACAACCATTTCACACTGCTCTGGCTTCAATAGTGGTGTGCTGCTGTCCCCTAGAAACTGGGACAGGAAGGTCGAGTGAGAAGATGTGGGTGTTTGTTGTGGCCCACTTTAAGCTTGGCTACAGCCTCGTCCTCTGCATGAACCATCAGCATCACGTACACTGCCCCGTCCCTTGCCCCTTGCCTTGCCCATTTTAAATGGACTACTGAAAGATTTTAATAGTTCAATACAAATGGATTAATTTTGAGAAAACTTATATGTGATCAGCTTGCCAAAAAAACACACTTTTAATTCAATGGAATGTTGGTAATTTTTTTATTTTGTTTTTAACAAATTTTTGTTAATAACTAGGGTAAGACACACCAAAACCAGTTCAAAGGAGCACTCAAATGCAACAATTTTTAAAACACTGATAGAGGAGACGTCTGATAGAAAAACCACAGGGTTCAATATGTGGCTTTTTTTTATTTTTTGAAAAGATAATTACTGTCACAAAGTAGGCTAACATAATGCCAACAAAGTGAAATAATCACATGAGAACAGAGATAAAGAAAGAATGCGGCACTCACCCGGTTCCTTCCACTGTAATTCATTCTTTATTAAGCGTGGCATTCCATGTCAGACACGGCACAATACAGGCTATGACATGAAGAGGGAGCGGTGAGGGAGTGTGCAGAGACACAATGATGTGAATCATTGACTCTAGCTGCAGAGCACCGCCCCAACTTCAATAGTAGCTGACTCCGTCTGACTTTTGAAGAAGCTATTAGCCTCGTAGCTGGATTGTTTTATGACAGCTCGTTCAGTGCCGACCTGTTACTGTTTGTCTTTCTTGCGAAAGTGAAATATATGCCTGAAAAGCAAGTATTTGGAGATCACAGATAGACCGGACGTCTGACTGAGATAAAGGACTGTTTTAATATGTGGCCTGGATTTTTTAATTTTTTTTTAACCACAAAATACTGTGTAGACCAAGGGTAGCAGATAAAGAACTGGAATCTATGCCTGAAAAGCAAGGATTTCAACACCACAGATAGACCGGGCATCTGACTGAGATAATGGACTGATCAAAATGTGGCCTTGATTTTTTTGGCCCACCAAAATTGTGTCAATAAGCAGGCTATGACACTAAAAAATAATTGGAGTACTAATATTGTAAAATATTTAGCGCAATGATATGCGATGCGTGTGGTGTACAAATTACAGTGATAAATATAAGAACTGTAGCTAAATATTTTTGACCCAGCTACAGATTTTTTGGTCAGCAAAATCTTGTCCAAAAATGTTGCAAGACACTCCAAAAAATACTATAGTACCATAAAAAGGACAGAATTTTCTGCGCACTCACATCTGATGTCTGGGACAATTTTTTTTTTAAACTGTTCGATTTTCACGATCTTGTATTAAAATGACCTGGCTGTAGCCTGCAGTGTGACCAAGCATATAAATGTAGAAAAAAGGGGGCTATGGATTGGTTTGTAATAAAATTAGCAGGTACAAAGTGCAAAAAAAAAATCCTAGCCACGGATACCTGCAGCTATGTATATATAAAATATGCAGCATCAGACAGTAATGGAGCCTTTTGATGTTTGCAGTGAGATCTATGTACTCACATACAGTGCCTACATGTCTTGCACTCATATGAGCTCGAGCATGGGAATTTTTCAGAATATTTTCTCACGCTCAAGTTCATACGAGTTTATGCCAGCAGGGGGCGCAGCACCGCAAGTCTAGGTAGCTACGTTCCCCTGCATTCCATTAATTCCCCACTTTTTACAGGCAGGAGCACAGCTGCCTTAGCAGCGCTCCTGCTTGTAAAATTATTTAACCCCTTCAGATGGATTTACAGCATGGGACTTGACTGTGACGGTGGTGAGGTATGGGGTATTGTTGTTTTTTCAGGTGACAAGGGTCTTCAATTGAGCATTTAATAAACTATTACAACACCCTGTGTCTTTATTTCATTAAAATACTTTTTTCCTAATGTGTGTGTGTTTTTTTAACCCTTTATGAACATAGGATTAATAATGGATAGGTGTCTTATTGACACCTCTCCATTATTAACCTGTCTTAATGTCACCTTACAATAGCATGGTGACAATAACCCTTTATTACCCCATATCCCACCGCTACAGGAGAGTGGGAAGAGAGAGGATAAGTGCCAGAATAGGCACATCTTACAGATGTGCCTTTCTGGGGTGGCTGGGGGCAGATGTTTTTAGCCAGGGGGACCAATAACCCTGGTCCCTCTCTAGGCTATTAATATCTGCCCTCAGTCACTGGCTTTCCCACTCTGGCAGAGAAAATTGCACGGGAGCCCACGCCAGTTTTTTCGATGATTTAACCCTTTATTTTAACAGCTAGAGCCCCCAAATTTTGCACACAGAAACTTGGAACATTATTAGTGTGGAATAAGTAAAGAAAATAAGGGATATGAAATGGTTTACTGTATGTAAACCATGTCTCATATCCTGTCGGGTTTGGTAAGGAGATAGCAAAAGCCGGCAATTGAATTACCGGCTTTTCTGCTATCTAGCGCTGTATGAAATGTATGAAATATAAATATATATATATATATATATATATGTGTCTCACTGACATATGTATATATATACACTCACCGGCCACTTTATTAGGTACACCATGCTAGTAACGGGTTGGACCCCCTTTTGCCTTCAGAACTGCCTCAATTCTTCGTGGCATAGATTCAACAAGGTGCTGGAAGCATTCCTCAGAGATTTTGGTCCATATTGACATGATGGCATCACACAGTTGCCGCAGATTTGTCGGCTGCACATCCCAAAGATGCTCCATACAAGGCAGGATGGATCCATGCTTTCATGTTGTTTACGCCAAATTCTGACCCTACCATCCGAATGTCGCAGCAGAAATCGAGACTCATCAGACCAAGCAACGTTTTTCCAATCTTCTACTGTCCAATTTCGATGAGCTTGTACAAATTGTAGCCTCAGTTTCCTGTTCTTAGCTGAAAGGAGTGGTACCCGGTGTGGTCTTCTGCTGCTGTAGCCCATCTGCCTCAAAGTTCGACGCACTGTGCATTCAGAGATGCTCTTAGGCCTACCTTGGTTGTAACGGGTGGCGATTTGAGTCACTGTTGCCTTTCTATCAGCTCGAACCAGTCTGCCCATTCTCCTCTGACCTCTGGCATCAACAAGGCATTTCCGCCCACAGAACTGCCGCTCACTGGATTTTTTTTCTTTTTCGGACCATTCTCTGTAAACCCTAGAGATGGTTGTGCGTGAAAATCCCAGTAGATCAGCAGTTTCTGAAATACTCAGACCAGCCCTTCTGGCACCAACAACCATGCCACGTTCAAAGGCACTCAAATCACCTTTCTTCCCCATACTGATGCTCGGTTTGAACTGCAGGAGATTGTCTTGACCATGTCTACATGCCTAAATGCACTGAGTTGCCGCCATGTGATTGGCTGATTAGAAATTAAGTGTTAACAAGAAGTTGGACAGGTGTACCTAATAAAGTGGCCAGTGAGTGTATACCTATACTATGTGCAGACATTAATTTTATCTGTTCTATTCTAACCTGTCAGTGTGATTTTACTGTAAACAGCATTGAATTACTGGTTTTTCTATAGAACACTGGTGCATATTTCTTGCAAGTCACACTGATGGTCAGTGTGTAATAGGTTTTTTTTCTCGCACTCATAGACTTGCATTGGCGATTCTCAGCAGAGATACGCTGACAATCGCAACATGCTGAGATTTCACTCGGATCCTGAATACGGCCGAGAAAACAACGGATAATAGGAGCTGCCCCATAGATTAACATTGGGCCGAGTGCTATGCGATTTTTTATCGCATTGCACTCATCCGTATTATGGTCTAGTGTGACTCCGGCCTTAAGAGGAGACTTTGTGCAGCAGGCCTTCATGGTAAAATAGCTGCTAGGAAACCACTGCTAAAGACAGGCAACAAACAGAAGAGACTTGTTTGGGCTAAAGAACACAAGGAATGGACATTAGATCAGTGGAAATCTGTGCTTTGGTCTGATGAGTCCAAATTTGAGATCTTTGGTTCTTTGTGCGACGCAGAAAAGGTGAACGAATGGACTCTACATGCCTGGTTCCCAATGTGAAGCATGGAGGAGGAGGTGTGATGGTATGGGGGTGCTTTGCTGGTGACACTGTTGGGGATTTATTCAAAATTGAAGGCTTTCTGAACCAGCATGGCTACCACAGCATCTTGCAGCGGCATGCTATTCCATCCGGTTTGTGTTTAGTTGGACCATCATTTATTTTTCAGCAGGACAATGACCCCAAACACACCTCCAGACTGTGTAAGGGCTATTTGACTAAGATGCAGAGTGATGGGGTGCTACGCCAGATGACCTGGCCTCCACAGTCACCAGACCTGAACCCAATCGAGATGGTTTGGGGTGAGCTGGACTGCAGAGTGAAGGCAAAAGGGCCAACACGTGCTAAGCATCTCTGGGAACTCCTTCAAGATTGTTGGAAGACCATTCCCAGTGACTACCTCTTGAAGTTCATCAAGAGAATGCCAAGAGTGTGCAAAGCAGTCATCAAAGCAAAAGGTAGCTACTTTGAAGAACCTAGAATATTAGACATAATTTCAATTGTTTCACACTTTTTTGTTAAGTATATAACTTCACATGTGTTAATTCATGGTTTTGATGCTTTCAGTGTGAATGTACAATTTTCATAGTCATGAAAATACAGAAAAATCTTAAAATGAGAAAGTGTGTCCAAACTTTTGGTCTGTACTGTATGTACCCCCGAATTAGCCCTAAAAGGAACTGTTGGTTTATAAGGATTTGTGGATTGAACACTAGTAGACCCACACTAACTAATAAAAGTAAGAATCTGACCCTATCTCAGCAGCAGCTCTCCCTACACTACCTGAGTCCGGAGCAGAATGCGGCAAGCAGGGTGGTGCCAGGACTCTTATAGACCTGATGACTCTGTGCAGCCAGCCAATCACTGTAATACCACAACAAAGATGGCTACGGTATTACAGTGCATGGTAGACAATCCCTGTATGTTGATTGGCACCCTAAAAAGCACCAAAATTAAAAGGAGGAGATCTGAGCTCCCGCCGAATAATCCCAGAAGTGCTCGGTGCTCCGAGCACAGTGATACTCGTGCAAGTACCGAGTAGTGGCTAGTACGTTCGCTCATCACTAGTTGTGAGAAGTCCCAACTACTGTCAACACAGATTGTATCAATAGATATCCTGAATCCACAGTCATCGGCAGACTCAGCAAACACTAACATTGGCTTCTGAATCTTGTAAGGTATTGAATACAGTCTCTATAGTGCCTTGTGCTTGGGTGTGTGGAAACAGGCTTGTTTAAGAAGTGCTTGTATTACTTTATACAAGTCAGCATACCACAAGGAAAAGGGTTTATACAATTTCAGGTACAGAGGCAGGAGACACGGTAGGCCGGAATAAACCTTAAGTCCAGAATAAATCATATAAATATGTTCAGAGTCTCTCTCTTACTTCCTTAGCAAATGTTGATGGCAAACAGAGGGATTCCTGTGTCCATATGTGCTCCAAAGATCCATAGTAGTATATGGCTGGAATACTATGTCCAAGACTTCCAGGAGCCAGGTCACAGGTGAACTGCAGACATGATTCAGAAGCACTGATTGAACAGCTGAGGCTGCCTAAAAGGGCAAGTGGCAGAGAAGAGAGTGGAGACATAGAGATTAGAAACTTCATACTGACTGAGGACAAGAAAGACTGCCCCGACACAGAGAATTGGACCAATAAGAAGGTGACAGGGAATAATTATCATAAAATTAATTTTTATTTGATAACAATAGTGACAAACATCAAAACTTAATATTAAAAATGTATATATTATCTAATGATATAGTACAATGCAACACTGTGCACAAATTGAGCCGCTTTATAATAAGGCAAGCCAATTTATATAGAGATAAAGAGCAATCAATGGCATAATAAATCCAAAAATCATGTGCAGGACAACAGTCAAATTTAATACAAACACAAAAACAGTGTATATAATATGTAATAATATATATAAAAATTAATATAAATTGTGCTATATGTAAAAACCAGTATCCACCACTAGGTGGTGCAAGAGACCCAATCCAACAAAGATGTGGTAGAAAAAGTGCTATGTGCAATGACTGCTGACCGACACAAGGGGCATCTAGGTTCAAAGGCCCAGAGAAAGTGCTCCGTGCTATATAAATATATAAGTATGCCAGATTACTTACAAATTACCAGGGATGATTACAGGGCTGCCAGCGGCTCAATGACGAAGGACTGGATGTCCGAAACGCGCGTCGGGGTGCACATTGAGCCGCTGGCAGCCCTGTAATCATCCCTGGTAATTTGTAAGTAATCTGGCATACTTATATATTTATATAGCACGGAGCACTTTCTCTGGGCCTTTGAACCTAGATGCCCCTTGTGTCGGTCAGCAGTCATTGCACATAGCACTTTTTCTACCACATCTTTGTTGGATTGGGTCTCTTGCACCACCTAGTGGTGGATACTGGTTTTTACATATAGCACAATTTATATTAATTTTTATATATATTATTACATATTATATACACTGTTTTTGTGTTTGTATTAAATTTGACTGTTGTCCTGCACATGATTTTTGGATTTATTATGCCATTGATTGCTCTTTATCTCTATATAAATTGGCTTGCCTTATTATAAAGCGGCTCAATTTGTGCACAGTGTTGCATTGTACTATATCATTAGATAATATATACATTTTTAATATTAAGTTTTGATGTTTGTCACTATTGTTATCAAATAAAAATTAATTTTATGATAATTATTCCCTGTCACCTTCTTATTGGTCCAATTCTCTGTGTCGGGGCAGTCTTTCTCTTCTAGGTAGTGGTCTTACACTATAAATTTGACACACGGGGTGACCTAGTGATTATAATCTTTTGATACTATATTCCATTCTTACGTTGATAATATATATATATATATTTTTATAAAGGTGTCATCTCTGTGTCTGTTACTGACTGAGGACAAGGTAGATGCAGCAGGACAGAAAGCAAAATGGCTGGCGGTAAAAACTGGGTTTCAATAAGGCTACTTTCAAACATCTGGTTTTTGTCAGGCTCAATCCGGCGAATTTAGAAAAAACGGATCCATCGCAAATTGTGAAAAACTGATGAGACAGATCCGTTTTTAGCCGGATCCAACTAGCTGATCTGGCTAATTGGATTCTGGGGAGGAGAGAGAGAGAGTGAGAGACCCCAGAATGGAAAACGCATGCTTAGTTTAAAAAAACGGAATCCATCACCGGATTCCATAATTTGACGGATCCGGCGCCATAGGGTTCCATTATAGCAAATGACGGACAGCGACGGATCTGTCGCTGTCCTTTTTTCGACGGACGCAAAAAACGTTCCTATGTCTGTTTTCTCCGGTCGCGGGAAAACAAATTTTCTACGAATCCGTCGAAAAATGGATGAAACGTGGGGCCATCCAAAGCAATCCGTTCCTAATACAAGTCTATGAGAAAAAAATGGATCTGACAGCAACTTTTGCCGAATCCGTTTTTTTTTTCAAAATTCGCCGGATTGTGCCTGACAGCAAAAAACTGATGTGTGAAAATAGCCTTACAGAAAATAACAGTGGGTATGTCAAAGAGACTGAGAACCTTACATTCAATCTCTTTAATAGAAGCATGGGTTTAGTAACGTTAACTCCTTAACGACCGCCGATACGCCTTTTAACAGTGGCAGTTAAGAGTACTTATGCCTAACCACCGCTTTTTAATGACGCTGAGAAATAAGTGGATAGCACCCCCAGCGTCAGAAAATCTCTGGAGTCTTCGCTACCGGGGGGAGAACATGATTCGGGTCGATTTACCGACTCCAGTTTGCAATCACTATTATTCATGGAATAACGATGATCGCAAAAAAAAGTCAGATTTCTTATTTATTTCTCTCTCTTCTGATATGAACTAGCACATTATAGGAGAGAGAAATGGGGTTCCCCGAGCCCCCCAGCTACCTGCAATGTCCCCCGGTCCCTCCAGCTGTGTTCCCTGGCCCTTGGTGACATCTTCTGGGAAGAAAATGGAAGTGCGCCCACCGAGATCTGCCAACCATCATCCAGCAACAATAGGAGACTTCTCCTGTTGGTTCATTTTGATCACTGTGATAGACCCTATCACAGTGATCAAAATAGAAAAAATAGTAAATCACCCCCCCTCCATCACCTCTTTAGTTAGGTAAAAATAAGAAAATAAGAAAAGTATTTATTTCCATTTTTCCATTAGGGTTAGGGTTAGGTTTTGTGCAGGTCTATGATCTTGTCCCTGACATCCTTAGAAAGCTCTTTGGTCTTGTCCATGTTGTAGAGGTCAGAGTCTGAATGATTAATTGAGTCTGTGAGCAGGAGTCTTTTAAAAGGGTGACTATGTAAGACAGCTGTCTTTAATGCAGGTAACAAGTTGATTAGGTGCATCTAACTGGTCTGTAGGAGCCAGAACTCCTAATGGTTCTTAGGGGATCAAATACTTATTTCACACTGCAAAATGCAAATAAATTTCTATAATTTAGACAAGGTGATTCTCTGGATTTTATTTTTGATATTCTATCTCTCAATGTTAAAATTAACCTACCCTCAAAATTATAGATTGTTCATGTCTTTGTCAGTGGACAAACTTAAAAAATCAGCAATGGATCAAATACTTTTTTCCCCCCACTGTAGGAGTTCACTGCAAGATACTGAGCAGCAGTAACATGGTAGCACACACTGCTCAGTTTCTCTGATGGATGGCATGCTGTATAGTCGCATCATGCAACAATGCATCCTGCCATCTAGATGTAGCAGACATAGAACTGTCGCCAGACAAATGGACTATGATCTTCTCTGCAGACAGGTAAGGAATACAGTATTGTGGTTTTATTATTTTAATTTTGCTACAGGAGATATTGATTTATGTAGGCTGGGCAATGATGTGAGTATAGTTTAATTTAGATTCATTAAAGGAGTCTGTGCCATTCTTTCATTTAATCCCTTTCCGACATCGGGCGTAATAGTACACAGATGTCCGACACCCTTGTTTGATCTGGGATTCGATGGTGAACCTACATCTTTCCAGGCACGTGTCAGCTGTTTTGAACAGCTGACATGTGCCCAGAACAGCAGCTGGTGGAATCGAAATCCACCAGTGGCTATTAACCCGTTAAATGCTGCTGTCAAATTCTGACAGTGGCATTTAATGCACGCTTCCGGCCATCTTCCAACCGGTGACCCCGTCACGTGACCGCGGTTCACCGATGGGTTGGCATGACAACCAGAGGTTTCCTGGATACCTCTATGGTTGTCACTGCCAAATTGCTATGAGCGCCACCCGGTAGTCAGTGCTCATAGCAAGTCAATAAATCTACTAAATACAGGTGATCTGATCATCAACTGTATCTAGCAGAGCCGATCGGGTTATGGAAGCTTCTAGTCTCCCATGGAGACTATTGCAGCATGCCAAAAGTAAAAACAAGATGTTTTAAAATATAAAAAAAATTAAAAAAATATATAAGTTTAAATCAACCCCCTTTCACCCAATTCAAAATAAAACAATAAAAAATTCAAACATGCACATATTTGGTTTTGCCACGTTCAGAATCGCGCAATCTATCTATAAAAAAAGGATTAACCTGATCGCTAAAAAACGTAGTGAGAAAAATAGTAAAAATGCCAGAATTACATTTTTTTGGTCTCTGTGACATTGCATTAAAATGCAATAACAGGCGATCAAAAGATCATATCTGCACCAAATTGGTATAATGAAAAATGTCAGGTTGGCACAAAAAAATAAGCCCTCACGCAACCTGAGATCACGAAAAATGGAGATGCTATCGGTATCAAAAAATGGCACATTTTTAAAAAAAGTTTGGAATTTTTTTCACCCCTTAAATAAAAAAGAATGTAGAAATGCTTGATGTCTATGAACTGGTAATGACCTGGGAAATCATTATGGTAGGACAGTTTTAGCATTTATTGAACCTATTAAAAAAGCCAAACAATAAACAATTGTTCGACTGCACTTTTTTGCAATTTCACCGTACTAGGAATTTTTTTTGCTGTTTTCAAATAAATGTCATGGTTAAACCAATGTTGTCACTCAAAAGTACAACTTGTCTTGCAAAAAACAAGCCCTTACATCTCCATTTTCACCAAAAAATAAAAAAGCTATGGCTCTGGGAAGAAGGGGAGCAAAAATGAAAATGCAAAACAAAAATTACCTCTGGTCGTTAAGGGGTTAAAGAAATTTATTCTGTGTGTTTGTTTATATAGAACATAACTGTAGGATTAGTAACTTTTTTCATCTTATAGACGCTTCTCCATTACTAAGCCATGAGCTTCATGTCACCAGACAATACAAAGGTGACATCAGTTCAGAAATCAATATTTTGTGGAATAACCATGATTTTTAATCACTGGTTTCATGCGTCTTGGCATGCTTTCCACCAGTATTTCACACTGCTTTTGGCGTAAAAATTTAAGCAGTTCTTTGTTTTATGGCTTGTGACTATCCATCATCCTCTTGATTACATTCCAGAGGTTTTCAATGGTGTTCAGGTCTGGAGATTGGGCTGCTCATGACAGGGTTTTGATGTGGTGGTCTCTTAATTTTTGCCAGAGCTGTACATGGGGACTCCACGTCATTTTTTTTTCATATATTTAATTATTTATGAATACTGACATCTGCAGCTGCCTGCTCTCGCTGTTAACAGTTGAATGCAATTCTTAATATTGTCTCCTGCTTGCGCTGAGTGCAGCTTAAGCAGTGGACAGCCATGTGAATTATCTTCTCTAGCATTTGACGCCGGGAAACAGAGCAAACAGTACCGCTGGTTTGTATCACACTGATGACACAGAAATACCATCTGTTTCTCATCAGTGTGCACGTGTGCAGGATGTTTTGCGGCCTGTGCTGCTAGTGCAAACACTAACATCTGAAAGAGAACTTAGTGAACTTGGTCATTTACCAAATTTTGTCTGACTTTTACCGATTTTTAAGGAAAAAGATTGGGAATCCGAACACGAATAAGAATTTGCATCATTTGTGCTGAATTTGAGATTGGTGAACGTTTTCTTAATGCTTATCTCTAGTCATAACAATCCATCGCCGACCCATGATTAAGTCATGGGCGCGCCAGACGAAAAGAAGCATGGGCATGTAGATGCATGTTAAAAATAGCTGTCAGAGATTGACGGCTGCATTTAAAGAGTTAACAAGTAATTGTTACTGGCAGGTACTGGCTGTAATACTCAACCATCGTATGCTGGGTATGGGGGGCTCATTGTGTGAGCTCGCTCCATAAACCCGCTTTCAACATTCGTTGTAGACATACAGCAGATGTCGTGAAGGGGTAAAGTAGTAGCAAATAGTAGTTGATGTAATATACACAATAATAAGCATTATTCCAACACACATGTGCCATGATGATTGATAACATGATGACACTACTTAATGGCCATCATAGTAATCTTCCAGGTGTCTACAGTGAGAAATACATATTTGATCCCTTGCTGATTTTGTAAGTTTGCCCACTGACAAAGATATGAACAGTCTATAATTTTAAGGGTAGGTTAATTTTAACATTGAAAGATAGACTATCAAACATAAAATCCAGAAAGTCACATTGTATAAATTATAAAAATGTATGTGCATCTTGCAGTGAGAAATAAGTATTTGATCCCCTACCAACCATTCAGAGTTCTGGCTCCTACAGACCAGTTAGATGCTCCTAATCAACTCATTACCTGCATTAAATACAGCTGTCTTACATAGTCATCAATCTGGGGCACTATGCAAAATCTCCTTGATCATTAGGAAGGTGAGAGATCAACCTAAAACTACACAGGGGGAACTTGTTAATGCAGCTGGGACCACAGTCACCAAGAAAACCATTGGTAACATATTATGCCATAAAGGTTTGAAATCCTGGAGTTCCCTCAAGTGTTGTGAATTTGGATTCTGGGCTCCCCCGGTGGCTACTGGTGGAATTGAACTTGTGTCATCATCTTCCCTGTTCACCTGTTCTCATCAGATCTGGGTGTCGCTATATAACCTGGCTTCTCTGTTAGTTGCTTGCCGGTCAACAATGTTATCAGAAGCCTCTCTGTGCTTGTTCCTGCTCCCAGACATCAACTAGATAAGTTGGACTTTTGTCCATGTTTGTTTTTGTTTTTTGGTTCCAGTTCACAGCTGCAGTTTCGTTACTGTGTCTGGAAAGCTCTTGTTGATCAGGAATTGCCACTCTGGTATTATGAGTTAATGCCAGAGTTCTAAAGTAATTTCTGGATGGTGTTTTGTTAGGGTTTTCTGCTGACCATGAAAGTGTTCTTTCTGTCTTCTGCTATCTAGAAAGCGGACCTCAAATTTGCTAAAACTATTTTCCTGCTGCGTTTGTTATTTCTTCTAAAATCACCGCCAATATATGTGGGGGGCCTCTGTCTCCTTTTTGGGTATTTCTCTAGAGGTGAGCCAGGTCTTATATTTCCCTCTGCTAGCATTATTTAGTTCTCCGGCCGGCGCTGGGCATATAGGGATAAAAAGTAGGACATGCTACCTGGCTACTTCTAGTTGTGCGGTAGGTTTAGTTCATGGTCAGTACAGTTCCCATCTTCCAAGAGCTTGTTCATATGTAGGCTTATGCAATGTTCTCTGGCCATGGAGATCATGACAGTTTGACCGGCCCACTAAAGGGTTAAAATCCTTGGCTGAGAAAGGAGAGAAATAAGAAGTCTGCTGAGAGTTTTTTTTTTTTTTTTTTGTGCTCTTGATTGGATCACTTGCCAGTCTGTCTATGCTGCAGTCTTTCTTTTTTTTCTCTCTCCTTCTAATCTTTGAATGGCTCTGTGTTCACCTGTTTATAATGGATCTTCAGAGTGTAACTGCAGGTTTGAATAATCTCACCACGAAAGTACAAAATTTGCAAGATTTTATTGTTCATGCTCCGGTATCTGAGCCGAGAATTCCTTTGCCGGAATTTTTCTCGGGGAATAGATCTGGTTTTCAGAATTTTAGAAATAATTGCAAGTTATTTTTGTCCCTGAAATCTCGTTCTGCCGGAGACCCTGCACAGCAGGTTGGGATTGTGATTTCCTTGCTCCGCGGCGACCCTCAAGACTGGGCTTTTTCATTGGCACCAGGGGATCCTGCGTTGCGCAATGTGGATGCGTTTTTTCTGGCCTTGGGGTTGCTTTATGAGGAGCCTCATTTGGAACTTCAGGCAGAAAAAACTTTGATGTCCCTATCTCAGGGGCAAGATGAAGCTGAAATTTACTGCCAAAGATTCCGTAAATGGTCTGTGCTTACTCAGTGGAATGAGTGTGCCCTGGCGGCTACTTTCAGAGAGGGTCTCTCTGATGCCATTAAGGATGTTATGGTGGGGTTTCCTGTGCCTGCGGGTCTGAATGAGTCCATGACAATGGCTATTCAGATCGATAGACGTTTGCGGGAGCGCAAACCAGTGCACCATCTGGCGGTGTCCACTGAGAAGACGCCAGACAGTATGCAGTGTGATAGAATTCTGTCCAGAAGCGAGCGGCAGAATTTTAGACGGAAAAATGGGTTGTGTTTCTATTGTGGGGATTCTACTCATGTTATATCAGCATGCTCTAAGCGTACTAAAAAGCTTGATAAATCTGTTTCCATTGGCACTTTACAGTCTAAATTTATTTTGTCTGTGACCCTGATTTGCTCTTTGTCATCTATTACCACGGACGCCTATATCGACTCTGGCGCCGCTTTGAGTCTTATGGATTGGTCCTTTGCCAATCGTTGTGGGTATGATTTAGAGCCTTTGGAGACTCTTATTCCTCTGAAGGGGATTGACTCCACCCCATTGGCTAATAATAAACCACAATACTGGACACAAGTAACTATGCGTATTAATCCGGATCACCAGGAGATTATTCGTTTTCTGGTGCTGTATAATCTACATGATGATTTGGTGCTAGGATTGCCATGGCTGCAGTCTCACAACCCAGTCCTTGACTGGAGAGCTATGTCTGTGTTGAGCTGGGGATGTAAGGGGACTCATGGGGACGTACCTTTGGTTTCCATTTCATCATCTATTCCCTCTGAAATCCCTGAGTTCCTGTCTGATTATCGTGACGTCTTTGAAGAACCCAAGCTGGGTTCACTACCTCCGCACCGCGAGTGCGATTGTGCTATAGATTTAATCCCGGGTAGTAAATACCCAAAGGGTCGTTTATTTAACCTGTCTGTGCCTGAACATGCTGCTATGCGTGAATATATAAAGGAGTCCTTGGAAAAGGGACATATTCGTCCATCGTCATCTCCCTTAGGAGCCGGTTTTTTCTTTGTGTCAAAAAAGGACGGATCTTTGAGACCATGTATTGATTATCGGCTTTTGAATAAAATCACGGTTAAATATCAATACCCATTGCCGTTGCTGACTGATTTGTTTGCTCGCATAAAGGGGGCCAAGTGGTTCTCTAAGATTGATCTCCGTGGGGCGTATAATTTGGTGCGGATCAGGCAGGGGGATGAGTGGAAAACCGCATTTAATACGCCCGAGGGCCACTTTGAGTATTTGGTGATGCCTTTTGGTCTTTCTAATGCCCCTTCAGTCTTCCAGTCCTTTATGCATGATATTTTCCGCGAGTATTTGGATAAATTTATGATAGTGTATCTGGATGACATTCTGATTTTTTCGGATGACTGGGACTCTCATGTCCAGCAAGTCAGGAGGGTTTTTCAGGTTTTGCGGTCTAATTCTTTGTGTGTGAAGGGTTCTAAGTGCGTTTTTGGGGTTCAGAGAATTTCCTTTTTGGGATATATTTTTTCTCCCTCTTCCATTGAGATGGATCCTGTCAAGGTTCAAGCTATTTGTGATTGGACGCAGCCCTCTTCTCTTAAAAGTCTTCAGAAATTTTTGGGCTTTGCCAACTTTTATCGTCGATTTATTGCTGGTTTTTCGGATGTCGTTAAGCCATTGACCGATTTGACTAGACAGGGTGCTGATGTTGCTAATTGGTCCCCTGATGCTGTGGAGGCCTTTCAGGAGCTTAAGCGCCGTTTTTCTTCTGCCCCTGTGTTGCGTCAGCCTGATGTGGCTCTTCCTTTTCAGGTGGAGGTCGACGCTTCTGAGATCGGAGCTGGGGCAGTGTTGTCGCAGAAAAGTTCTGACTGCTCCGTGATGAGGCCTTGTGCCTTCTTTTCCCGTAAATTTTCGCCCGCTGAGCGGAATTATGATGTTGGGAATCGGGAGCTTTTGGCCATGAAGTGGGCGTTTGAGGAGTGGCGCCATTGGCTTGAGGGGGCCAGACATCAGGTGGTGGTATTGACTGACCACAAAAATTTGATTTATCTTGAGACCGCCAGGCGCCTGAATCCTAGACAGGCGCGCTGGTCATTATTTTTTTTCTCGGTTTAATTTTGTGGTGTCATACCTACCGGGTTCTAAGAATGTTAAGGCGGATGCCCTTTCTAGGAGTTTTGAGCCTGACTCACCCGGCAACTCTGAGCCCACAGGTATCCTTAAGGATGGAGTTATTTTGTCAGCCGTTTCTCCAGACCTGCGGCGGGCCTTGCAGGAGTTTCAGGCGGATAGACCGGATCGTTGTCCGCCTGATAGACTGTTTGTTCCTGATGATTGGACCAGCAGAGTCATCTCTGAGGTGCATTCTTCTGCATTGGCAGGTCATCCTGGAATTTTTGGTACCAGGGATTTGGTGGCAAGATCCTTCTGGTGGCCTTCCCTGTCACGAGATGTGCGAGGCTTTGTGCAGTCTTGTGACGTTTGTGCTCGGGCCAAGTCTTGTTGTTCTCGGGCTAGTGGATTATTGTTGCCCTTGCCTATTCCTAAGAGGCCTTGGACGCACATCTCGATGGATTTTATTTCAGATCTGCCTGTTTCCCAGAAGATGTCTGTCATCTGGGTGGTGTGTGACCGTTTTTCTAAGATGGTCCATTTGGTTCCCCTGCCCAAATTGCCTTCTTCTTCCGAGTTGGTTCCCCTGTTTTTTCAAAATGTTGTTCGTTTGCATGGTATTCCTGAGAATATCGTTTCTGACAGAGGAACCCAATTTGTGTCTAGATTTTGGCGGGCATTCTGTGCTAGGATGGGCATAGATTTGTCTTTTTCGTCTGCTTTTCACCCTCAGACTAATGGTCAGACCGAGCGGACTAATCAGACCCTGGAGACATATCTGAGGTGTTTTGTGTCTGCTGACCAGGATGATTGGGTTGCTTTTTTGCCATTGGCGGAGTTCGCCCTCAATAATCGGGCCAGCTCTGCCACTTTGGTGTCCCCGTTTTTCTGTAATTCGGGGTTCCATCCTCGATTTTCCTCCGGTCAGGTGGAATCCTCGGATTGTCCTGGAGTGGATGCTGTGGTGGAGAGATTGCATCATATCTGGGGGCAGGTGATGGACAATTTGAAGTTGTCCCAGGAGAAGACTCAGCTTTTTGCCAACCGTCACCGTCGTGTTGGTCCTCGGCTTTGTGTTGGAGATTTGGTGTGGTTGTCTTCTCGTTTTGTCCCTATGAGGGTCTCTTCTCCTAAGTTTAAGCCTCGGTTCATCGGTCCGTATAAAATATTGGAGATTCTTAACCCTGTTTCCTTCCGTTTAGACCTCCCTGCATCCTTTTCTATTCATAACGTTTTTCATCGGTCGTTATTGCGCAGGTATGAGGCACCGGTTGTGCCTTCCGTTGAGCCTCCTGCTCCGGTGTTGGTTGAGGGTGAGTTGGAGTACGTTGTGGAGAAAATCCTAGACTCCCGTGTTTCCAGACGGAGACTCCAGTATCTGGTCAAGTGGAAGGGATACGGCCAGGAGGATAATTCTTGGGTCACTGCATCTGATGTTCATGCCTCCGATCTGGTGCGTGCCTTTCATAGGGCCCATCCTGATCGCCCTGGTGGTTCTGGTGAGGGTTCGGTGCCCCCTCCTTGAGGGGGGGGTACTGTTGTGAATTTGGATTCTGGGCTCCCCCGGTGGCTACTGGTGGAATTGAACTTGTGTCATCATCTTCCCTGTTCACCTGTTCTCATCAGATCTGGGTGTCGCTATATAACCTGGCTTCTCTGTTAGTTGCTTGCCGGTCAACAATGTTATCAGAAGCATCTCTGTGCTTGTTCCTGCTCCCAGACATCAACTAGATAAGTTGGACTTTTGTCCATGTTTGTTTTTGTTTTTTGGTTCCAGTTCACAGCTGCAGTTTCGTTACTGTGTCTGGAAAGCTCTTGTTGATCAGGAATTGCCACTCTGGTATTATGAGTTAATGCCAGAGTTCTAAAGTAATTTCTGGATGGTGTTTTGTTAGGGTTTTCTGCTGACCATGAAAGTGTTCTTTCTGTCTTCTGCTATCTAGAAAGCGGACCTCAAATTTGCTAAAACTATTTTCCTGCTGCGTTTGTTATTTCTTCTAAAATCACCGCCAATATATGTGGGGGGCCTCTGTCTCCTTTTTGGGTATTTCTCTAGAGGTGAGCCAGGTCTTATATTTCCCTCTGCTAGCATTATTTAGTTCTCCGGCCGGCGCTGGGCATATAGGGATAAAAAGTAGGACATGCTACCTGGCTACTTCTAGTTGTGCGGTAGGTTTAGTTCATGGTCAGTACAGTTCCCATCTTCCAAGAGCTTGTTCATATGTAGGCTTATGCAATGTTCTCTGGCCATGGAGATCATGACACTCAAGGTTCCCTTGTTTTAAAAGGCACATGTGTCAGTCAGTCTGAAGTTTGCCAATGAACACCTGGATAATTCTGTGAGTGATTGGGAGAAGGTGATGAGGTCAGATGAGACAAAAATTGAAGTCTTTGGCATTAACTGAACTTGCCATGTTTGAAGAAAGAGAAATGATGCCTATGACCCAAAGAACACCTTCCCAACTGTCAAGTATGGAAGTGGAAACATTATGCTTTGGGGGTGTTTCTCTGCTAAGGGCACAGGACTACTTCACTGCATCAATGGGAGAATGGATGAAGTCATATATCGTAAAATCCTGAATGACAACCTCCCTCCTTCAGCCAAGACATTAAAAATGGGTCTTGGCTGCGTCTTCCAGCAAAACAATGACCCAAAACATACAGCCAAAGCAACAAAGGAATAAGAAGCACAGTAAAGGGAACCTGTCACCTGAATTTGGCGGGACCGGTTTTGGGTCATATGGGCGGGTTTTTCGGGTGTTTGATTCACCCTTTCCTTACCCGCTTGCTGCATGCTGGCCGCAATATTGGATTGAAGTTCATGCTGTGTCCTCCGTAGTACACGCCAGCGCAAGGCAATATTGCCTTGCGCAGGCATGTACTCTGGAGGACAGAAAATGAACTTCAATCCAATATTGTGGCCAGCATGCAGCCAGCGGGTAAGGAAAGGGTGAATCAAACACCCGAAAACCCCGCCCATATGACCCAAAACCGGTCCCGCTAAATTCAGGTGACAGGTTCCCTTTAAGCTCCTGGAGTGGCCGAGCCAGTCTGCAGACCTTAATCCCATAGAGCACTTATGGAGGGAGTTGAAGCTCTGAAATGACAAGCAACAGCCTAAAAATCTTAATGATTTAGAGATGATCTGCAAAGATGAGTGGGCCAAACTTCCTCCTGACATGTGCGCAAACCTCATCATCAACTACAAAAAACATCTGACTGCTGTGCTTGCACACAGGGGTTTTGGCACCAAGTGTTAAGTCTTGTTTGCCAGAGGGATCAAATACTTATTTCTCATTGCAAAATGCAAATAAATGTATTTAATTTATGTAATGTGATTTTCTAGATTTTATTCTTGATATTCTATCTCTCAATGTTAAAATTAACGTACGCTTAAAATTATAGACTATTCATGTCTTTGTCAGTTGGCAAACTTACAAAATTTGGACACGTAATTTGCCTTTCAGCGTGATCTCTTCTATGCACCTGTCTCCTCCAGGCAGCTCTCTCAAGGCAGGGCACTTTTTTTTTTTTTACAGCTGGCTGGCCTCTATAGTTGCAACCAGTTGTATGCAGATTTCCTCTCTCCCAAACCCTCAAAGGGAAGGAGGTCATGTCAAGTGCCCATAGGTGAATTCCACTAATGATTTAATGCTATTGCATTTAATTGTATTTAAGGTATGATATTATATTTTATGCTAATGTAACTCCCTTTTTCAAAGCATTACAGCATACATGATTGGCTTTTATGAACAGGATCTCTTTTTGAAAACAGCATTCTATAGGGGGAGAGGATTGGAACTATTCTGCTTTAGAACCTGCAAACATTTGTCATCTTTCCCTTTTTATTGCTTCAGGCACATCATCTACCTCATCCCACATTTAATAAAAACCAATTTTTTTTTCCATCAAGGTATGTATGACACAAGAAGGACAGCCATCAGGGCAATACAGTTATTAGTCTTGCTTATGGTCTTAACAAACAGGGTTTCAAAATCAACTGCTTCCCCCAAGTTGCTGCAAATTTAAATGGACATTTAAATACTTAGGCTGTATTGGGCTTTCTGCTTCCTCATAAGTTCACCATAAACAGTATATGGCACATAGGCTTGACAGAATGCAGGGGAGGAAATACAGTATCATTGGTTTGCATTATAATGAGCTATTGGAACGGAAAAAAGCACACATACAATTCTTGCTCAGGGGCTATCTTCTTTTTGTTTCTGTTCCTGACAGTCTACATGGACATGGCTGAACAATAGCAGAATGCAATTACAAAATAAAGTAAAAAGCTTTAGATTTAAAGACTGAAATGCAAATGCAAACTGACAAATATTTGAAGCAAAAGGAATGCTAGCATCTTGAAATAAAGTACTCAGTGTGCATCACTAAGAAACGTAAACCTCAATGAATTAGCTGTAGACATTTGATATCTGTTACAGTGGACATTTCAAGGAGAATTGTTAAAATTATTAAAAACTTTAACAAATGCGTTCAATACTTTTATTTTCAAAGATGATTGGTGTCTTCGAACTACAGCTAATTGGTTGACAAGGATACCTCATTTCACTTTCCACTTGAGCAGTCAGCTGTCCTTATGGCAGAGAGCTGCCATTTAAATAGAAGAGTTACTTCCAGCTCCTTTCCTGTTCAGGTCAGATGTCTTTTTTATAGTACATGACTGCTAGTGAAGTGTCTTACATTTTATTAATTTAAACATGGGGTAAGTAGCAGACCTTTCAATGTTGTCATGCTTTTTCAGCAGACTAGAGTACGTACTTTTACTTATCTAGCGTATGCACATACGTAGCATTTTTTAACATGTAAGATGTTAAATATACCAAGAAGCAGACAATATTTCAGTTCAGAAAGTGTTACTATATACCTTGGGTTACTTTTACACAAGTAATTTAACTTGTCAAATTAGGTGTTCAGTTACAGTTTTTCACAGGAGAATATATTGTTTCTTCATAATGTGTTTTATGTTAGGCCACATGCACCTGTTTGGTATTTGGTGATTTTTTTTTACCTCAGTATTTGCAATCTAAAACCAGGAGTAGAAAAGTCAGAGGAAAACATGAAGATTACTTACTGGTAGCCAGTTTCTCCAGAGCCCACCTGACAACAGCACACCTGAGGGAGGGAGCCGCCTACCAAGGACAGGAATCCTACTGAACTAAAAGGGCGGCACTTCTTCACTGCATCAGTTGGGTTACAGAGCATGAAAAGACCTCCAAACAAATCATATACATAACCAACACCATGTCACAAAATTAGCCGATCTATAGTGCACACCCATACGGTGATAGGGGGTAATGGGTGCTGTCATGGACTCTGTGAAAAAGGCTACTGTTCAGTAACGTTAGTGTTTACCCTTCACCCATGGCTGCACACATGAGAGATTTCTGGAGAATTTGAAACTCCTTAGAGAGGAACCACAGTTTGCAGCATCATTCTACCAAGTGTTAAGTTATCAGAGGTGGATAGATCCAGCCTGTAGTGCTTAAAGAAAGTATACATATGGTCAAAATTGTTGGTACTCCTCATTTAATGACAGAAAAACCCACAATGGTAACAGATAGGGTTGAGCGACTTTCATTTTTTTAAGATCGAGTAGGGTTTTGGGAAACCCGATTTTGTCCAGAGTCGAG
Organism: Ranitomeya variabilis; assembly: GCF_051348905.1. Taxonomy (NCBI): domain Eukaryota; kingdom Metazoa; phylum Chordata; class Amphibia; order Anura; family Dendrobatidae; genus Ranitomeya; species Ranitomeya variabilis. The sequence continues at coordinate 397,186,913 of NC_135237.1, read as the reverse complement.
TCGAGTGCAGTCGGCCGATTATCGCTAAAAGTCGGGGATCGACCGAAACACGAAACCCAATGCAAGTCAATGGGGAAGCATAGTCGGCAGTGAGTGGAGGCCAGGAAAACACCTACAGTGCCCATTTTAATGCCAAAAACATCCATTCTTGTTTCTGAAGCTTGCCAATCTTAATTAACTGTATAATAATAGTTGGGCATAGGGAATTGGGGGAAAGTTGTGGGGGGAGTAGGGCTGGCTCAAGTTTTTCGTGGGCCCAGGAAATGCGGACTACGTCACGGCGGTGTTGCAGGGAAAGGTAAGTATTTAAACGTTGCAAGTGCTGTGATCCTGAGCAAGCAAAATAAAAAGCAGAGCCGGAAGGTTGAAGCTCAGCTTTATTTAGTTGAGGACAACACCAGGCAGGGGCACACAGACAGACACCTTTAGTAGGCCGGAAAAGCCTATTGCATTTTTTAAAATGGTAATTTGGAGCAGAAGGTTGAAGCTCAGCTTTATTTAGTTGAGGGCAACACCAGGCAGGGGCACACAGACAGACACCTTTAGTAGGCCGGAAAAGCCTATTGCATTTTTTAAAATGGTAATTTGGAGCAGAAGGTTGAAGCTCAGCTTTATTTAGTTGAGGACAACACCAGGGAGGGGCAGAAGCCGTTAGTAGGCCCTAACCACCATTTTTTTTTTTTAAAACCACTTAATGAGAGCCGGAAGGTTGAAGCTCAGCTTTATTTAGTTGAGGACAACACCAGGCAGGGGCACACAGACAGACACCTTTAGTAGGCCGGAAAAGCCTATTGCATTTTTTAAAATGGTAATTTGGAGCAGAAGGTTGAAGCTCAGCTTTATTTAGTTGAGGACAACACCAGGCAGGGGCACACAGACAGACACCTTTAGTAGGCCGGAAAAGCCTATTGCATTTTTTAAAATGGTAATTTGGAGCAGAAGGTTGAAGCTCAGCTTTATTTAGTTGAGGGCAACACCAGGGAGGGGCAGAAGCCGTTAGTAGGCCCTAACCACCATTTTTTTTTTTTAAAACCACTTAATGAGAGCCGGAAGGTTGAAGCTCAGCTTTATTTAGTTGAGGACAACACCAGGCAGGGGCACACAGACAGACACCTTTAGTAGGCCGGAAAAGCCTATTGCATTTTTTAAAATGGTAATTTGGAGCAGAAGGTTGAAGCTCAGCTTTATTTAGTTGAGGGCAACACCAGGCAGGGGCACACAGACAGACACCTTTAGTAGGCCGGAAAAGCCTATTGCATTTTTTAAAATGGTAATTTGGAGCAGAAGGTTGAAGCTCAGCTTTATTTAGTTGAGGACAACACCAGGGAGGGGCAGAAGCCGTTAGTAGGCCCTAACCACCATTTTTTTTTTTAAAAACCACTTAATGAGAGCCGGAAGGTTGAAGCTCAGCTTTATTTAGTTGAGGACAACACCAGGGAGGGGCAGAAGCCGTTAGTAGGCCCTAACCACCATTTTTTTTTTTTAAAACCACTTAATGAGAGCCGGAAGGTTGAAGCTCAGCTTTATTTAGTTGAGGACAACACCAGGCAGGGGCACACAGACAGACACCTTTAGTAGGCCGGAAAAGCCTATTGCATTTTTTAAAATGGTAATTTGGAGCAGAAGGTTGAAGCTCAGCTTTATTTAGTTGAGGACAACACCAGGCAGGGGCACACAGACAGACACCTTTAGTAGGCCGGAAAAGCCTATTGCATTTTTTAAAATGGTAATTTGGAGCAGAAGGTTGAAGCTCAGCTTTATTTAGTTGAGGACAACACCAGGGAGGGGCAGAAGCCATTAGTAGGCCCTAACCACCATTTTTTTTTTTAAAACCACTTAATGAGAGCCGGAAGGTTGAAGCTCAGCTTTATTTAGTTGAGGACAACACCAGGCAGGGGCACACAGACAGACACCTTTAGTAGGCCGGAAAAGCCTATTGCATTTTTTAAAATGGTAATTTGGAGCAGAAGGTTGAAGCTCAGCTTTATTTAGTTGAGGACAACACCAGGGAGGGGCAGAAGCCGTTAGTAGGCCCTAACCAAAGTTGAAGGCCAAATGCAGTTTAATTTCTGATACTATAGGCCGAAAGCCAGAAGGTGGAAGCTCCGATTTAGACAGTGGAGGACAATTTGAATTAGGGACTGCAGACAGACTTAGTAGGCTGTCCCCTGTGGACCATGCATCCACCACATTAACCCATTGCGCCGTAATGGACACGTAATCTTCCGTGGCCATGCCTACAGGTCCATGGGTCTGTTGTCAGGTGCACCTTTGTACTCACAGATTGCCAGAGTGCATGGACAATGCGGTCTTCTACATGCTGGTGGAGGGTTGGGATGGCTTTTCTCGCAAAAGAAGTGTCGACTGGTTAGCTTGTAGCGTGGTACAGCGTAGTCCATCATGGCCTTATTAATAGTAAATAAAATATATAACTAGGCTCTATGAACTTTTAAATAGGTTCCAGGGGTACACGGGCAGCATTGGTGTGGTCAGTGGAGGAGTATTGCAAGTAGGGGCTGCAGACAGGCTATCAAAGGCCTAAAATAACAAACAGTAGGCAGTCATGGCAGTTTTACATCGGTTACGTGGATACACAGGCAGGCACTCCAGGCAGCATTGTGGTCAGTGGAGGAGTATTGCAAGTAGGGGCCGCAGACAGGCTATCAAAGGCCTAAAATAACAAACAATAGGCTCATTGCAGTTTTACAGCGGTTACATGGATAGACGGGCAGGCAGCTTGGTGGTGAGTGGAGGAGTATTTAAAGTAGGGACCGCAGACAGGCTATCAAAGGCCTAACATAACAAACAATAGGCTCATGGCAGTTTTACAGCGGTTACATGGATACACGGGCAGGCAGCTTGGTGGTCAGTGGAGGAGTATTTAAAGTAGGGACCGCAGACAGGCTTCAAAGGCCTAACATAAGAAAATGGGCTGGCTGTAGGCACTTTATAATTGGTTCCAGGGGTACACGGGCAGCAGTGGTCTGGCCAGTGGAGGACTAGTGGAAGGAGGGACCGCAGACAGGCTTCAAAGGCCTAACATAAAAAAATGGGCTGGCTGTAGGCACTTTATAATTGGTTCCAGGGGTACACGGGCAGCAGTGGTCTGGCCAGTGGAGGACTAGTGGAAGGAGGGACCGCAGACAGGCTTCAAAGGCCTAACATAAAAAAATGGGCTGGCTGTAGGCACTTTATAATTGGTTCCAGGGGTACACGGGCAGCAGTGGTCTGGCCAGTGGAGGACTAGTGGAAGGAGGGACCGCAGACAGGCTTCAAAGGCCTAACATAAAAAAATGGGCTGGCTGTAGGCACTTTATAATTGGTTCCAGGGGTACACGGGCAGCAGTGGTCTGGCCAGTGAAGGACTAGTGGAAGGAGGGACCGCAGACAGGCTTCAAAGGCCTAACATAAAAAAATGGGCTGGCTGTAGGCACTTTATAATTGGTTCCAGGGGTACACGGGCAGCAGTGGTCTGGCCAGTGGAGGACTAGTGGAAGGAGGGACTGCAGACAGGCTTCAAAGGCCTAACATAAAAAAATGGGCTGGCTGTAGGCACTTTATAATTGGTTCCAGGGGTACACGGGCAGCAGTGGTCTGGTCAGTGGAGGACTAGTGGAAGGAGGGACCGCAGACAGGCTTCAAAGGCCTAACATAAAAAAATGGGCTGGCTGTAGGCACTTTATAATTGGTTCCAGGGGTACACGGGCAGCAGTGGTCTGGCCAGTGGAGGACTAGTGGAAGGAGGGACCGCAGACAGGCTTCAAAGGCCTAACATAAAAAAATGGGCTGGCTGTAGGCACTTTATAATTGGTTCCAGGGGTACACGGGCAGCAGTGGTCTGGCCAGTGGAGGACTAGTGGAAGGAGGGACTGCAGACAGGCTTCAAAGGCCTAACATAAAAAAATGGGCTGGCTGTAGGCACTTTATAATTGGTTCCAGGGGTACACGGGCAGCAGTGGTCTGGTCAGTGGAGGACTAGTGGAAGGAGGGACCGCAGACAGGCTTCAAAGGCCTAACATAAAAAAATGGGCTGGCTGTAGGCACTTTATAATTGGTTCCAGGGGTACACGGGCAGCAGTGGTCTGGCCAGTGGAGGACTAGTGGAAGGAGGGACCGCAGACAGGCTTCAAAGGCCTAACATAAAAAAATGGGCTGGCTGTAGGCACTTTATAATTGGTTCCAGGGGTACACGGGCAGCAGTGGTCTGGCCAGTGGAGGACTAGTGGAAGGAGGGACCGCAGACAGGCTTCAAAGGCCTAACATAAAAAATGGGCTGGCTGTAGGCACTTTATAATTGGTTCCAGGGGTACACGGGCAGCAGTGGTCTGGTCAGTGGAGGACTAGTGGAAGGAGGGACCGCAGACAGGCTTCAAAGGCCTAACATAAAAAAATGGGCTGGCTGTAGGCACTTTATAATTGGTTCCAGGGGTACACGGGCAGCAGTGGTCTGGTCAGTGGAGGACTAGTGGAAGGAGGGACCGCAGACAGGCTTCAAAGGCCTAACATAAAAAAATGGGCTGGCTGTAGGCACTTTATAATTGGTTCCAGGGGTACACGGGCAGCAGTGGTCTGGTCAGTGGAGGACTAGTGGAAGGAGGGACCGCAGACAGGCTTCAAAGGCCTAAAATAACAAACAATAGGCTCATGGCAGTTTTACAGCGGTTACATGGATACACGGGCAGCTTGGTGGTGAGTGGAGGAGTAGTGCAAGGAGTGTCTGTCCCAGTACTCCCAAAATATAAATAGATGTTAATGTCTCGCAAAACAACCAAAACAAAAAAAAAGGTGGCATACTTAGGTACAGGGGTGGGCTCATCTGCTGAGTTTCTGACATAGTAATTTGGCAGTAACTATTTAATGGTGCCAATATAGGACACAGACACAGACTACTTTAAGTTGCATCATAGATGTCTACAAATTTGTATTGTCAGTGCCAGACATTGAATGATGTCAGCGAATAGACTAAAGATTGGTGGAGGTGTGCGACATAATTTTGCATGTGGTAGAGCACATTTTGAGCTGGGGTACGGGGGGAACTCTCTAGAGGCCGGCGGGACCGCCCCAGGGCCCCTCATGTTACAACGGTGTGTCTGACGTTGGGTGCGCACCACCACCGCCAGAGACACTACATTGTACTATGAGGGACCCAGTAGCAATGCCGTCAACCAAAAGCGAGCACACCCACCTCTTCAGACAAACAGCAGTCTCACGGGTGCTTGCGCCAAGTCGCGATACCACGGCCCCGTGTGGGGAGTTTGGCCATTTAGGGAGGTGTAAACATGTCGTATGCTGTACAATCAGCTGCAGCAAATTAGACATTAGAAAAGTAATTCACAGGCAAGAGCCTTTCATAGGAAAGCTAGGTGTCGGCCGGGCAAGGTGGGGCAAAAGATTTCGAAATCCAGTTGTGGTTCATTTTAATGAATGTTAGATCGTCAACATTTTGGGTAGCCAGACGAGTCCTTTTTTCGGTTAATATTGAACCCGCAGCACTGAATACTCTTTCTGATAGGACACTTGCTGCCGGGCAAGCAAGCTCCTGCAATGCATATTCTGCCAATTCTGGCCAGGTGTCTAATTTGGAGGCCCAGTAATCAAATGGGAATGACGGTTGAGGGAGAACATCGATAAGGGATGAAAAATAGTTAGTAACCATACTGGACAAATGTTGTCTCCTGTCACTTTCAATTGATGCAGCAGTACCTGTCCTGTCTGCGGTCATAGCAAAATCACTCCACAACCTGGTCAGAAAACCCCTCTGTCCAACGCCACTTCTGATGTGTGCACCCCTAACACTCCTAGTCTGCTGCCCCCTGGAGCTCGTGTGAGAACGATCACGTGCGCTGTGTGCTGGGAATGCCTGAAGCAAACGGTCAACAAGAGTTGATTGTTTGGTTGCTAATATTAGTTCCAAGTTCTCATGTGGCATAATATTTTGCAATTTGCCTTTATAGTGTGGATCAAGGAGGCAGGCCAACCAGTAATCGTCATCGTTCATCATTTTCGTAATGCGTGTGTCCCTTTTTAGGATACGTAAGGCATAATCCGCCATGTGGGCCAAAGTTCCAGTTGTCAAATCTCCGGTTGTGATTGGTTGAGGGGCAGTTGCAGGCAAATCTACGTCACTTGTGTCCCTCAAAAAACCAGAACCCGGCCGTGACATGCAACCAATTTCCTGTGCCCCCGGGAAAGGTTCGGCATTAAAAATATACTCATCCCCATCATCCTCCTCGTCCTCCACCTCCTCTTCGCCCGCTACCTCGTCCTGTACACTGCCCTGACCAGACAATGGCTGACTGTCATCAAGGCTTTCCTCTTCCTCTGGTGCAGACGCCTGCTCCTTTATGTGCGTCAAACTTTGCATCAGCAGACGCATTAGGGGGATGCTCATGCTTATTACGGCGTTGTCTGCACTAACCAGCCGTGTGCATTCCTCAAAACACTGAAGGACTTGACACATGTCTTGTATCTTAGACCACTGCACACCTGACAACTCCATGTCTGCCATCCTACTGCCTGCCCGTGTATCCTCCCACAAATAAATAACAGCACGCCTCTGTTCGCACAGTCTCTGAAGCATGTGCAGTGTTGAGTTCCACCTTGTTGCAACGTCTATGATTAGGCGATGCTGGGGAAGGTTCAAAGACCGCTGATAGGTCTGCATACGGCTGGCGTGTACAGGCGAACGTCGGATATGTGAGCAAAGTGCACGCACTTTGAGGAGCAGGTCGGAGAACCCAGGATAAGTTTTCAATAAGCACTGCACCACCAGGTTTAAGGTGTGAGCCAGGCAAGGAATGTGTTTCAGTTGGGAAAGGGAGATGGCAGCCATGAAATTCCTTCCGTTATCACTCACTACCTTGCCTGCCTCAAGATCTACTGTGCCCAGCCACGACTGCGTTTCTTGTTGCAAGAACTCGGACAGAACTTCCGCGGTGTGTCTGTTGTCGCCCAAGCACTTCATAGCCAATACAGCCTGCTGACGCTTGGCAGTAGCTGGCCCATAATGGGACAACTGGTGTGCAACAGTGTCATCTGCCGATGGAGTGGTTGGCAGACTGCGTTCTGTGGAAGAGCTGTAGCTTCTGCAGGAGGACGAGGAGGAGGAGGAGGAGGGGGTGCGAACGCCTACAGCCAACTGTTTCCTAGACCGTGGGCTAGGCACAACTGTCCCTAAATTGATGTCGCCTGTGGACCCTGCATCCACCACATTCACCCAGTGTGCCGTGATGGACACATAACGTCCCTGGCCATGCCTACTGGTCCATGCATCTGTAGTCAGGTGCACCTTTGTACTCACAGATTGCCTGAGTGCATGGACGATGCGCTGTTTAACATGCTGGTGCAGGGCTGGGATGGCTTTTCTGGAAAAAAAGTGTCGACTGGGTAGCTCGTATCGTGGTTCAGCGTACTCCATCAGGGCTTTGAAAGCTTCGCTTTCAACTAACCGGTAGGGCATCATCTCTAACGAGATTAGTCTAGCTATGTGGGCGTTAAAACACTGTGTACGCGGATGCGAGGATAAGTACTTCCTTTTTCTAACCAGAGTCTCATGTAGGGTGAGCTGGACTGGAGAGCTGGAGATCGTGGAACTTTCGGGTGTGCCGGTGTACATGGCAGACTGAGAGACGGTTGGAGACGGTATTGTTTCCGCCGGTGCCCTAGATGCAATATTTCCTCCTACAAAACTGGTGATTCCCTGACCCTGACTGCTTTTGGCTGGCAAAGAAACCTGCACAGATACTGCCGGTGGTGCGGAAAATGGTGGCCTTACAGTGACGGAAGGGATGTTGCGTTGCTGACTAGCTTCATTGGCCGAGGGTGCTACAACCTTGAGGGACGTTTGGTAGTTAGTCCAGGCTTGAAAATGCATGGTGGTTAAGTGTCTATGCATGCAACTAGTATTTAGACTTTTCAGATTCTGACCTCTGCTTAAGCTAGTTGAACATTTTTGACAGATGACTTTGCGCTGATCAGTTGGATGTTGTTTAAAAAAATGCCAGACTGCACTCTTCCTAGACTCGGATCCCTTTTCAGGGATTGCAGACTGAGCTTTAACCGGATGGCAACGCTGTGCTCCAACAGGTTTTGGCTTTGACACGCGTTTTGGGCCAGATACGGGCCCGGCAGATGGAACCTGTTGCGATGTTGATGCCTGCTGCGGCCCCTCCTCCACCTCCGCTTCTGAACTACTGCCGCCTGCACCCTGTTCCCCCAATGGCTGCCAATCGGGGTCAATAACTGGGTCATCTATTACCTCCTCTTCGAGCTCGTGTGCAACTTCGTCTGTGTCACTGTGTCGGTCGGTGGTATAGCGTTCGTGGCGGGGCAACATAGTCTCATCAGGGTCTGATTGTGGATCTGTACCCTGAGAGGGCAATGTGGTGGTCTGAGTCAAAGGAGCAGCATAGTACTCTGGCTGTGGCTGTGCATCAGTGCACTCCATGTCAGAATATACTTGTAATGGGCATGGCCTGTTAAATGTTTCACTTTCTAAGCCAGGGACGGTATGTGTAAAGAGCTCCATGGAGTGACCCGTTGTGTCGCCTGCTGCATCCTTCTCTCTTGTTGTAGTTTTTGCTGAGGAGGACAAGGAAGCGACTTGTCCCTGACCGTGAACATCCACAAGCGACGCGCTGCTTTTACATTTACCAGTTTCGGAAGAGGAGGCAAAAGAGCTAGAGGCTGAGTCTGCAATGTAAGCCAAAACTTGCTGTTGCTGCTCCGCCTTTAAAAGCGGTTTTCCTACTCCCAGAAAAGAGAGCGTTCGAGGCCTTGTGTAGCCTGACGACGAAACTGGCTCCACAGCTCCAGACTTAGGTGGAATATTTTTATCCCCACGACCACCTGATGCTCCACTACCACTACCATCATTACCAGCTGACAATGAACGCCCACGACGACCTCTTGCACCAGACTTCCTCATTGTTTTAAAATCTTAACCAAAGTAACTTTATTTGTTGCTGTCAAACAACTTACACGGTGAGCTATAACTTCAGTATGATTTCAATATCCCTTAACAGGTTGGTGAGACCACAAGGAAAATCAGGCACAATGTTACACACTCTGTTTTCTGTGGCACAAAATCACAGAGATGACACACACGCAGGACTGTCACTCAAGCACTAATGTCAATATTAATCTCCCACCTAATTTATTTTTTTTTTTTTCTCAGGGAGACTTTAGAAACCAAATAATATTAAAAAAAAAAAAAAAAAAAAAGGCTTTCTATGGCCCACAATTAGAGAGAGAGAGGTGGCACACCCAGGAGTCAAGACTGGCGCACAAGCTGAAAGGGCAATATTACTCTCCCACTGTTTTTTTAAGTTTTTTTTTTATTTCAGGGAGACTTTAGAAACCAAATAATATTAAAAAAAATAAAAATAAAAATAGGCTTTCTATAGCCCACTGAATGAGAGAGAGAGGTGGCACACCCAGGAGTCAAGACTGGCACACAAGCTGAAAGGGCAATATTACTCTCCCACTGTTTTTTTATGTATTTTTTGTTTTTTAAGGGAGACTTTAGAAACCCAATAATATTTTTTAAAAAAAATAAATAGGCTTTCTATGGCCCACTGAATGAGAGGGAGAGAGGTGGCACACCCAGGAGTCAAGCCTGGCACACAAGCTGAAAGGGCAATATTACTCTCCCACTGTTTTTTTATGTATTTTTTGTTTTTTAAGGGAGACTTTAGAAACCCAATAATATTTAAAAAAAAAAATAAATAGGCTTTCTATGGCCCACTGAATGAGAGGGAGAGAGGTGGCACACCCAGGAGTCAAGACTGGCACACAAGCTGAAAGGGCAATATTACTCTCCCACTCTTTTTTTATGTTTTTTTTTTTTTTCAGGGAGACTTTAGAAACCGAATAATATTAAAAAAACCAAAAAAAAAAATAGCCTTTCTATGGCCCACTGAATGAGAGAGAGAGGTGGCACACCCAGGAGTCAAGACTGGCACACAAGCTGAAAGGGCAATATTACTCTCCCACTGTTTTTTTATGTATTTTTTGTTTTTTAAGGGAGACTTTAGAAACCCAATAATATTTAAAAAAAAAAAAAAATAGGCTTTCTATGGCCCACTGAATGAAAGGGAGAGAGGTGGCACACCCAGGAGTCAAGACTGGCACACAAGCTGAAAGGGCAATATTACTCTCCCACTGTTTTTTTATGTTTTTTTTTTTTTTCAGGGAGACTTTAGAAACCAAATAATATTTAAAAAAATAAATAAATAGGCTTTCTATGGCCCACTGAATGAGAGGGAGAGAGGTGGCACACCCAGGAGTCAAGACTGGCACACAAGCTGAAAGGGCAATATTACTCTCCCACTGTTTTTTTATGTATTTTTTGTTTTTTAAGGGAGACTTTAGAAACCCAATAATATTTAAAAAAAAAAATAAATAGGCTTTCTATGGCCCACTGAATGAAAGGGAGAGAGGTGGCACACCCAGGAGTCAAGACTGGCACACAAGCTGAAAGGGCAATATTACTCTCCCACTGTTTTTTTATGTTTTTTTTTTTTTTCAGGGAGACTTTAGAAACCAAATAATATTTAAAAAAATAAATAAATAGGCTTTCTATGGCCCACTGAATGAGAGGGAGAGAGGTGGCACACCCAGGAGTCAAGACTGGCACACAAGCTGAAAGGGCAATATTACTCTCCCACTGTTTTTTTATGTATTTTTTGTTTTTTAAGGGAGACTTTAGAAACCCAATAATATTTAAAAAAAAAATAAATAGGCTTTCTATGGCCCACTGAATGAGAGGGAGAGAGGTGGCACACCCAGGAGTCAAGCCTGGCACACAAGCTGAAAGGGCAATATTACTCTCCCACTGTTTTTTTATGTATTTTTTTTTTTTTAAGGGAGACTTTAGAAACCCAATAATATTTAAAAAAAATAAATAAATAGGCTTTCTATGGCCCACTGAATGAGAGGGAGAGAGGTGGCACACCCAGGAGTCAAGACTGGCACACAAGCTGAAAGGGCAATATTACTCTCCCACTGTTTTTTTATGTATTTTTTGTTTTTTAAGGGAGACTTTAGAAACCCAATAATATTTAAAAAAAAAAATAAATAGGCTTTCTATGGCCCACTGAATGAGAGGGAGAGAGGTGGCACACCCAGGAGTCAAGACTGGCACACAAGCTGAAAGGGCAATATTACTCTCCCACTGTTTTTTTATGTATTTTTTGTTTTTTAAGGGAGACTTTAGAAACCCAATAATATTTAAAAAAAAAATAAATAGGCTTTCTATGGCCCACTGAATGAGAGGGAGAGAGGTGGCACACCCAGGAGTCAAGCCTGGCACACAAGCTGAAAGGGCAATATTACTCTCCCACTGTTTTTTTATGTATTTTTTGTTTTTTAAGGGAGACTTTAGAAACCCAATAATATTTAAACAAATTAATAAATAGGCTTTCTATGGCCCACTGAATGAGAGGGAGAGAGGTGGCACACCCAGGAGTCAAGACTGGCACACAAGCTGAAAGGGCAATATTACTCTCCCACTGTTTTTTTATGTTTTTTTTTTTTTTAAGGGAGACTTTAGAAACCAAATAATATTAAAAAAACCAAAAAAAAAAATAGCCTTTCTATGGCCCACTGAATGAGAGAGAGAGGTGGCACACCCAGGAGTCAAGACTGGCACACAAGCTGAAAGGGCAATATTACTCTCCCACTGTTTTTTTAGGTATTTTTTTTTTTTTCAGGGAGACTTTAGAAACCAAATAATATTAAAAAAAAAAAAAAAAAAATAGGCTTTCTATAGCCCACTGAATGAGAGATAGCACACACAGCAGTGGCACACAAGCCCTGACTGAGGCCAATATTTTTCTCCCACTGATTGATGTAGTGTTTTTGTGTTGAGGTAGAATTTAGAACACAAATCACGGAAAAAATAAATAGGCTTTCTATGGCCCACTCAGTGAGAGATGGCACACACAGGGATGGCACTGTAGCAGAAATGCAAATCTTAATCTCCCACAAAAAAAAAAAAAAAACAGGGACTGTCCTACAATTACTATCTCCCTGCAGTAATCTAAGCCAGGTATGGCAGGCAGCAATAGGAGTGGACTGATGCACAAATTAAATAAAAAGTGTGGACAAACAAAAAAGATAGCTGTGCAGAAAGGAAGGAACAAGAGGATATGTGCTTTGAAAAAAGCAGTTGGTTTCCACAGTGGCGTACACACAGCAATACAGCTATCACGGAGCCTTCTAGGGCAGCCCAATGAGCTACAGCGCTGAGGGGAAAAAAAAAAAAAATAGCTTCCACAGTCCCTGCACACCGAAGGTGGTGTTGGACAGTGGAAATCGCTGCAGCACAAGCGGTTTGGTGGTTAGTGGACCCTGCCTAACGCTCTCCCTGCTTCTGACGAAGCGGCAGCAACCTGTCCCTAAGCTCAGATCAGCAGCAGTAAGATGGCGGTCGGCGGGAACGCCCCTTTATAGCCCCTGTGACGCCGCAGACAGCAAGCCAATCACTGCAATGCCCTTCTCTAAGATGGTGGGGACCAGGATCTATGTCATCACGCTGCCCACACTCTGCGTTCACCTTCATTGGCTGAGAAATGGCGCTTTTCGCGTCATTGAAACGCGACTTTGGCGCGAAAGTCGCGTACCGCATGGCCGACAAGCACAGGGGTCGGATCGGGTTTCATGAGACGCCGACTTAGCCAAAAGTCGGCGACTTTTGAAAATGATCGACCCGTTTCGCTCAACCCTAGTAACAGAGATTACTTGAATCTGACAAAAGTAATAAGAAATACAAAAATCTATGAAAATGAATAAATGAAAATCAGACATTGATTTTCACTAAAGTTTCCATCCATAGATTTTTTTTTAAAATAAAACTCATGAAATAGGCCTGGACAGAAATGATGGTACCCTTAAATGAATATTTTGTTGCACAACCTTTTGAGGCAATCACTGCAATCAAAAGATTCCTGTAACTGTCAATGAGACTTCTGCACCTCTCGACAGGTATTTTGGCCCACTCCTCAAGAGCAACCTGATCCAGTTATCTCGTGTTTGAAGGTTGCCCTTTTCAAACGGCATGTTTCAGCTCTTTCCAAAGATGCTCAATAGGATTTAGGCCAGGGCTCATAGAAGGCCACTTCAGAATAGTCCAATGTTTTCCTCTTAGTCATTCTTGGGTGTTTTTAGCTATGTGTCTTTGGTCATTATCTTGTTGCAAGACCCATTACCTACGACTGAGACCAAGCTTTCTGACACTGGGCAGCACATTTCTCTCTAGAATCTCTTGATAGTCTTGAGATTTCATTGTACCCTGCACAGATTCTAGATACCCTGTGCCAGATGCAGCAAAGCAGCCCCAGAACATAACAGAGCCTCCTCTATGTTTCAAAGTAGGGACAGTCTTCTTTTCTTGGGTATGCTTCATTTTTCCATCTGTGAACATAGAGCTGATGTGCCTTGCCAAAAGGTTCAATTTTTGTATCATCTGTAGATAGGACATTCTCCCAGAAGCTTTGTGGCTTGTCAAAATGTAGTTTGGAAAATTCCAGTCTTCCTTTTTTATGATTTTTTTTCAGCAATGGTGTCCTTGGTCGTCTCCTATGAAGTACACTCTCGCTCATACAATGACAGATGGTGCAATCTGACACTGATGTTCCTTGAGCTTGAAGTTCACCTTTAATCTGTTTAGAAGTTTTTCTGGGCTCTTTTGTTACCATTTGTATTATCCTTCTCTTTGATTTGTCATCAATTTTCCTCCTGCAGTCACATCCACGGAGGTTGGCTACAATCCCATGGATCTTAAATTTCTGAATAATATGGGCAACTGTAGTTACAGGAACATCAAGCTGCTTGGAGATGGTCTTATAACTTTTTACATTTAACATGTTTGTCCATAATTTTCCTTCTAATCTCCTGAGACAACTCTTTCCTTCGATTCCTCTGGTCCATGTTGAGTGTGATACACACCATGTCACCAAGCATCACAGTGAGTATCTGTAGCCCTATATACACGCCCACTCACTGACTCCAAGATTGTAGACACATCTGTTGCTAATGGTGGACACACCTTGATTTAACATGTCTCTTTCTTACCTTATTTTCAGGGGTACCATCATTTCTGTTCTGGCCTATTTCATGAGTTTTATTTTTCTTTTAATTCTGTGGAAGCATGGTTGAAAAACAATGTCTGACTTTAATTTATTCATTTTCATAGATCTTTTATTTATTTTTACTTTTGTCAGTTTCAAGTTCTTTTTGTGACCATAGTGGGTTTTTCTGTCATTAAACAAGGGGTACCAACAATTTTGACCACATGTGTAGATGTTGATGACCAGGCAGTGGCCTTATAAATCTAATCAATCGATACCTCTGCTTTTGTCTGCCAAAGAGGTTGTCACAGCTCTGGTGGAATGAGACTTGATGGCCTCAGGAATCGGAGCATTGCTAGCAGAGTAGGCTAAACTAATGCATTCCCTTATCCATCTTACAATGGTACTTGTTACTCCATAACCTTTCCTATTACTCTGAAAGGATACAAACAGAGATTTGGCATTCTTCCATTGGCTGGTTAGAATGAAAAGCCGGATCAGGTCTTAATACGACTCTATCTTCATATATCTGTGTATAAGGAGGGCTTGCAGAAATGCCGGTATATCACTCTTCCTGCGGACTGATATCAGTGCTACCATTATGATCGTTTTGAGGGTAAAACACTTAGCTGACAACTACTTTACGGGTTCAAATGGGAATTTGGTCAAAGCTTCTAGCTCTAGGTTTAGATCCCATGGAGGAACCTTAGGAATTTGGATTGGCCTGGACCTATCACAGGACTTTATAAATCTTGATATCCACTTATTGGCCGCTAGGTTAATATAATGCACCAAAAGCTGACACCTGGAACTTGAAAGTACTACTAGCTAGCCCCAGTTCAAAACCCATCTGAAGGAACTCTATGGGACTGGCTGGAGACTTTCATCCCAATGGCTTTCTGAAAATTTTCAAGAATTTTCTTCATGTCCTGCCGTAAATACTTGTTGTCTACTTTTTAGCAAGGTGAGGACTAACCCTAGCAAAAAGCCTTTATGACTCAGTATTGCCCTTTCAAATTTCATGCTGCTATATGTAAGCCCTTTACTTGAGTGTGGAATATTGGCCCGGTGTAAGGATTTCAGGATCTCCATCAGGATCCATGGATCTGATACTGACATTGTTCTTAATAGGGAAAATCATTGTCTTTTTGGCCAGAAAAAGGCAATCACAATCACTGTCGCCTGATTCTCCCCGATCTTTTTCACGACTGCTGGAATGATCGCTATCAGAGCGAAGGCATAAGCAATCCTGAAAACCCAGGGAATCTTGAGGTCATCGACCACATACAGGTTTTCTCTTGGGTTTAGTGAACAGAACTGTTTTAATTTTCTTTTGTGTTTTTAGGCAAACATGTCTGTTTTTGGAAACGCCCATAGACGAACTATCCACTGAAACACTCAAGGGTTTAGGGCCAATTCCCATTTCAGAAGTTTCAAGGAAGTCTGCCTTGGTGTTTTTTGCCCCCTTTATGTGCAGTGCTGTAAGGGACAAAAGATGTTGCTCTGCCACCTGGAAGAGTTTGTTTGTTGCTTCTATTAGGAAGTGGGACCTTCTTCCCCCTGGTTATTGATATAAGACACGATAGCCTGGTTGTCCTATATGACTCGCATGTGGTGATCCAGGAGAAGAGGATGAAAGCCCTATAGAGCCTTTCCTTTTGTCCACAGTTCTTTTAGGTTTGATGACCTCCCTTGCTCGGGTGTGTCCATGACCCCTGAAATGTATGATACCTCAGATCTGCCCCCCAACCTAAGTTGCTCTTGCTATTATTTAATTTACTGACCTCTCCCATTGCACCACCACTTTGCCCTGTCTATCCACCACAATAGGGAGTTTCTGACTTCTAAAGAAAGTTCCACCTTCCCTTTTAAATGCCCTTTTAGCAATCTTTGTGCAAACACGATCTACCACTGAAGCTGTCTCATGTGGAACTGGGCCCATCTAACTGCTGGGATGCAACATGTTAGGGTTCCCAACAAATACATAGCTGTCCTTAACCCCTTCATGACCGTGGAATTTTTTGTTTTTCCGTGTTTGTTTTTCACTCCCCTCCTTCCCAGAGCCATAACTTTTTTATTTTTCCATCAATTTGGCCATGTGAGGGCTTATTTTTTGCAGGACAAGTTGTACTTTTGAACAACATAATTGGTTTTACCATATCGTGTACTAGAAAATGGGAAAAAAATTCCAAGAGCGGTGAAATTGCAAAAAAAGTGCAATCCCACACTTGTTTTTTGCTTGGCTTTTTTGCTAGGTTCACTAAATGCTAAAACTGACCTGCAATTATGATTTTCCAGGTTATTATGAGTTCAAAGACACCTAACATGACTAGGTTATTTTTTAACTAAGTGGTGAAAAAAAATTCCAAACTTTGCTAAAAAAAAAAAAATAAATAAAAATTGCGCCATTTTCCGATACTCGTAGCGTCTCCATTTTTCATGATCTGGGGTCGGTTGAGGACTTATTTTTTGCATGCCGAGCTGGCGTTTTTAATGATTTCAAATCGGTGCAGATACATTCTTTTGATCGCCCGTTATTGCATTTTAATGCAATGTCGCGGCGACCAAAAAAACATAATTCTGGCATTTCGATTTTTTTTCTCGTTACGCCGTTTAGCGATCAGGTCAATGCTTTTCTTTTATTGATAGATCGGGCGATTCTGAACGTGGCGATACCAAATATGTGTAGGTTTGATTTTTTGTATTGATTTATTTTGATTGGGGCGAAAGGGGGGTGATTTAAACTTTTATATTTTTTTATTTTTTTCACATTTTTTTAACTTTTTCTTTTAACTTTTGCCATGCTTCAATAGCCTCCATGGGAGGCTAGAGGCAGGCACAGCACGATCACCTCTGCTACATAGCAGCGATCTGCTGTTCGCTGCTATGTAGTAGAATTGCAGGTGTGCTGTGAGCACCGACCACAGGGTGGCGCTCACAGCTACCGGCGATCAGTAACCATAGAGGTCTCAAGGACCTCTATGGTTACTGTCCTGACACATCGCCGACCCCCGATCATGTGACGGGGGTCAGCGATGACGTCATTTTCGGCCGCCCGGCCGGATGCGGTAGTTAAATGCCGCTGTCTGCGTTTGACTGCGGCATTTAACTAGTTAATAGCGGCGGGTGAATCGCGATTTCACCTGCCGCTATTGCGGGCACATGTCAGCTGTTCAAAACAGCTGACATGTCCCGGCTTTGATGCGGGCTCACCGCGGAGCCCTGCATCAAAGCAGGGGAGCTAACATCGGATGTACTATACCGTCCGATGTCAGTAAGCGGTTAAGGTCATCTTTGGAAGTTCTATCGCTGCTGAGGCCAGGTTTATATCCTTGTCTACAGTGTCTTCGGGTAAGAGACAAGTCTGAAGCTCAGAATTCAGAACAAGACCCAGGAAGGTCTGTACTCTTATGGGTTTTAGTCTTGATTTGTGATTGTTCAGCATCCAGCCCAGATTTTGAAAGACGACTGTCACCTACTTCAACTGTGTTTCACAGTGGTCCTTCAACGCGCTTCTCACAATGAGGAATTTATCTAGGTAAGGAACCATGACTGTGTTCCAGATGCGTAGAAAGGTTGTCATCTCTGCTATTATTTTGGTGAATATCTTCGGTGCTACTGATAACCTGAATGGAAGAACTCTTAATTGATAATGTGTGATCTTTCCTTGTATGTGCAAGGCTATTCTTAGGTATTTCTGATAGCCTGGAGAAATCGGGATGTGATAATAGGCATCCTTTAAATCGACAACCACCAGAAAACAATTGCGATGAAGCAGTTTTATGGCTGTACTCACAGATTCCATCTTGGAAATGTGATTTTTTTTAATCCACCGATAGAAGATCTTCAGATTTATAATGGTCATGTGCTAATGAGTCCCTGGATCTTACTATTTACTTGAAAGATGCATCTCTTTTTCTGCTCTAACCCTCCAAACATCACTTGCTCTAGGGATTTACCGTATTTTTCCGACTATAAGATGCACTTTTTCCCCCAAAAAATTGTGAGGAAAATGGGGGGTGCATCTTATAGTTGGAACGCAGGCTTACCGGCATTGTGGCGACGACAGAGGTGCGGGGATGATGTGGCGCGGTGAGCGGTATGGCGTGAGCAGGGTCCCGTCCATATTTGAGGTGAATCCGAGGCCCGGTATTGAAGGAGAGCAGCAGAGCTGGGTGAGTTACAGTTTTCCCGGTGGCGGCGGCCATCTTCCTGAGGCTGCGCGTGCGCAGATTGAGTTTTCTGCTTCCTGGGGCTTCAGGAAAATGGCCGCGGGAGGCCGAGCGTACGCAGATGGAGATCGCGGCGGTCATTTTCCTGAAGCCGAGTTTGCAGATTGAGATCTCGGCTTCAGGAAAATGGCCGCCGCGATCTCCATCTGCGCACGCGCGGCCTCCCGTGGCCATTTTCATGAAGCCCTGGGAAGCAGAGTACTGAATCTGCGCACGCATGGCCTCAGAAAGATGGCCGCCACCACCGGGAAAACCGTAACTCACCCAGCTCTGCTGCTCTCCTTCAATACCGGGCCGCGGATTCACCTCAAATGTGGACTGGACCCTGCTCATGCCATACCACTCACCGCACCACATCATTCCTGCACCTCTGTCGCCGCCACAATGCCGGTAAGCCCGCCGCCACTGGGAAAACCGTGACTCACCCAGCTCTGCTGCTCTCCTTCAATACTGCCGTGGCGTCACCTCAAGTGTGGAAGGGACCCTGGCCGCCGCCACCTGAGGAAGTGACCGCACATCTGCCGCCACCCCAGCACTGCCGCAACATCCCCATGGACACCAGGCCATGGACACCAGGAAGGGACCCTGCTCAGGTGCACTCCATTCCGCCCACCGCACCTCAGCATCACCTCACCTCTGCCACCACCATGCCTGCCTGCCCTCAGGTAAGAGATCTTAAATTCGGACAATAAGACAGACCCCCATCTTATAAAAAAAAAAATTTCTGCAATTTTCACCCCAAATTTGGGGTGCGTCTTATGGTACGGTGCATCTTATAGTCCGAAAAATACGGTAGCTATCTTGTTCTTCATCAAGCCCGCTGATTACCTAATGGCTTTAGGTAGCTTATCTGTATTGTCCACCAGAAAGCACTGTCTGCTTCCCATGTCACTGTTAAAAGGAGTATGAGGATGAAGACTCACTACGGTATTACCTTTCTAATAGTAGCAAAGAGTCAGTCAGTAGAATCTTCCCTTCTCTTTTTAATAGTGTTTTTAGAGAGCCCACCACTTCAGATCTGATGACGGATTTAAGACTTTCTTCAAAGTCAGGGGTCTCATCGCTAATCAGCTTGTGAATGCAGTCTGAACACAGATTTTTCTGACAGTCCACTGCTAGCGGGTTTTAACATAGCATGCACTGTATGTTCCTCTTCTTAGCATTAGCTATTCTAGGTCTCTCCTAGTGATTTAAACAAACAACAGAGGGCCTATTAAAAAGGACTAAGATCGTCCACCACTAGTGTTGAGCATTCCGATACCGCAAGTATCGGGTATCGGCCGATACTTGCGGTATCGGAATTCCGATACCGGGATTCCGATACTTGCCGCGTATCGGATACCGGAATCGGAAGTTCCCAGATTCAAACTGCACGAAATCAGCCAATGAGACTGATTCCAAGTGTGGGCACATCCTGTTCAGCATGGAGGGCATGAAACTACTGGCAAGGCTGTGATTGGCTGCTGAAATGATGTCATGATGCAGTTTAAAAGTCGCTGGCGCCATTTTGCGATCACTCTGCTGTGAATTCAGTTAGTGACAGGACGCTGTTTGCTGACTGAGGGCCAGTTTAGAGATAGCGATTTGCTTCTTTGTGCTTTTCCAAGGCTAATTTAGCAACCGCTGCGTTCACCTACTATTCACCTTGCTTTTGCCTTGCAGCGCTGTTTTCACAGCGATCTGCAAGGTCTGTGTGTGTGTGTGTGTGTGTGAGTGCAGCCCACTCTCTAGTCTGAGTGCAGCCACATAGGCCATCCATAGCTGGTTGTAATCAGTTCAGGGAGGGTGGTTCATTGCCTCATACTGTTCTTTTTTTTTTTTTTTTTCAAGTAGTGTAGTCTGCTGCTAATTTTATCAATAAAATCCTATTAGTGTCTTTCCACCCGTCTCCAGCTAATTTGTGGAAAAACACTACATAGGATAACGTAGAGGAGGGTTTTTGGGCCTTGCAGCGCCGTTTACGGCTGTCTGCACGGTCTCCGTGTGACTGCAGCTCGCCCTGTAGTCTGTGAGCAGCCATAGCCTGGTTGTCTCCAGCCCAGGGTTCTTCACTGCGTCATACCGTAAAATCAATTTTCCTTTTCTTTTAAGTAGTGTAGTCTGCTGCTAATTTTTTCAAAAAAATCCTATTAGTGTCTTTCCACCCGTCTCCAGCTAATTTGTGGAAAAACACTACATAGGATAACGTAGAGGAGGGTTTTTGGGCCTTGCAGCGCCGTTTACGGCTGTCTGCACGGTCTCCGTGTGACTGCAGCTCTCTCTGTTGTCAGTTCAGCCCCCAAAAAATAAAAAAATAATAAAGTTCACCAAACACACCAGTGACACCACTTTACATTTGTGTAGGCCACATTAGCTCATATTAAAGTCTAGTCCACACTTTAGAAAATTAGTGTTTCTTATACCTGTTAGGAGTTGTTCAGGAATAAGCACACAAAGCCGTTAGTACTTTTCTGCTTATCTTTATCAGTCAACCAAGATGAAGAAGGCAGTGAGTAAGGCACGTGGGAGTGGGCGCAGAGCAGGGAGGGGACGTGGGGATTCTTTGCCTGCTGCGGGCACCGGTGACTCATCAGCACCCACTTTCACCAGGGAACAGTCATTCATGCGTAGCTTTGTCACAGAGCGCCGTACACCGCTGCTGCGTGAAGACCAAATTGAAGCCGTTGTCGGATGGATGGCAGCTAATGCATCAACTTCAATTAGTGCCACATCCTCTCAGACACAGAGCACTGGAGAGCAGCCATCTGTCTCTTCACCACCTGCCAAATTGCCCAGGCAGACAGAGAGCCCAGGACAGGAGCCGTCTCTACTTCTGTTCTCTGAATCTCTTGGCTCGGAAACAGGGGGCCAGCCAAGCAGCATTGGAGAAATGGAAGAAGAGGCAGGGTGCAGTGATGCCCAACAGCTTTTTCTCTCTGAGTCTGAAGAGGCGGGTGGGCCAGTGGCTCCGGTCACCACATCGCAGGCCGCATCCGCTGATGATGACACTCAGGTGCCACTTACTGGTGCGTGCTCTGCTGCTGAGACTACCCAGGAGGAGCAGTTGGGGGCAGAGGGTAGTGTAGATGATGAGGTCCTTGACCCATCTTGGCGTGAGGGACAGGAAGGTGGTGGGAGCAGCTCTGAGGAAGAGATTCCCCGTACGGCCCAAAGAGGGAGAGGGAGGGGGAAGACTGCGGATCCTGCAGCCTCCGCTTTGGCACCCGTTAGGAGCATGTCTCTTCCAAAAGCCAAAAAGGGCGCTCCCAAGACTTGCAGTGCCTGGGCCTTTTTTGACACAGTTGCAGATGACATTTGCTATGTCAAATGCAAGGTGTGTCATCAGAAAGTCAAAAGAGGTCGAAATGTCAGCAGCCTCAATACCTCCAACATGTGGAAACATGTGCGCAACAGGCACGCGGCGTTGTTAGAAAAACACACTGAAGAGCTAGGCCAACCAACAGCGGCAGCTACCACCTCTTCAGCTCGTGTTGCCTCTTCCTCCAGCTCACACGCAGCTGGTTCGGCTTCCTCCCAGGATCGCCGTGGAAGAACCTCTGGCCCTGTTGTCCAGAGACACACTGTAATTCCACCCGCAGCACCACTTTCCCAGTCATCCACACACTCCCAGCCCAGTGTACAGCCATCGGTAGTACAGGCATGGGAGAAAAGGCGGCCTTTCTCGGCAAACCACCCGCGAGCACAGGCTCTGACTGCAGGCATTGCCAAACTTCTGTCACTGGAAATGCTGTCATTCAGGCTGGTGGAGACTGACAGCTTCCGTGACTTGATGTCATTGGCAGTCCCACAGTACAATGTGCCCAGCCGCTTTTATTTCAGCAGGCAAGCCGTCCCTACCCTGCACAAGCATGTGGAGGGACACATAAAACACGCGCTACTGAACGCCGTCAGTAGCAAGGTCCACCTCACCACCGATGCGTGGACCAGTCAACATGGACAGGGGCGATACCTTTCCCTCACTGCCCATTGGGTTAATGTCGTTGAGCCGGGTACAGACCGTGCGAGTGGCGCAGGACGTGTCCTGCCCACTCCAAGGATTGCAGGAATCCATTCTGTACGCATTGACTCCTCCTCTTACACCAGTTCCTCAGAATCATCGCTGCAGGAGCTGTCACAGTTCACCTCCACATGGACCCGTGATGAACGTTTACCTGTTACGACCGACATGAGCACAGCCGTGGCCAAACGTCAACAGGCCGTCTTGAAATTAATTTCTTTGGGGAATCGAAGCCACACAGCGCAGGAGCTCTGGAATGCCATCAAGCAGGAGAGCGATGTGTGGTTTGTGCCAGCGAATCTCCAGCCAGGCATGGTAGTGTGTGATAATGGCCGAAATCTGGTGGCAGCTCTGGGCCTCGGCAACCTCACTCACATCCCTTGTCTGGCACATGTGCTCAATTTGGTCGTGCAGAGGTTTTTGAGGGACTATCCGGATCTTGATGCACTGCTGCACAAGGTCCGCCTAGAGTGTGCTCACTTGCGGCGTTCCACCACGGCAAAAGCGCGCATTGCGGCTCTGCAGCGCCGACACCGCCTGCCGGAACATCGCATCATATGTGACCTACCTACCAGGTGTTATTCCACGTTACATATGTTGGAGCGGTTGTGTGAGCAGCAGCAAGCTGTAATGGAGTACCAGCTGCATCAGGCGCAAAGAAGTCGCACTCAGCGCCGTTCAGACTTCACAACCACAGAGTGGGCCACTATGAATGACGTCTGCCAGGTTTTGCGTCCCTTTGATTATTCCACCCGGATGGCGAGTGCAGATGATGCACTAGTCAGCATGACTGTCCCCCTTATCTGCCTGCTTGAAAAATCACTGCAAGCGCTAAGGGATGATGTTGTGGAAGAGGTGGAGGATGAGGATTCACCATTTCCATCATCTTCTGGACAGTCAGCGCCACGTGGTTCCTCACAAATGTGTAGGCAGGGGACAGTTTGTGAGGAGGATGAGGAGGAGTCAATGGAGGAGGAAGACATCCGTCCAGAGGAGGGAGTTACAGAATTGTCCAGTACTCAGTGTGTACAGCGAGGGTGGGGTGATGACGAGCGGGCAGAGATCACGCCTCCAGCAGGGGACAGCGTTTCTTGGGCAGTTGGCAGTCTGCAGCACATGGTGGATTACATGCAGCAGTGCCTGAGAAACGACCGCCGCATCGCCCACATTCTCAACATGTCTGAATATTGGGTGTTCACCCTCCTCGATCCTCGCTACCGGGACAACGTAGAAAGCCTCATCACACCGTTGAACCGGGAGCGAAAAATGCGGGAGTACCAAGACACACTGGTGAATTCCATCATCTTCTCCATTCCAAGTGAGAGAAGTGCTGCTAGTGCATTACAAAGCAGCTCAGTGCGTCCAGGCAGTGGTGGAGGCTCTGCACAAAGAGGGAGCAGAAGCAGTGCCTCTGCCCAAGGCAAGAGCAGTATGGCCCAACTGTGGCACAGTTTTCTGTGCCCGCCACAAAAGTCAACACCATCACAGACGGCTCCAGTCAGCAGGAGGCAACGGTTCCGTCAGATGGTGACAGACTACATGTCTTGCCCTCTTGCTGTACTCCCAGACGGCTCTTCCCCTTTCAAGTTTTGGGTCTCAAAGCTGGATACATGGCCAGAGCTAAGCCAGTATGCATTGGAGGTGCTGGCTTGCCCTGCGGCTAGTGTATTATCGGAACGCGTCTTTAGTGCTGCAGGTGGTGTACTAACTGACCGTCGCATGCAACTATCCTCCGATAACGTTGACCGGCTTACTTTCCTGAAAATGAACAAGGCCTGGATCTCGCAGGAATTTGCCACTCCTCTTCCTGATTAAATAATTAGGTGACTGTCTACAGTATCCAGGTCTCCTGTTGTGTTCATCTTTCTACCACCTGAACTTAAATTCCTGGGCTCCAACACCGCCAGTTGAGGCTCAGAAGTGCGGTCTGCACAGTCAAAACATACGACCCAGTGTTATTGGGTTTCAGTAACGTCAGCTGATCCCCAGCTGTGTAGCCGGCAATGTGTCCTGCGACCGCCACGCAGACACAACAACTGAAATGTAAGGGAACCTGTCCCCCCTCCAAGGCGTTTGTTACTGAAAGAGCCACCTTGTGCAGCAGTAATGCTGCACAAGCAAAAGGTAGCTATTTTTGTTTAGCTCCTTGCACACGCAGAACTTAACACACTTATAAAATGTGTCCACTGATACCGTAAAACCGTCCCGGAGGTGGGACTTTCCTTCGTAATATGACGCAGCACAGCTGTCATTCCTACCCCCTTGGCGCCATGCCCCGGCTCTTCAGCGTTGTTTAAATCTGTCCCGGAGCCTGTGCTGTTATGTTATCCCTTGGCCAGGCACACTTAGCGCTGCCCATCTTCTGACATCATTTGGTGTCAGGCTGGCTGCGCCTGTGCGGCTGCGCTGGCCGAGAGCCCGCCTCGCATTGTCTTCTGATTTCATCCCACTGGGGGCCTGAGATCCATGGACATGCGCAGTGAATATCTGAACCTCCACCTCTCACTCATCTCCCTACACCTTCTTCAGACTGTGCGCCGTCAGCTGATCCCTAACAGCATGCCACGGCCGTGAGGCCGCACAGTCTGAAGAAGCCGTAGGGAGGGGAGTGAGAGACGAGGATATGCACTGCGCATGGCCACGGATCCCAGGCCCGCGGTGGGATTACATTAGACGACACTGCGAGGCGGGCTCTCGGCCAGCGCGGCCGCACAGGCGCAGCCAGCCTGACACCAAATGATGTCAGAAGATGGGCAGCGCTAAGTGTGCCTGGCCAAGGGATAACATAACAGCGCAGGCTCCGGGACAGATTTAAACAACGCTGAGGAGCCGGGGCACGGCACCAAGGGGGTAGGAATGACAGCTGTGCTGCGTCATTTTACGAAGGAAAGTCCCACCTCCGGGACGGTTTTACGGTATCAGTGGACACATTTTATAAGTGTGTTAAGTTCTGTGTTTGCAAGGAGCATAATGAAAAGAGCCACCTTTTCCTTTTGCATCTTTTGTGCTGCACAAGCTGGCTCTTTCAGCTACAAACGCCTTGGGGGGGGTTAAAGGTTCCCTTTCTCCAATCAGGCTTCGGCCTACATTGTGTTCCTCTGCTTCTCCTGCTGTCCCTGGGCTCCAACACCGCTAGTTGTTGCCTGGTAGTGCTGTACGCACAGTCAACAGTCGCTCCTCTGTTATTGGGGTACAGTAACGTCAGCTGTTCCCCTGCTGTGTGTGTGGCAATCCCTCCTATCTCCTCCACCTCCCCCTCCTGTCCCTGGGCTCCAACACCGCTAGTTGCCGTCCAGAAGTGCTGTACGCACAGTCCCGACAGTCCCTCCTCTGTTATTGGAGTTCAGTAACGTCAGCTGTTCCCCTGCTGTGTGTGTGGCAATCCCTCCTATCTCCTCCACCTCCCCCTCCTGTCCCTGGGCTCCAACACCGCTAGTTGTTGCCTGTTAGTGCTGTACGCACAGTCCCGACAGTCCCTCCTCTGTTATTGGGGTACAGTAACGTCAGCTGTTCCCCTGCTGTGTGTGTGGCAATCCCTCCTATCTCCTCCACCTCCCCCTCCTGTCCCTGGGCTCCAACACCGCTAGTTGTTGCCTGGTAGTGCTGTACGCACAGTCCCGACAGTCCCTCCTCTGTTATTGGGGTACAGTAACGTCAGCTGTTCCCCTGCTGCGTGTGTGGCAATCCCTCCTATCTCCTCCACCTCCCCCTCCTGTCCCTGGGCTCCAACACCGCTAGTTGTTGCCTGTTAGTGCTGTACGCACAGTCCCGACAGTCCCTCCTCTGTTATTGGGGTTCAGTAACGTCAGCTGTTCCCCTGCTGTGTGTGTGGCAATCCCTCCTATCTCCTCCACCTCCCCCTCCTGTCCCTGGGCTCCAACACCGCTAGTTGTTGCCTGGTAGTGCTGTACGCACAGTCCCGACAGTCCCTCCTCTGTTATTGGGGTTCAGTAACGTCAGCTGTTCCCCTGCTGTGTGTGTGGCAATCCCTCCTATCTCCTCCACCTCCCCCTCCTGTCCCTGGGCTCCAACACTGCTAGTTGTTGCCTGGTAGTGCTGTACGCACAGTCCCGACAGTCCCTCCTCTGTTATTGGGGTACAGTAACGTCAGCTGTTCCCCTGCTGTGTGTGTGGCAATCCCTCCTATCTCCTCCACCTCCCCCTCCTGTCCCTGGGCTCCAACACCGCTAGTTGCTGTCCAGAAGTGCTGTACGCACAGAGCCAAACACCTCGCCAATGTGTTAGTGGGGTTCAGCACCGCCAGCTGTTCCCCTGCTGTGTATACGGCAACGTGTACTGCGACCGCCACGCAGGCACAACAAGTTAAATTTAAGGGAACCTGTCGCCCCCCCCAGGCGTTTGTTACTGAAGGAGCCACCTTGTGCAGCAGTAATGATGCAAAGGGAAAAAGTGCCTCTTTTCGTGGTGCTCCTTGCACATGCTGAACCTAACACTTATGAAAAGTGTCCCCTCCTACCGTGATACCGTCCGGTAGGTGGAACTTTCCTTTGTGATGTGACGCAGCACAGCCGTCATTCTTACCCCCTTGTCGCCGTGCGCCGCCTCCTCAGCGTTGTTTGAATCAGTCCCGGAGCCTGCGCTGTTAGATTAGCCCTTGGCCATGCACACATTTTGCGCTGCCCGTCTTCTGACATCATTTGGTGTCAGGCTGGCTGAGCCTGTGCGGCCGCGCTGGACGAGATCCCGTCTCGTAGTGTCTTCTTATTTAATCCCACTGGGGGCCTGAGATCCATGGACATGCGCAGTGCATATCTGAACCTCCACCTCTCACTCATCTCCCTACGGCTTCTTCAGACTGTGCGGTGTCAGCTGATCCCTAATAGCATGCCACGGCCGTGACACCGCACAGTCTGAAGAAGCCGTAGGGAGGGGAGTGAGAGGTGAGGATATGCACTGCGCATGGCCACAGATCCCAGGCCCGCGGTGGGATTACATTAGACGACACTGCGAGGCGGGATCTCGGCCAGTGCAGCCGCACAGGCGCAGCCAGTCTGACACCAAATGATGTCAGAAGACGGGCAGCGCAAAATGTGTGCATGGCCAAGGGCTAACCTAACAGCGCAGGCTCCGGGACTGATTCAAACAACGCTGAGGAGGCGGCGCACGGCGACAAGGGGGTAAGAATGACGGCTGTGCTGCGTCACATCACAAAGGAAAGTTCCACCTACCGGACGGTATCACGGTAGGAGGGGACACTTTTCATAAGTGTTAGGTTCAGCATGTGCAAGGACCATAATTAAAAGAGCTAAGTTTACCTTTTCCAGCATTACTGCTGTACACGATGGCTCTTTCAGCTACAAACGCCTTGGGGGGGGTTAAAGGTTCCCTTTCAACTTGCTCCAGTGCAGGCTTTGGCCTACACTCTGCTCCCTCTCCTCCTCCTGCTGACCCTGGGCTCTAACACCGCCAGTTGGGGCCCAGATGTGCGAGCTGCACAGAGAAAAACACCAGCCAATGTGTCAGTGGGGTTCAGCACCGCCAGCTGTTCCCCTGCTGTGCAGCCAGCAACGTGTCCTGCGACAGCCACGCAGACACAAGAACTGAAATTGAAGGGAACCTGTCCCCCCTCCCCCAGGTGTTTCTACGTTTTACAGCCACCTTGTACGACAGTAATGCTGCATGTGTGCAAGGTGGCTCAGAAACTTATTCTCCTTGCCCATGTTGAACTGAACACGTCTAAAATGAGTCCTCTGCGACCATTAAAACGTCCCTCAGGTGTGATTTTCCTTTGTATTGACACGCAACAAGCTCCTTGGTAGCGCTGCCCGTCTTCTGGCATCATTGTTTGGCTGCCTGCGCCTCTGCGGCCGCCTTGCCCCACACAACGCCCCTCGGTGTCTTATTTATTTGGACTGCGAGGGTGTGATTGATGGGCATAAACGGTGCATTTCTTCGCCTGTCCCTCATCTCCTTCCGCCTTCTTTGGACTGTGCGTCTTCATGGCCATGGCATGCGATAAGGGATCAGCTGACGCCGCATAGTCTGAAGCGGGTGTAAGAACCCAAGCGAGAGGCGAACATATGTACTGCGCCAGGCCATGAATCCCAGCCCCGCAGTGTTTTAACAATGTTAAGACACTGCGGGGCTGGGATTCATGGTCATCGCAAACCGCAACGGCCGACATTACATGATGTCAGAGGATGGGCAGCGCTAACAGTGCAAGGCCAAGGGATAACACGACAGCGCAGACTCCTGTGCAACAAATAACGATGCTCAGGAGGCCGCGCCAAGCACCAAGGTGGCATTTTTGCCAGCTGTACTACGTCTCTTTACGAAGGGAACTCACGCCTCAAAATCAGTTTGACTGTGTAAGGGCCTAAATGTTATACGTGTTCCTTTCAGCGTGTGCAAGGAGAAAAATGAGAAGAGCAACCTTTGACTTGTGCAGCACTACTGCTGCATAAGCTGTGGCTCTTCTAGTTTGGAACACCTGAGGGAGGTTTAAGGTTACCTTTGAAATTGGTTCAATTAGGCTTCGGCCTACACTCTGCTCCCCCCGCAGAGCCTGGGCTCTAACACCGCCAGTTGGTGCCCGGTACTGCTAGCTGCACAGAGAAAAACACCAGCCAAAGTGTCAGTGGGGTTCAGCACCGCCAGCTGTTCCCCTGCTGTGCAGCCGGCAACGTGTCCTGCAACAGCCACGCAGGCACAACAGACCCAAAGCTGCCACCAGTGCAGGCTTCGGCCTACACTCCGCTCCCCCTGCTCCTCCTCCTGCTGACCCTGGGCTCTCACACCGCCAGTTGGGGCCCAGATGTGCTAGCTGCACAGAGAAAAACACCAGCCAATGTGTCAGTGGGGTCCAGCACCGCCAGCTGTTCCCCTGCTGTGTAGCCGGCAACGTGTCCTGCGACAGCCACGCAGACACAAGAACTGAAATTGAAGGGAACCTGTCCCCCCTCCCCCAGGTGTTTCTATGTTTTACAGCCACCTTGTACAGCAGTAATGCTGCATGTGTGCAAGGTGGCTCGGAAACTTATTCTCCTCGCCCATGGGGAACTGAACACGTCTAAAATGAGTCCTCTGAGACCATTAAAACGTCCCTCAGGTGTGATTTTCCTTTGTATTGACACGCAACAAGCTCCTTGGTAGCGCTGCCCATCTTCTGGCATCATTGTTTGGCTGGCTGCGCCTCTGCCGCCGCCTTGCCCCACACAACGCCCCTCGGTGTCTTATTTATTTTGACTGCGAGGGTGTGATTGATGGGCATGAACGGTGCATTTCTTCGCCTATCCCTCATCTCCTTCCCCCTTCTTCGGACTGTGCGGCTTCATGGCCGTGTCATGCGATAAGGGATCAGCTAACGCCGCATAGTCTGAGGCAGGTGTAAGAACCCAAGCGAGAGGCGAACATATGTACTGCGCCAGGCCATGAATCCCAGCCCCGCAGTGTTTTAACAATGTTAAGACACTGCGCGGCTGAGATTCATGGTCATCGCGAACCGCACCGGCCGACATCAAATGTTGTCAGAGGACGGGCAGCGCTAACAGCGCAAGGCCAAGGGATAACACGACAGCGCAGACTCCTGTGCAACAAATAACGAAGCTCAGGAGGCCGCGCAAAGCACCAAGGTGGCATTTTTGTCAGCTGTGCTGCGTCTCATTACGAAGGGAACTCACGCCTCCAACACAGTTTGACTGTATAAAGGGCTAAATGTTATACGTGTTTCATTCGGCGTGTGCAAGGAGAAAAATGAAAAGAGCAACCTTTGACTTGTGCAGCACTACTGCTGCATAAGCTGTGGCTCTTCTAGTTTGTAACCCCTGAGGGGGGGTTAAAGGTTACTTTTAAAATCGGTTCAATTAGGCTTCGGCCTACACTCTGCTCCACCGGCAGAGCCCGGGCTCCAACAACGCTAGTTGCTGTCCGGAAGAGCTGGCTGCACAGAGCCAAACACCTCGCCAATGTGTCAGTGGGGTTCAGCACCGCCAGCTGTTCCCCTGCTGTGTAGCCGGCAACGTGTCCTGCGACCGCCACGCAGGCACAACAGACCCAAAGCTGCCGCCAGTGCAGGCTTCGGCCTACACTCCCCTCCCCCTGCTCCTCCTTCTGCTGACCCTGGGCTCTAACACCGCCAGTTGGGGCTCTAGGAAGACAAGCTTGAATAGGTCCCCATCCTGGTTCCAGTACCGTCAGCTGGTTCCGGGCAGAGCCTTTGGCTTAGGTGCCTCCCTCTGGGTATCCGAGTTCCACCAACGTCAGGTGGTCCTTGGTAGTGCTTTCAGGCACGGGTACCTCCTGCTTAGTAACCAGGTTCCAGTAACGTCAGCTGGTCCTCGGTAGTTCCATTGGCTCTTGGACCTTCGGCTACCCATCCGGGTTCCAGTACCGTCAGCTGGTTCTCGGCAGTGTCTTTTGCTCTTGTACCTTCTGCTCCCCATCCTGGTTCCAGTACCATCAGCTGGTTCCGGGCAGAGCCTTTGGCTTAGGTGCCTCCCTCTGGGTATCCGAGTTCCACCAACGTCAGGTGGTCCTTGGTAGTGCTTTCAGGCACGGGTACCTCCTGCTTAGTAACCGGGTTCCAGTAACGTCAGCTGGTCCTCGGTAGTTCCATTGGCTCTTGGACCTTCGGCTACCCATCCGGGTTCCAGTACCGTCAGCTGGTTCTCGGCAGTGTCTTTTGCTCTTGTACCTTCTGCTCCCCATCCTGGTTCCAGTACCGTCAGCTGGTTCCGGGCAGAGCCTTTGGCTTAGGTGCCTCCCTCTGGGTATCCGAGTTCCACCAACGTCAGGTGGTCCTTGGTAGTGCTTTCAGGCACGGGTACCTCCTGCTTAGTAACCGGGTTCCAGTAACGTCAGCTGGTCCACGGTAGTTCCATTGGCTCTTGGACCTTCGGGTAGCCATCCGAGTTCCAGTTCCATCAGCTGTTTCTCGGCATTTTCTCAGCCTTCTTGTACCTTCTGCTACATTTCCAAGTTCAAGACCCTAAAGACGATGACCCGGAAGACCACCCCTAAGATGATGACGACACCAGAGACGACAACCACCGAGATGACGACGACCCTGGAGACGATGACCCTGAAGACGACCCCGATGACGACGACCCCGATGACGACGACCCCGGAGACGACGACCCTGGAGACGACGACGACATGGGAGACCGAGAAGCAGAAGAACAAGAGGCTGCAGAACAAAGAGCAGAAGAACATTAAGCATAAGACTAAATATCAGAGCAAAAGATATTATCTAAATTATAAGCAGAAGAAGACTAAGCAGTGTATGGGGGTGAGTCCGTTCCTCCTCGTGGTGCCCCTGGATAAAGCCTGATGCTGCAGGCCAAACTGAACACGGACAAATGTACCTCTTTTGTGACAGGCAGAACGGAAGGTGTAATCTTCAAACTTTTATAGATAACAACTACGGGAATGCCTGTCACAAATAAGAATATGATGAAGAAGTTGAATATGAAAAAGATAATAGTTAAATAAAAAGAATATGGACAATGTAAAAAAAAAAAATTAGAGGTAGAAGAAGATGAATAAGGTGAAGATAGTTGATGTCAAAGAAGCTGATGATGAGGATAATGAAGAATAAAGTGTGGGAGAAGTAAAAAAGAAGGTGAAGGACGTGGAAGTAGTGAAACATCAATATCTGACAAAATAAAAAAATAAAAATAGTCAAAATCTTTCTAACGCCGACTGTCATAAAAAAAAACAAAAAAACCTGCTATTCTATTTGTTTGGGCTAAACCTCTGTGCCTTTAATGTCTCCGCCACCTCCCCCAATACATCCTACATTATTTTTAGTTGTTTTCCTTCATGTAGAATGAACCTACAAGGAAAGAAAGGGTTTATTTTAATTCCGATATTTTCGTCCCATTGACTTGCATTGGGATCGGGTATCGGAATCGGATTAGATCCGATACTTTGACGGTATCGGCCGATACTTTCCGATACCGATACTTTCCGATATCAGAAGGTATCGCTCAACACTATCCACCACCCACTGTTAATTAATGGTACTGAATTTGAAGGCTGTTCTGGAATACATAATGCATCCTCTTAGGACATCGAGGAGTCTTGGGAAGCTCTGCTCATCTGACTGGGATGGCTGCTGATCCTGAAACTCAAACAGCTGACTCCCTTGTTTCCACATTGATGGTGAGCTGGTGGCTACTGCTGCTGATTACTTTGATCCTCTGTGACGATTAGGCAAGGTAAGCTGGAGCCTAAGCAGCCATCTGCTCCACTACTCTCTCATAAAAAAGGAAAGCCAGATGCATCTTCCGCTTCCTCTGGTGATTGCCTTCCACCGCAAGAGCCAGCCAGGAGAATTATTTCTGAGCACTCTGGCCAGCGATGCGCAGGGTGCCACCATCTTCTACCGGCGTGCTCCTGACATCACTCAGGCACACCCGTTTCAAGCATGCCTTGTGCATGTGACATCAGTAGTGTGCACCAAAACAGATGCTTCCAACTGCTCCATCATGCTGAGACCAGCAGACAATGGGCATGGGGAGTTCAGCAGGGGGAGAACAACATGGCGGCCTGAGACATGCTTTGCATCTGTCTCTGTCACCCGCATGTGCACAGAACCCACATTGGACCTGTGAATGGCAACTCTAGACATCTGAAGGCCGGTGCCACAGGCATGCAACCTGCTCTTCTGGACACTGGGACTGACCTAGGTAAGGTATATTAGTTTTTTATTTCACCACGTATCTCAGTACGAGGTTCCCATCATGGACAGGAAACCAACTGATGCGGGGTAGAGGTTCCTCCCTTTTATTTCAGTAGGTTTCCTTTCCTTGGTGGGCGTATCCCTCTCTCATGTGCGCTGTCATGAGTGAAGGGAAAAGTGTCCCCACTACTTCATTTGGCTCAAAAGTACTGAGGTAAAAAAACCTCACTATATACTCTATGTGTGCAAGTGGCCTTAGAATATACCACACGTGTGTATACCAGAGTCAATTTCCCTCATGCCAAGGAAGGACTACACAAAACAGCCATTAATAGTATAGTCATATATACACAGTACAGACCAAAAGTTTGGACACACCTTCTCATTTAAATATTTTTCTGTATTTTCATGACTATGAAAATTGTACATTCAAACTGAATACATCAAAACTATGAATTAACACATGTGGAATTATATACTTAACAAAAAAGTGTGAAACAACTGAAATTGTCTTCTATTCTAGGTTCTTCAAAGTAGCCACCATTTGCTTTGATGACTGCTTTGCACTCTCTTGGCATTCTCTTGATGAGCTTCAAGAGATAGTCACCGGGAATGGTTTTCACTTCACAGGTGTCACCTGTCAGGTTTAATAAGTGTGATTTCTTGCCTTATAAATGGGGTCGGGACCATCAGTTGTGTTGTGCAGAAGTCTGGTGGATACACAGCTGATAGTCCTACTGAATAGACTGTTAGAATTTGTTTTATGGCAAGAAAAAAACAGCTAAGTAAAGAAAAACGAGTGGCCATCATTACTTTAAGAAATGAAGGTCAATCAGTCTGAAAAATTGGGAAAACTTTGAAAGTGTCCCCAAGTGCAGTGGCAAAAACCATCAAACGCTACAAAGACACTGGCTCACATGAGGACCGCCCCAGGAAAGGAAGATCAAGAATCGCCTCTGCTTCTGAGGATAAGTTTATCTGAGTCACCAGCCTCAGGTTAACAGAAGCTCAGATTAGAGACCAGGTCAATGCCACACAGAGTTGTAGCAGCAGACACATCTCTACAACAACTGTTAAGAGGAGACTTTATGCTGCAGGCCTTCATGGTAAAATAGCTGCTAGGAAACCACTGCTAAGGACAGGCAACAAGCAAAAGAGACTTGTTTGGGCAAAAGAACACAAGTAGTGGACATTAGACTAGTGGAAATCTGTGCTTTGGTCTGATGAGTCCAAATTTGAGATCTTTAATTCCAACCACCGTGTCTTTGTGTCAGAAAAGGTGAATGGATGGACTCTACATGCCTGGTTCACACAGTGAAGCATGGAGGAGGAGGTGTGATGGTGTGGGGGTGCTTTGCTGGTGACACTGTTGGGGATTTGTTCAAAATTGAAGGCATACTGAACCAGCATGGCTACCACAGCATCTTGCAGCAGCATGCTATTCTATCCGGTTTGCGTTTAGTTGGACCATCATTTATTTTTCAACAGGACCATGACCCCAAACACACCTCCAGGCTATGTAATGGCCATTTGACCAAGAAGGAGAGTGATGAGGTGCTACGCCTGATGACCTGGCCTCCACAGTCACCAGACCTGAACCCAATCGAGATGGTTTGGGGTAAGCTGGACCACACAGTGAAGGCAAAAGGGACAACAAATGCTAAGCATCTCTGGGAACTCCTTCAAGATTGTTGGAAGACCATTCCCAGTGACTACCTCTTGAAGCTCATCAAGAGAATGCCAAGAGTGTGCATAGTAGTCATCAAAGCAAATGGTGGCTACTTTGAAGAACCTAGAATATGACATAATTTCAGTTGTTTCACACTTTTTTGTTAAGTGTATAATTCCACATGTGTTAATTCATAGTTTTGATGCCTTCAGTGTGAATGTACACTTTTCATACTCATGAAAATACAGAAAAATCTTTAAATGAGAAGGTGTGTCCAAACTTTTGGTCTGTACTGTACGTAGACATAATATCCTAATAAACACAATTGTATGCAGTAAGGACACTTAAAAACCCATTGGTAAACAGAGATCCACCCCTGAAATAAGTGGGATATATATGTGTAAATAGGAATGGCTGAAACTCCACAGGTTAATCAAATCATGTCAGAATGTGTAGGCAGAAATGAATATAATCCACGTCTGCCTCAGGTTGGTCTATATACTTTCTTGGATCACTGGTTTACTCTGTATGAGTGGTATTCATTTTACATCATCCAGCATGGGACTTACTTACACTGAACCATAGGTGACATATATTGAAAGTATAGGCTTTACTTGGCTAGTGCACTTTATATGTTTTCCAAATAATGGAGCTCCTTATGGCACTTGCCAATGGTACTTGATTATATATTTATATGTATATTTATACTAAGTTATAAACTGCACAATGCACTTTTGCACTTTATTATATTCATTTTTGCCTACACATTCTGACGTGATTTGATTACCATGTGGAGTTTCAGCCATTCTTATTTACACATATATATCCCACTTATTTCAGAGGTGGATCTCTGATTACCAATGGGATATTTCTACGTATATATATGACTATACTATTAATGGCTGTTTTGTGTATTATTTTCATTTAGTCCTTCCTTGGCATGTATGTGGTACTTGTGTGTCGTCCTCCATTTTAATTTTTTGTGTCATTTATATTTATCTGTATGATTCTTTTTGTTATCAAACAGAAAATTAAGGCTTCTATAAGAAGTTGCTTTTTTGTGTGGGGTTTCCCTGCACATTGTCCTTATGGAAGCATGCAGGGAACCCATTCCCAGTGCGATGCTCCTCGATGTCACTGTCACTACTGACAGCGGCATTAAAAAAAAAAGAAAAATTGCTGCTTAACTTAAAACTTTGTAACGTATGAACAAAATAATGTTTTAAAAATGATGATCATATAAAGTAAACATGTGATGAATGATAGTCATATTCCACAAATTAGGAAATACATATCTGTTTTATGGGCATAAATATTCAACCTTCCAATATTGAGAATTATTCTACATTATAATCAAATTTCTATATCATATATCATATTGACCTAAATTTGCCTGAAAGAAAAAGTGTAATGTGTAATAAGAAAATCACTGAGATGTTTAAAAGCATTCCAGAGTAATTACTACATAAAGTGACACATGTCAGATTAAAAAAAAAAATGATTGGCCTGGTTATGAAGGTCAATACTGGCTTGGGTGGAAAGAGGTTAAAGCCAGTCAGTACTGCAGTGAGGCACAGATTCAAAATTTGGTGATCACTTTGCAACAGGCCATTTTCATCAAGGGATTACATAATTGATTTATAAACAGGAGGGTAAATGTTTATCAGTTTAATGAACTTTAAATCCAATTATAGCTACATTTTGCCATTGACCAGTCAAAATAGCAGTTTATCAAACAGTGGTTTAAAGGTTTATCATGTAAGTAAGTTTAATGGATTTGTTATCTAAATCTTTTTCACATAATGAAAATGTTACATTGTGTTACCTTTCAGAATCACTGCCACCTCGATATAATAGTTAGATAAAATGAATTGCATTGGCTTACATCTGTAAAAAAGAATTTAGTTTCTGAAAGTTTACAGATTTAGAATACGGACGTTTGTAAAACTCTGAATTGTAACATTAGTACCTGTGCGCACATTGTAGATTTGTTGTGTTTTGTAGCATATTTGTCTGCTCAGCTTTATCACAAAAACTGAAGGGTTTCCTGATGCAAGCAAAGTGAATGAGAATCCTGAAGTCTCATGCTTACGTTGCTTCAAATCATATAAAGAAGAAAATGCGTATAATGAACAGTTCATGAAATAATCTTTATTATACACAAAACACAAGGGATATGATCCCCATCGCATACATAATAAAAGAAAAGAAAACACACACCTGGTAGCCACATGTGTGTTGCATTGGTGAGCCAACAAAAATTGGTGGCACCACTCTGAGTGTATGTCAATATCAAAGGGAAAAATAAACAAAACTGAACTACCACGTATTGTATATAGGTGATACTAGCAAGGCAAAAAATGAAATGCAGGTAATAGATAGAGTCAAATCGTCATTATATCCACCATAATAGTAGAACCACTGTGGCATAAATAGCTAAATACCAACAAGCAAGTTGGCGGCGGTATAACAAACAAGTAGGCCAGATAATAATGAGAATACCTTACCCAAACACTCAGAGGATGGTGCCACGACCCCTACGCGCATTTTGGCGGCGTGCCTTCATCAGGGGGAGTGGTATCATGTTTCAAAATCACACCTTAAATGCTGAGGAGAACCAATCATATGGTGATTAAGGGCCCGATGGTCTGTCACATGATATCGGCACAAGAGAGTGCCAGGAGTTGTAGTCCGGACTGACTGGAAGTGGCCTGGGTCATGTCGCCAGCGATGCTGACGCTGCAGGGGTAGGCAGGACAGACGTGCACGTCTCCAGCGATCTGCGGCGCGCCGGACGCGGGAGACCAACCACGCGGCCGTTCATGGAAGGAAACCCCGCCCAGCGAGCCGCCCACCGCCGGCAGACAGCACCATCTACGGCCGCGCCCCCAGAGAATCAGCGCGCCTGCGTGCCAACCAGAACGACTCAATGCAGGATCATATTTGAGGGATGTCTAAAGTGGGATAGTATAAACTAAGAACAAGGTAGCGTGTAGCACTAAGCTACCCACCGGAAATGTATACAATAGAGGTAAATAGTCTAGAATAAATATAAACCAGGACTAAAACACCACGTCTCAAACAGTACTCATAGTGGCGTGGAAGAGACAGAAAAGTGACAAGTACGCAAAGTGCATAGTGCCGTATATGAAACACATACAGTAGATAAAGATCAATAGTGCATATACAGGCCAGCTCTACCGAAGTAGATTGTAGTATGGTCCAAGCTGGCCATGATAAAAAAGTTGCAATAATAAGGTGACAAAGTGTAAAAAATTATTCCAAACAGAATAATACATACCTCGATGACCAGACCTAAACTGGTCATACACATTAAAGGAATAATACCAAACAATTAAAAAGTGAATGAAAAAAGGTTTAATCACCAAGAAGGCATACTAACTGGTCGTGAGTGCCTTGACCATAATAAAGTGCAAATAGTAAAAGTGCAATATGCAAAAAATAAAAAGATGAAAATCACTTAAGACAAATAGAGCCAGAAATGATAGATAAAACACATATAGTTGAATAACCATCCAACTGCATGAATACAATACCATACTCTAACTTAATAATATAGTCCCTCTCTATACGCACAGGTCCTTACAGCAGTCCCCCAGAAAAAGGACCGGACGGCACCCAAAAAGGGCACAGAAAGCGAAAACGGTAAGTAAAGAGTCTTTTCATAATATCCATACAGAAGTCCTTCAGGTCATCTCAGGCCATATCCATAGAATAAACCCAGTGGGAAGGCCGGATATCATTTATTTCCCATCATCATAATTTCTTCATTAGATGTTTTTTTTTATTTATTATTATTTGGGACCACTTCAGGTTTTCCCGCACTCCAGACCAGCCACGGACATGACAAACATCACGAGGACCACCGGGCGGACACCAGAGGAAGGTAAATATCCCATCATTCTCCCACAGTATTCTAAAGGACATGAAAGTGGCAGATATTAATACCAGAATAAAACCAAGTAAAAACATATAAAATATTATTTATATACAAACAACATATTAAAACAAGAGACCACAGCTAAAACTAACGTGTTGCACGGGGTAAAAATATTAAATAAATGGCACAAAGCTCAATGTCTCATTGAGTCCATCTGGTTGGAGTGTGCGTAGTGTCCAGATCCACTTCGCCTCTTTTTGTGCCAAACTACGACTGACATTGCCCCCCCGAGGACTGGATCTAATATGGTCAATGCCTCTTACTCTCAGGCCGGATGGGTCGCAAGAGTGGTACTTTTTAAAATGCCTCGGGATGGTCTTAAGTTGTTCCGGGTCATCTTCTTTGACTGCTGCGAGAATGTCACGAACATGTTCTCTTACTCTGACCTTAAGAGCCCGTGTTGTAAGTCCTACATATACTAGTTTGCAAGGGCACCTAGCATAATAAACAACTGCCTGAGTCAGACAATTAATATTGTAGGTAATTGTAAATTTCCTGCCATCAGATGATGTAAAGTCATTATCCTCCTCTATGTTTGGGCACGCTATACACTTCTTTGTGACTTGCAGATTTGATGCAGATTGAAGTCTGCAGTATGTCAATTATTTTGGGATATGTGCACACGATCAGTAAACACTGTGGGTTGGGCGCTGCGTACTTCCGCAGTGTCCAACTGGCAGCATCCAGATGTTACAGCATAGTGTATGGGATTTCAAGAAATCCCATGTCCATTATGCTTCCAGAGATGCCCGCGGCTCACCCGTGAAGACAGACATGCAGCGCATCTCTCCAGACTTCTGCATGTCTTTTTAGCTTGTGGAGACGCGAGTCTTCCCAAGATAAATTTTACCCACACAATGTATTGGACGCGGTGAATCCGCATGGTTCAGTGAACACATGAGGATTCACCTGTGTTCAATAGCTGGCGGCGCTTTGGAAGTGGTGGACATGCCCTAAGTCCATAGAGCTGCCAATTCCTGATTGTGCGCACATACCCTCAGTGATGTAAAAAAACACATAAAAAGCACACCAATTTTACCCTGCTTTTTTCCTGTGAAGAGATGCAGAAATGGTACAGACTGCACCAACACTTAATGTGTGCACATAACCATACATTTGAACATGCAATATATGATCAGAAAGTGGCAAAAAAATGTGAATTTTAGTTCAACAAATTTTTCATCCTGATAGCAATGTTCAATGTTAGATAATAAGCAAATAATAAATAATAATTTATTATTAAGCCACACCCAAATAGGTTTTGAAAAAAAAAATCCAAAATAGTTGAGATTTAGACCTTTTCAACTTTACCTTAGGAACCCTTCACACCCGCCTGGAAAAACATATGCTTCAGACTGTCTGCTTTTACTATCCATGTGGATTTCTTTAGGCTGTCAGTGTGTACCTTCTATGTGTATGTGTGAACCATTCAAGTGACATGTACCAGAATAAAATGCAGAAATGAAATTATAGATTTTTAGGTGTTAAAGATGTGCAAAGAGATAGATGATATGTAATAGATAGATATGCAAGAGGAGGTTGCAGGTGACAAGTTTACACGTGGGACCCGGCTCAGTGCCTTGGATGACAACGTTCCTGGATATAAAGGTCCTGTGCACCAAACTTTGGGAAGAGTTGGCGCCAAATAGAGGAGTGGTGCGAACGATGACCAGAGACGATGCTGAAGCCAGTGTGACAGGCCTCAGCCTTACCCAGTAATAATGATAAACAACATGCAAACAAAAAACAACTTCATTTAAATAACACCCCCCGACACTTTCACTGGTAACCAATTTATTTTAAAAAAATCCTATGTAGGTCCGACATAATCAAGGAAATCAGACATGATCCACAAATGTAACCTGAAAAACAGAAAAACAGAAATAAAAAAACAAATCACAGTCTCTCATTCACCAATTTATTATAAAAAATGTTCCCATAAAGGTCAGACATAGTCCAGTGATTTCCATGGCGTTCCCCTAATTTGGCTCACTCTGCACTGAGCAAGACACTGCCACTGTGAAGAGCGGTAGCTTTACTTACATCACTGTTCTTCACAGTCTCCAGGTCTCATGCAGCGCAGCGTGACCCGGTAACGCTGATAAGTGGTGACATCAGTAATGTCACTGCTCTTCAGTCGCCGGGTCTGACTGAGTGCAGCAGGTGCCGGATTCGTGGACTGTCATGGGTAGGGCTGGTCTACGTCAGACCTGCATGGGAACCTTTTTTCAACTAAGGCTACTTTCACACTAGCGTCGTTTTGCATACGTCCCAATGCGTCGTTTAGGAGAAAAAACGCATCCTGCAAAGTTGTCCGCAGGATGCATTTTTCCCCATAGATTTACATTAGCGATGCATTGCGACGTATGGCCACACGTCGCAACCGTCGTGCGATGGTTGCATCGTGTTTTTGCGGACCGTCGGCACAAAAAAAGTTACATGTAACATGCGCGGCCGAAACTCCGCCCCCTCCTCCCCGGACATTACAATGGGGCAGCGGAAGCGTCGTAAGTAGGGTTGAGCGACTTTCATTTTTTTAAGGTCGAGTCGGGTTTTGTGAAACCCGACGTTGTCGAGAGTTGAGTCGAGTGCAGTCGGCCGACTATCGCTAAAAGTCGGGGATCGACCGAAACACGAAACCCAATGCAAGTCAATGGGGAAGCATAGTCGGCAGTGAGTGGAGGCCAGGAAAACACCTACAGTGCCCATTTTAATGGCAGAAACATCCATTATTGTTTCTGAAGCTTGTCAATCTTAATTAACTTTATAATAATAGTTGTTCATTGGAACTTGGGGGTCATTTGGCAAAAGTTGTGGGGGGTAGGGCTGGTTCAAGGTTTTAGTGGGCCCAGGAATCGTGGACTACGTCACGGCGGTGGAGCAGGGAGAGGTAAGTATTTCAACTTTGCAAGTGCTGTGATCCTGAGCAAGCAGGGGTGGCCCACTCGTTCGCATTGGCACTGGCACAGGGCCCCTCAAAGTACAGCGGTGTGTTTGCATGGCGGGGGCGCCTCCCACCAGCAGCGACACTTTTGCGTACTCTGAGGGGCCCTGTTCCAGTGACGTCGCCAACGAGTATGCCCCCCCCACCTGATGAAGGAACCTGCACTTTCATCTGCAACTTCCTCTTTGTCCCTGTGTAAGGTGGTACAGCATGCGGGAAGGGGAACCTTACTTTCAGCAGGGTCAGATTCTGGCTGTGTAGAGTGCAAGGGGAATGTAGTGGTCTAGGTCAATGTACCAGCAGACTCATCTAGCAGTGGCTGGGCAATGGGCAGGGGGAGGAGGAAACAGATATAGGGCCAAAGAATAATATAGGCTAAATGCAGTTCAAAATTGGTAACAGGACTAAACAGGCAGCATTGCTTTGTTCAGTGGAGTAGCAAACCCAAGAGCAGCAGACACTCTTTTAAGGGCCCAACCACACTAGTAGGCCAAATGCAGTTTAATATCTGCTACTATAGGCCCAAAGCCAGAAGGTTGAAGCTCAGCTTTATTCAGTTGAGGGCAAACACCAGGGAGGGGCAGACACCGTTAGTAGGCCGTAACCAAAGTTTAAGGCCAAATGCAGTTTAATATCTAATTTTATAAGCCGAAAGCCAGAAGGTTGAAGCTCAGCTGTATTCAGTTGAGGACAAACACCAGGCATGGGCAGACACCATTAGTAGGCCCTAACCACCAATTTTTAAAAACAGCACTTAATGAGAGCCAGAAGGTTGAAGCACAGTTGTACTCAGTTGAGGACAAACACCAGGCAGGGGCAGACACCGTTAGTAGGCCCTAAACACCTATTTTTTTAAAAAAAAAATTCACTTAATGAGAGCCAGAAGGTTGAAGCTCAGCTTTATTCAGTTGAGGACAACACCAGGGAGGGGCAGACACCGTTAGTAGGCCTTAACCAAAGTTGAAGGCCAAATGCAGTTTAATATCTAATTTTATAGGCCGAAAGCCAGAAGGTTGAAGCTCAGCTGTATTCAGTTGAGGGCAAACACCAGTGAGGGGCAGACACCGTTAGTAGGCCCTAACCACCAATTTTTAAAAACACAGCACTTAATGAGAGCCAGAAGGTTGAAGCTCAGATTTATTCATTTGAGGACAACTTGAATTAGGGACTGCAGACAGACTTACCAGGCT
The DNA here is from genome assembly GCF_051348905.1 of Ranitomeya variabilis. NCBI lineage: Eukaryota > Metazoa > Chordata > Amphibia > Anura > Dendrobatidae > Ranitomeya > Ranitomeya variabilis. The sequence continues at coordinate 397,144,209 of NC_135237.1, read as the reverse complement.
GTCCCCTGTGTGGACCATGCATCCAATACATTAACCCATTGTGCCACAAAGGACACGTAACCTTCCGTGGCCATGCCTACAGGTCCATGTGTCTGTTGTCAGGTGTACCTTTGGACTGACAGATTGCCAGAGTGCATGGACAATGCGGTCTTTTACATGCTGGTGGAGGGTTAGGATGGCTTTTCTCGCAAAAGAAGTGTCGACTGGTTAGCTTGTAGCGTGGTACAGCGTAGTCCATCATGGCCTTATTAATAGTAAATAAAATATATAACTAGGCTCTATGAACTTTTAAATAGGTTCCAGGGGTACACGGGCAGCATTGGTGTGGTCAGTGGAGGAGTATTGCAAGTAGGGGCCGCAGACAGGCTATCAAAGGCCTAAAATAACAAACAATAGGCAGGCATGGCAGTTTTAAATCGGTTACATGGATACACAGGCAGGCCAGACAGCATTGTGGTCAGTGGAGGAGTAATGCAAGTAGGGGCCGCAGACAGGCTATCAAAGGCCTAAAATAACAAACAATAGGCAGGCATGGCAGTTTTACATCGGTTACATGGATACACAGGCAGGCCAGACAGCATTGTGGTCAGTGGAGGAGTAATGCAAGTAGGGGCCGCAGACAGGCTATCAAAGGCCTAAAATAACAAACAATAGGCAGGCATGGCAGTTTTACATCGGTTACATGGATACACAGGCAGGCCAGGCAGCATTGTGGTCAGTGGAGGAGTATTGCAAGTAGGGGCCGCAGACAGGCTATCAAAGGCCTAAAATAACAAACAATAGGCAGGCATGGCAGTTTTAAATCGGTTACATGGATACACAGGCAGGCAGCATTGTGGTCAGTGGAGGAGTATTGCAAGTAGGGGCCGCAGACAGGCTATCAAAGGCCTAAAATAACAAATAATAGGCAGGCATGGCAGTTTTAAATCGGTTACATGGATACACAGGCAGGCCAGACAGCATTGTGGTCAGTGGAGGAGTAATGCAAGTAGGGGCCGCAGACAGGCTATCAAAGGCCTAAAATAGCAAACAATAGGCAGGCATGGCAGTTTTACATCGGTTACATGGATACACAGGCAGGCCAGACAGCATTGTGGTCAGTGGAGGAGTAATGCAAGTAGGGGCCGCAGACAGGCTATCAAAGGCCTAAAATAACAAACAATAGGCAGGCATGGCAGTTTTACATCGGTTACATGGATACACAGGCAGGCCAGGCAGCATTGTGGTCAGTGGAGGAGTATTGCAAGTAGGGGCCACAGACAGGCTATCAAAGGCCTAAAATAACAAACAATAGGCAGGCATGGCAGTTTTAAATTGGTTACATGGATACACAGGCAGGCAGCATTGTGGTCAGTGGAGGAGTATTGCAAGTAGGGGCCGCAGACAGGCTATCAAAGGCCTAAAATAACAAACAGTAGGCAGGCATGGCAGTTTTAAATCGGTTACATGGATACACAGGCAGGCCAGACAGCATTGTGGTCAGTGGAGGAGTAATGCAAGTAGGGGCCGCAGACAGGCTATCAACGGCCTAAAATAACAAACAATAGGCAGGCATGGCAGTTTTACATCGGTTACATGGATACACAGGCAGGCCAGACAGCATTGTGGTCAGTGGAGGAGTAATGCAAGTAGGGGCCGCAGACAGGCTATCAAAAGCCTAAAATAACAAACAATAGGCAGGCATGGCAGTTTTAAATCGGTTACATGGATACACAGGCAGACAGCATTGTGGTCAGTGGAGGAGTATTGCAAGTAGGGGCCGCAGACAGGCTAGCAAAGGCCTTAAATAACAAACAATAGTCAGGCATGGCAGTTTTAAATCGGTTACATGGATACACAGGCAGGCCAGGCAGCATTGCTGTCAGTGGAGGAGTAATGCAAGTAGGGGCCGCAGACAGGCTATCAAAGGCCTAAAATAACAAACAATAGGCAAGCATGGCAGTTTTACATCGGTTACATGGATACACAGGCAGGCACTCCAGGCAGTATTGTGGTCAGTGGAGGAGGATTGCAAGTAGGGGCCGCAGACAGGCTATCAAAGGCCTAAAATAACAAACAATAGGCAGGCATGGCAGTTTTAAATCGGTTACATGGATACACAGGCAGGCCAGACAGCATTGTGGTCAGTGGAGGAGTAATGCAAGTAGGGGCCGCAGACAGGCTATCAAAGGCCTAAAATAACAAACAAAAGGCAGGCATGGCAGTTTTACATCGGTTACATGGATACACAGGCAGGCCAGACAGCATTGTGGTCAGTGGAGGAGTAATGCAAGTAGGGGCCGCAGACAGGCTATCAAAGGCCTAAAATAACAAACAATAGGCAGGCATGGCAGTTTTAAATCGGTTACGTGGATACACAGGCAGGCAGCATTGTGGTCAGTGGAGGAGTATTGCAAGTAGGGGCCGCAGACAGGCAATCAAAGGCCTAAAATAACAAACAATAGGCTCATGGCAGTTTTACATTGGTTACATGGATACACAGGCAGGCAGCATTGTGGTCAGTGGAGGAGGATTGCAAGGAGTGTCTGACACAGTTAGTACTCCAAAAAAAAAAAAAAATAATGTCTCGCAAAACAACGATAAGTAAAAAAAGGGTGGCATGCTTAGGTACAGGGGTGGGCTCATCTGCAGAGTTTATGACAAAGTAATTTGGCAGTAAATTAGTATTTACTGGTGTCAATATAGGACACTGCCCCATACTACTTTAACTAGCATCATAGATGCAAACAAATTGGTATTGTTTGTCAGTGCCAGGCATTGAATGATGTCAGTGCATAGACTAAACATTGGTGGAGCTGTGCGAGATAATTTTGCACGTGGTAGAGCACAGTTTGAGCTGGGGGGGGGACTCTCTTGTGGCCGGCGGTACCGCCCCAGGGCCCCTCATGTTACAACGGTGTGTCTGACGTTGGGTGCGCACCACCACCGCCAGAGACACTACATTGTACTATGAGGGACCAGTGGCAGTGCCGTTGACCAAAAGCGGGCACACCCACCTCTTCAGACAGACAGCACTGTAACGGGTGCTTGCGCCAAGTGGCGATACAACGGCCCCTTTGGGGGATTTTTCCCATTGGGGGAGGTGTAAACATGTCGTATGCTGGACAAACAGCTGCTGCAAATTAAGAGATAGGAACACTCAGTAAGACAAGTCCAGAAGCAAGACCTTTTTATAGGAAAGCTAGGTGTCAGCCGGGAAAGGTGGGGCAAAATAATTTGAAATCCAGGAGTGGTTCATTTTAATGAAGGTGAGATCATCCACATTTTGGGTAGCCAGACGAGTCCTTTTTTCGGTTAATATTGAACCAGCAGCACTGAATACTCTTTCTGATAGCACACTAGCTGCTGGGCAAGCAAGCTCCTGCAACGCATATTCTGCCAATTCAGGCCAGGTGTCTAATTTTGATGCCCAGTAATCAAATGGGAATGACGGTTGAGGGAGAACATCGATAAGGGAAGAAAAATAGTTAGTAACCATACTGGACAAATGTTGTCTCCTGTGACTTTGAATAGATGCTGCAATACCTGTCCTGTCTGCGGTCATTGCGAAATCACTCCACAACCTGGTCAGAAAACCCCTCTGTCCAACGCCACTTCTGATCTGTGCACCTCTAACACCTCTGCCATGTAGCCCCCTGCAGCTTGTGTGAGACTGAGAACCATCACCGGCGCTGTGTGCTGGGAATGCCTGAATCAAACGGTCTACAAGAGTAGCTTGTTTGGTTGCTAATATTTGTTCGAGGTTCTCATGTGGCATAATATTTTGCAATTTGCCTTTATAGCGAGGGTCAAGGATGCAGGCCAACCAGTAATCGTCATCGCTCATCATTTTAATAATGCATGTGTCCCTTTTGAGGGTACGTAAGGCATAATCCGCCATGTGTGCCAAAGTTCCAGTTGTCAAATCTGCGGTTGTGCTGGTTGGAGGGGCTGTTACAGGCAAATCTACGTCACTTGTCTCCCTTAAAAAAACAGAACCCGGCCTTGCAACGCCACTAATTTCTGTTGGCCCAGGAGAAGCTTCCTCATTCAAAAAGTACTCATCCCCATCATCCTCCTCGTCCTCCTCCTCCTCTTCGCCCACTACCGCGTCCTCTACACGGCCCTGACCAGACAATGGCTGACTGTCATCAAGGCTTTCCTCTTCCTCGGCTGCAGACGCCTGCTCCTTTATGTGCGTCAAACTTTGCATCAGCAGACGCATTAGGGGGATGCTCATGCTTATTATGGCATTGTCTGCACTAACCAGCCGTGTGCATTCCTCAAAACACTGAAGGACTTGACACAGGTCTTGTAGCTTAGACCACTGCACACCTGACAACTCCATGTCTGCCATCCAACTGCCTGCCCGTGTATGTGTATCCTCCCACAAAAACATAACAGCACGCCTTTGTTCGCAGTCTCTTAAGCATGTGCAGTGTGGAGTTCCACCTTGTTGAAATGTCGATGATTAGGCGATGCTGGGGAAGGTTCAAAGACCGCTGATAGTTCTGCATACGGCTGGAGTGTACGGGCGAACGGCGGATATGCGAGCAAAGTCTGCGCACATTGAGGAGCAGGTCTGGTAACCCCGGGTAACTTTTCAGGAAGCACTGCACCACCAGGTTTAAGGTGTGAGCCAGGCAAGGAATGTGTTTCAGTTGGGAAAGGGCTATGGCAGCCATGAAATTCCTTCCATTATCACTCACAACCTTGCCTGCCTCAAGATGTACAGTGCCCAGCCATGACTGAGTTTCATTCAGCAAGAACTCGGACAGAACTTCCGCGGTGTGTCTGTTGTCACCCAAACACTTCATTGCCAATACAGCCTGCTGACGCTTGCCACTAGCTGTCCCATAATGGCACACCTGGTGTGCAACAGTGGCAGCTGCGGATGGAGTGGATGTGCGACTGCGGTGTGTGGACGAGCTCTCGCTTCTGCATGAGGAGGAGAAAGAGGAGGGGGGGCTAACGCCTACAGCCAACTCTTTCCTTGACCGTAGACTAGGCAAAACTGTCCCAATATTGCTGTCCCCTGTGGACCCTGCATCCACCACATTCACCCAGTGTGCCGTGATGGACACGTAACGTCCCTGGCCATGCCTACTGGTCCATGCATCTGTTGTCAGGTGCACCTTTGTAGTCACAGACTGCCTGAGTGCATGGACAATGCGGTCTTTAACATGCTGTTGGAGGGCTGGGATGGCTTCTCTAGAAAAGAAGTGCCGACTGGGTAGGTCGTAGCGTGGTACAGCGTAGTCCATCAGCGCTTTGAAAGCTTCAATTTCAACTAACCGGTAGGGCATCATCTCTAATGAGATTAGTCTAGCAATGTGGGCGTTCAAACCCAGGGTACGCGGATGCGAGGATGAGTACTTCCTTTTCCTAACAAGAGTCTCATGTAGGGTGAGCTGGACTGGAGAGCTGGAGATTGTGGAACTAGCGGTGGTGCCGGTGGACATGGCAGACTGAGAGAGGGTTGGAGATGGTATTCTTGCCGGTGCCCTACATGCAGTGTTTCCTACAGCAAACCTGGTGATTCCCTGACTGCTTTGGCCTGGCGACGAAAGCTGCACAGATACTGCCGGTGGTGCGGGAAATGGTGGGTTTACAGTGAGGGAAGGGATGTAGCGTTGCTGACTAGCTTCATTGGCCGAGGGTGCTGCAACCTTTAGGGACATTTGGTAGTTATTCCAGGCTTGCAAATGCATGGTGGATAAATGTCTATGCATGCAACTTGTATTTAGACTTTTAAGATTCTGACCTCTGCTTAAGGTAGTTGAACATTTTTGACAGATGACTTTGCGCTGATCATTTGGATGTTGTTTAAAAAAATGCCACACTGCACTCTTTCTACTATCGGATAACTTTTCAGGCATTGCAGACTGAGCTTCTTTAACCAGATGGCCACGCTGTCCTCCAACAGGTTTTGGTTTTGCCATGCGTTTTTGGCCAGATACGGGCCCGGTAGATGGAACCTGTTGTGATGTTGATGCCTGCTGCGGCTCCTCCTCCTCCGCTTCTGAACTACTGCCGCCTGCACCCTGTTCCCCCAATGGCTGCCAATCGGGGTCAACAACTGGGTCATCTATGACCTCCTCTTCTATGTCGTGTGCAACTTCGTTCTGTGTCACCGTGTAAGCCGGTGGTATAGCGTTCGTGACGGGGCACCATAGTCTCCGCTGGGTTTGATTCTGCCTTAGTACACTGCGAGGGCAATGTTCTTGTCTGAGTCAAAGGAACAGCATAGTAATCTGGCTGTGGCTGTGCATCTGTGCACTCCATGTCCGATTCAACTTCTAATGGGCATCGCCTGTTAACTGTTTCACTGTCTAACCCAGGAACGGTATGTGTAAAGAGCTCCATGGAGTAACCTGTTGTGTCGACTGACGCATCCTTCACTGTTGTTCTGGGTGAAGGACACAAGGAAGCGACTTGTTCCTGACCGGGAGCATCCACTAATGATGCACTGCTCTGACATTTGGCACTTTCCGAGGAGGAGGCGAAAGAGCTAGAGGCAGAGTGAGCAATGAAAGCCAATACTTGTTCCTCCTGCTCCGGCTTCAAAAGTGGTTTTCCTACTCCCAGAAAAGAGAGCATTCGAGGCCTTGTGTAGGCAGACGACGTTTTTGGCTCAACAACTTGAGACTTAGGTGCTGTACTGCTTTTACCACGACCACCTGATGCTCCACCACCACTACCATCATTACCAGCTGACAATGACTGCCCACGGCCACGACTTCTTCCACTAGACTTCCTCATTGTTTGCAAAACGTAACCAAAGTAACGGTATTTGTTACTGTAAAACAACTTATAAGGTGAACTCAAACTTCTGTAGGATTTATATATACCTTTATAGGTGCCTGACACTGAAAGGAAAATTAGGCCCAATGTTACACACTCGGTTTTTTGTGCCCCAATAATTTGAGACAGATGGCACACACAGGAGCAGCACTCAAGCAGACTTGCCAATATTTATCTCCCACTAATTTTTTTTTTTTTTAAAAGGGAGAATGTAGCCAAAAAAAAAAAAATGGCCAAGTATCACACAGTTGTTTTTTCGTTGCCACACAATGAGAGTGAGATGCCACCCACAGCAATGGCACGGAGGCAGACTTGCCAAGATTTATCTCCCACTAACTATTTTTTTTTGAAAAGGGAGAATTTACCCCAAAAAAACAAAAAGGCCCAGTATTACACACTGCTTTTCGGTGGGACACAATGAGAGACAGATGCCACACACAGGACTGGCACGGAGGCAGACTTGCCAAGATTTATCTCCCACTAACTATTTTTTTTTTTGAAAAGGGAGAATTTAGCCAAAAAAAAAAAAATGGCCAAGTATCACACAGTGGTTTTTTCGGTGCCAAACAATGAGAGTGAGATGCCACCCACAGCAATGGCATGGAGGCAGACTTGCCAAGATTTATCTCCCACTAACTATTTTTTTTTTAAAAGGGAGAATTTACCCCCCCCCAAAAAAAAGGCCCAGTATTACACACTGCTTTTCGGTGGGACACAATGAGAGACAGATGCCACACACAGGACTGGCACGGAGGCAGACTTGCCAAGATTTATCTCCCACTAACTATTTTTTTTTTTGAAAAGGGAGAATTTACACAAAAAAAAACAAAAACCAGTATTACACACTGCTTTTCGGTGGGACACAATGAGAGACAAATGCCACACACAGGACTGGCACGGAGGCAGACTTGCCAAGATTTATCTCCCACTAACTATTTTTTTTTTGAAAAGGGAGAATTTACCCCAAAAAAACAAAAAGGCCGAGTATTACACACTGCTTTTCGGTGGGACACAATGAGAGACAGATGCCACACACAGGACTGGCACGGAGGCAGACTTGCCAAGATTTATCTCCCACTAACTATTTTTTTTTTTGAAAAGGGAGAATTTACACAAAAAAACAAACAAAACCAGTATTACACACTGCTTTTCGGTGGGACACAATGAGAGACAGATGCCACACACAGGACTGGCACGGAGGCAGACTTGCCAAGATTTATCTCCCACTAACTATTTTTTTTTTGAAAAGGGAGAATTTACCCCCAAAAAACAAAAAGGCCCAGTATTACACACTGCTTTTCGGTGGGACACAATGAGAGACAGATGCCACACACAGGACTGGCACGGAGGCAGACTTGCCAAGATTTATCTCCCACTAACTATTTTTTTTTTTAAAAGGGAGAATTTACCCCAAAAAAACAAAAAGGCCCAGTATTACACACTGCTTTTCGGTGGGACACAATGAGAGACAGATGCCACACACAGGACTGGCACGGAGGCAGACTTGCCAAGATTTATCTCCCACTATTTTTTTTTTTGAAAAGGGAGAATTTAGCCCCCCCCCAAAAAAAAAATGGGCAAGTATCACACAGTGTTTTTTTCGGTGCCACACAATGAGAGTGAGATGCCACCCACAGCAATGGCACGGAGGCAGACTTGCCAATATTTATCTCCCACTAACTATTTTTTTTTTGAAAAGGGAGAATTTACCCCAAAAAAACAAAAAGGCCCAGTATTACACACTGCTTTTCGGTGGGACACAATGAGAGACAGATGCCACACACAGGACTGGCACGGAGGCAGACTTGCCAATATTTATCTCCCACTAACTATTTTTTTTTGAAAAGGGAGAATTTAGCCAAAAAAAAAAATGGCCAAGTATCACACAGTGGTTTTTTCGGTGCCACACAATGAGAGAGAGATGCCACCCACAGCAATGGCACGGAGGCAGACTTGCCAATATTTATCTCCCTGCAGTTATCTCAGAAAAGTATGGCAGGCAGCTAGAAAAAGGACTGCTGCACACAAAAGTGTGGACAAACACACAAGATAGCTGTGCAGAAAGGAAGGAAATACAGGATTTGTGCTTTGAAAAAAGCAGTTGGTTTGCACAGCGTTGTACACACACAGGCACAGCAACGCAGCTATCAGGGTCAGGGAGCCTTCTAGGGCAGCCCAATGAGCTACAGCGCTGAGGAAAAAAAAAAGTAGCTTCCACTGTCCCTGCAAAGAAAAGGTGGTGTTGGACAGTGGAAATCGCTACAGCACAAGCGGTTTGCAGCTTTATGTACCCTGCCTATCACTATCCCTGCTTCTGAAGAAGCGGCAGCAACCTCTCCCTACGCTCAGATCAGCAGCAGTAAGATGGCGGTCGGCTGGAACGCCCCTTTATAGCCCCTGTGACACCGCAGAAAGCAAGCCAATCACTGCAATGCCCTTCTCTAAGATGGTGGGGACTGAGATCTATGTCATCACGCTGCCCACACTCTGCGTCCACCTTCATTGGCTGAGAAATGGCGCTTTTAGCGTCATTGAAACGCGACTTTGGCGCGAAAGTCGTGTACCGCATGGCCGATGCAACGCTGGGATCGGCTCGGTTTCATGAGACGCCGACTTTGCCAAAAGTCGGCGACTTATGAAAATGAACGATCCGTTTCGCTCAACCCTAGTCGTAAGACTGCTTCCGCTGCCCACGTCGGGCATCACTTTCACAACACATGTTGGCACGTCGGGCTGACGCATAGCCTAAACTAGATGGAGGCTACCGCATCGGGAGGGTGGTAATGTCACATTGGGGGCAGGCTTTGCCTCTCATGTTATCTCTTCTTTGACCTGTGTACCCTATTTGCTCTCCCTCTCATCTGCTCTCTCTCTCCACCACTGCTATCTTCTTCCCTCATGTGTTCTCTTGTTTGAGCTGTCTCCCCCCTGTGTGTTCCTATGTGCACTCACCCCTCCCCCTGTGTTAAAATGAAAGCAAAGTAGGTAAAGGTAACAAGGAAAAATTTGTGACAAAGGTGCTTTAATTTACTTTGTATCCACATAAGGACAAAAAACACATTTTATTCTATAATCTATGTCTATCTATCTATCTATCTATCTATCTATCTATCCCTATGTATTATATATGTATTGTATATGGATCTATCATCTATCTATGTCTCTATCATCTGTTATTTGTCTGTGTCTCAATCTATATTTAATGTATGTCATTTGTATCTTTCTCTCTTCTATGTATGTCTCAATCATTGATGTATCTCATATGTATCGATCATCTATCTATGTATCTCATATCTATCTAGCTATCTATTTATCTATATATGTATGTCTATATATATCTATCTCTATGGACCACACCCTGAGGTGGAGATATGGTGAACAGCCATCCCGCCCATCTCTTTAGCGGATTAGAAAAAACCCAGCCCTGTTAAAGTTAATTTAAGTTTCTCAGCATCTGTGACACTGGAGCATTAAATACGGTTTCATATCACCAAGTTTTACAAAGTGGATTACACGTATCGCCTCTGTGATCACCTTACAATAATAAACATCTGTCTATATATCACACAATCTATCTATATCTATCTCATAGCTATGAAACATCTATCTATGTGTTGTCGTTGATGTTGTGCCTTTGCTGCTTTCGTTTCATTGTCATTGGCGTACTTTTTAGGAGGAGCAATGTTGGCGATGATATTTGCTTTTCAAAGAGGTTTTCCCACCAACAAAAGTTGATTTTAAAAATTGTGTCTGAATGTGTACAGAACATAGCACAGCTCCTGGGCAGGAGAGGAAGCAAAAGAAAATACTGACATTACAGCAGGAGATCACAGAGGATACATTTTGTGAGGTAAAATATTACTTAAAAACAGTCAGTGAAATATTTTACCTGACAATTAGAAATCCTTTGTGATCCCTTGCTGTAATGTCAGTATTGTATTTTGCTTCCTCCCCTGCCCAGGAGATGTGGTATGCTCCATACACACAGTCAGACACAGACAATTTTTAAAATGAACTTTCGTTAGTGGGAAAACCCCTTTAATCTGACCGGCTTCCTCTGCCAGTAGACACGTCGCGCATCTGCCACTGGGATCAGCCGAATGATTCATTGCGCCTGCGCAGAATTCGCGCAGGTGCAGTCAATCAGACCGCCACTGTCTTTTTGCAGACAGATAGCGTCGGTCACATTAAAACTGTGCATGCGCTCCTTCCGTTCAAAGATGGCGGGAGTCAGTGAATCATTCAGCTGATCCTGGTGGCGGCATGTTCGCGATGGTGTTTCGCTGGTGGTACCATGTAAGAGGCTGCGTATGGCATATACAGTGCATGTGTGTGTGTGGTGCATACAGCGTATACAGTGTGTATGTGTGTGTCGTGCGTATGGCATATACAGTGTGTGTGTGTGTGTGTAGTGTGCACTGCATATACAGTGTGTGTGTGTGTGGTGCTGCGGTGTTCCGCTGGTGGTACCACGCAAGAGGCTAGTACCACCAGCAGTTTCCATATTGAGACACCCATCACTTGGGTGTCCCAATATGGAGGTCAGTGAACTTCAGCCGCTTGGAAGGTAAGTATATATTAAGATTAATGAACTAGGGACAGTGTCCTGTTTTTAATTGTCTCTTTTTATGTTTTTCAAAATGAAATTATTGTGAGTGTACTATATAGCCGCTTATTTTCTGAAGGCTTCATGTGTTCCCTTAACATTCAATGATGGTGAGTAACTCGGGTTGAAAGAAGTGCATGGTCTTTATTCCTCCCTGCTTCTTCAAAATAAATGCAGCTTTTGGCTACAAGACAAAAAAACAGACAGTTAAAGAAGGTGGTCAAGATGTCCCTGAGTGTGAGCATCAAGACAAATGCACTTTTAGGCAACATTTATTTTTCTTGACCAGGTGCGTTCTATAGTCTGAAAAAATATGACCTTTAGGTGAGAATAAAGTGTACTAGTGTAGATATGTATTTTATAGCTTACCCATTAGAATTATTAGTGAGAAAATATCTGCAAAATTCAGGAGTATGTATATCAACTAGAGATGGGTGGATCATTTGAAATTCGAACTCGCCAGCTTGCCAAATGTTTTCAATAAATTACTGAATGGAAATCCATTAATTTTACGGAAAGGATAGATAGAGAGAATGGCATTGACCTCAATAATTATGCAATTAAATTAAATATAATGTGAAGTATAATGGACATAATTATCCTACTGAAATGACTTCATAACCCTGGTGAATCTGGAGATGAAATCCAACTCTGCTGTACAAACTGCTGGTCATGCCCTCAGTGCTCATCTGGGATCTATTGATCTCTGACCCCAGGGATGGTAAGGAAGCACAGGAAGCTAAGTCACTTAGGGGTCCCTGGCACTGCGGTACAGACGTGGGATGGGGAGAGGAAGAAAAAGACAAATCCCAGAGAAGGCTGTCTCATTCTTCCAATAGGGCACATCACAAGTACTATCCCAGTCTTACAAGGTCTGATAGACCATGTGATTTCATAGCTGAAGAACATTATGGAGAAGCTCGCTTGGCCTCAAAAAATTCCATTAGCCCACTCTATGATGCTTCAGAAGTGTGAAAAAATGCTAGGAGAGTTATTTTGTGGAGCTAGCATATCAAATAGCAAAATATTCATATTTGCGTGAAACCACAAAGTTTAGGAATTTAGACTTTAAATCGACCCTCCATGGATTAATTTCCTCATTTCTAATAACAACCAGCTTTACAAATTCTTTTCCATTTGCAAGCAGTATCATTTTCTGAAAACATGTTATTACATACCGTATATTTTCTTAAAACTTTCAAGAAAGAAATAACATTCAATAAACTTCTTAAATAAATATATTTTTCATGTCATCCATCAAACAGATACAATTGTACCCATATAATTTTGATTTCTCTCAAATCAGTCCTATAATGAATATTGTATAATATTGAAGGATCACCAACAACACATAAGTGATATATGAATAGTTCATTATTTTGAATTGTGGCCAGCAATATATCACTGTATCAAATTGTGTTAAAAATCAATCACATATACTTATGAAAAAATCCTAAAGGGGGTTATATCGAAACATTGTATTGATCAAGTATATTGGAGAAGACAGAGTATAGAGCATAAGAGCAAACAAAAAAAAATACAATTCTATCTGCTGCAATCTTATGTTAAAGGTTCAGTTATGTAAAATATATAATTTGACTGCCTTATTATATCTATGTATTTTATTAGAAAAATATTTCTTGGTAAACACACTGGTCATCAGTATTTGAAGACGCTAAGGGACCCTATGGGAATGGATATCATACTTTATCAAAGTATTAATGATGCAGCTGATAAATCAATATTTGGTTATGTGCCTTTGCGCTGTATGAATATACACTAATAATAATGATGAACAATTTAATAATGAACTTATTTTCTCCATTGTGCAGTCTGATGCTTTTGACGTACCCATAGACTTGAATGGAATCGTGTGTTCCGAAAATAGTTCTGCACTGCCACACATAATAACAATGGTTCGAGTGCTACCTACAAAAACATCGAAAAGCTCTCATTTGAGTTACAATATATGCTTGTGTGAGCCCCAAGAATAACATTAACTTGTAGCATAAAGTAATGCACTTAGGCTATCTGCACACAATGTCATTATTTTGTAAATGAAGCCTGAAACTCACAAGAAAAAGAAAAAAAAGAATGAACATATGCACTATGCGGCTCATAGAAGTGAATTTTTTATGCTTCTGGCAGCTTTCACTTGAAGGCTATCACTATTTTATATACAGTATGGAATTAAAAAAATGATGGTGGCAAGGCTGACACTAAAGACATCAGAAAACACTCATAAGTGTGCAGATTATGTTGGCGCTATAGAAATAAAATTATTATTATTATTATTACAAGAGAAATCTTTTTCCTTGAAGCATCTTCTATTTCCAAAACAGGCATCTAAAAGATGCGTTGTGCACATACAGCACTTTTAGGTTCTTTTAGGTGTTTTCCCTTATGCTGTTTTTCTCAGGTCCTCTCGGACATCATTTGAGGTGGCTTCATGGCAATCAAAGCTTGAAGTAGTTAAAAGAAATTACAAAAGACAGAAAATATGCATAGCAAGCTAGACTTTTAAAACCCCTCTCCCTGCAAGTGGCAGTTGTGTATTGCCCTCCAGGCAAAACCATCCATTTCATGGATCACTTTGCCACCTGGCTTTAACACTTTTGATCCTATGACATTTCCACTCATCAAGAAGGACTTCAACATCACCGTGGAAAATCTGCTCTCCCCACTCATATTCTTCCTCTCTCCTCCTCCTTTGGCCTTTCATAACTTACTAACTCTCTTACTGATGAGGACGGAAATATTCTGGACCTGGTCTTCTTCTGGCTCTGCTCACTGTATGACCTTACAGACTCCCCTCTCCTGCTATCTGACCACAACTTACTTTTGTTCTCTGTCAAGAACTGTCTCCCCACATAGGACACCCCCACTTGCCACACAAGCAGCAATCTACATGCCATCAACACCCAGACTTAATATTGTCACATTATAATAATGCATTGCAGTGCCCTGGATGAAGCAGCACTTCCAACATGCAGAAAAACATAGTACAAATGACGGTAAACCTAAGACATGCTACAAACACGTTTTCATCAGCTTTTCTCAAGCCCTGCCAAGTGTAAATGGAAAAAAATCACTTTCAGCAGAAACACAGTAGAGGGACACCGCTCCAAGAGAGACCCTCATTAAAGGGAACCTGTCAGCAGTTTTGGCTGATATAAGATATGGCCACTGCCTTTTTGGGCTTATATACAGCATTCTATAATGCTGTATGTAAGCCTTCAGTCTGACTTGAAAGAAAGTTTTATTATACTCACCCGGGGGGCGGTCCGGTGTTGTCTGGTCCGATTGGTGTTGCAGGTCCAGGCCCAGCACCTCCCATCTTTTTGCGATGCTGCCCTCCTGTTGCTTCATTGCTACCAAGCATCACGCTCCTGCGCAGACGTACTTATCTGGCCTGTTGAGGGCAGAGAAAAGTACTGCAGTGTGCAGGTGCCGGGCCTCTCTGACTTTTCCCACCACCTGCGCACTGCAGTACTTTGCTCTGCCCTCAGCAGGGCAGATAAGTACGCCTGTGCAGGAGCTGCGGAAGGAAGCAAAGAAGAGGATGTCATTGTATGAAGATGGGAGGAGCTGGACCCTGACCTGTGACACCCATCTGACCGGACCTTGCATTTCGGACCGGGGCTTATCTACAGCATTTTAGACTGCTTCAGATAAGCCCTGAAAGGCAGTGGCAGTTTTATATCAGCCAAAACTGCTGACAGGTTTGCTTTAACAGATCAAATATGGCTATTTTGATGCAAGGGTCACAGCATAACATATTTGTCAGGATACAGCTGTTGGGTGACCTGGGACCAGAAGCTCTTTCCCTGTCCCTAACACGAGGGGGAGCCCTAGCCCGCCTTATTTCCCAGGATACTTCTGAAGGTGATGATGCCGGCAACTACAACCTTGCCTTATCTCCTAAATCAGCCCTCTGTCTGTTTTTGTCCCCCACCCAGGAAAGAGGGGCGCTGCAGTGCACCGCAGTGCACAAACCCGACAAACAAGGCAACACGGACAAGGGTAACTGAAAATACCGGGCATACAAATATTCACTCACATATAACAGATGAATGCACCTGGGAGAGGAGGATGGGGAAAAACCAAAGAAAGAGGATGGAAGGGAATTTTCACACTTACATACCCACGCAACAGTCACTGATAACTCCTCCAAACTCCTTTTCATATAACCACCAAAAAAGCTGTTCTCCAAGTCATGCAGCATAAGCTAGCTCTGATAATGTGCTTCAATCAGGACCCAGATTATAAAGGGGAAAGGAGTGGCAAAATGAGCCCAGCTGAGAGCTCAGACTCCCAGAACTCTCAACATGGCCAATTAACCCGTGTTGCCAAAATAAATAAACACCATTTAAATAGAAGGTGAAGTGCTGTGGTCTACTGTCTCCTCTCTGTTGCAGTAACACCCGTGACAATATTCACGCATGTGTCCCTGCATCGGGAAGGTGGAGGTTTATCTGATTTGCTCAACTTCTTTATCATTCACATGTACTGTCACCCGCAATGAAA
The DNA here is from genome assembly GCF_051348905.1 of Ranitomeya variabilis. NCBI lineage: Eukaryota > Metazoa > Chordata > Amphibia > Anura > Dendrobatidae > Ranitomeya > Ranitomeya variabilis. The sequence continues at coordinate 397,128,293 of NC_135237.1, read as the reverse complement.
AAGAACACACCACTGTGTGAGACAGAATGAGCTGTAAAGTGTAAAGTGTACTGCCTGATGCCTTAAGTACCTAAGTGTGTTGCCAAGTAAAGAGTGCCATGTTTTTAAGTTGTCCTTGTCGTGAAGTCTAAGTGTATGGGCCCACGAACCGTAAAAGCAGCGTTTTGGACACAGCTCACCTGCGCTGCATCCAAAATGCTGTGTTCTATTATACAAGCACAATGAATGGTATTTATAGAAATCCCATGCCCACTGTGCTATTTAACGCTGCGTAACCTCACCCGCGGTGCAGGTTTACATGTCGCAGCATGTCAATTTCTGTTGTGGAGACGTTTGTCTCTCTACAACACACATTTCCACAAAAGAATGTACTGGAAGTGGTAAATCTGCATTGTTCAAGGAACATATGTGATTTTAACTGCATGATTGCAAATACGCTGCGTTCAAAGCGCTGCTATTTCCTGATCATGGGCACATACCCTAATGGACCCAGTTTAGGATTGGAACAAGACCGCTTGAAGGTGAAGATACCCATGGCAAAACTTTCAGCATATAGAAACACATCTGGAACTTTCATTATTTCTGCAAAGTGACGGAGTGTCGGACCCATGACTCTTGCCCATGGCTACCACCCCGGGCAATGTTACACTTGCGAAATCTGGTCCAGCATATGAAAAGTTTGATCTAGTGTCTGGGAAGTCTGATACAGTGTCTGTAAAATGTTATGCTATTCATTAAAATAAATTGGCTGTTTGTTTTTATTTTTAGGGGTCATTATCTATATTTTTCAAATGCACTGGTGACACGATTTTATGATTTATGATAGCTCAAAGAGCACAAAACACGAGCATTCTCAAAATGTCTGCTGATGGAGCTGTGTGTAACTTGACCAAACCATTAGCTTCCTCCAGATAAAAAAATATCAATCACATCTGAAAAGTTTTTTCAATTGGAAAAGGCTGATGGACAGTTATGGTTACATACTCCTCTATCAGCAGTCATTTGGAAAACAAAAGAACTAGTGAGGAAAGTTGCACTAACAAGTACATAAAGAGAAGCTGTTATACTTATATATTAGCAGGTGCCACAAAGTCAATTAACAATTTGTCAACACTTTTAAAAATGTTTCTATGATTAAAACAAAATAGAGATGAGAGACCTTGTTTGCAACTAAACATATTCACAAAATCGAAATCAGATTCACAAAATCGAAATCAGATTCACAGAATCCAAATGTTCCACAATTCAATTCAAATAGCTGCCAGTAAGACTCTGAGGGCCACTAAGGGGGTTAAAAAATGTTATAACTCTAATCTGCACCCCCATACCTCTCCTGACATAGCTGGTTCTCCAATAGACACATCTGTCTATTATTTTCTTGTGTTTCTTGGACTCAGATGCTGCTGTTTTTCATGCTTTCAAGTGAGTTTTGATGCATGACATCAATAGTGCACATAGTTATCCATGTGATGATGTGGAACTTAGAGAAAAATGAGTATTCTGAAGGCCCAGAAAAAGAAGATAGAAGTTACATGTATTAGATAGAACACAGAAAAGCTAGTCGGAGGAAAGGTGCAGTCATGGGAGATATGAGGAAGTACAGTTAAGTATAGCACTTTTCTTTTCTGACGTTTTCCAGACACTATATTTGCACAGAATTTTTTAAATTTAAAATAAACTTACTGCTCAAATTTGAGCAAATCTGAATACAAATTAAAGGAGATTCTCATCCTTGGAACCAGAAATCCAGTAAGTCATCTGTTATCTTGTTTTAAAGGGGTTCAATATTTACCATGAATAATGCCATGGTGAGAGTTGCCCCTGCAAATAATAAAACTTGGGTTCAAAAGAGATATTACAGTGTTAACTATAAGAACTCTCTGTTGCCTAAAAAGTAACAAGTGTGTGCCCCACACAATATATATATATATAGTATACAAGTATATATAGTATAGAATACAGTATATATATACTGTATTCTCACCCATCCCTTGAAGATTGTGAGCCTTCGCGGGCAGGGTCCTCTCTCCTCCTGTACCAGTTATGACTTGTATTGTTCAAGATTATTGTACTTGTTTTTATTATGTATACCCCTCCTCACTTGTAAAGCGCCATGGAATAAATGGCGCTATAACAATAAATAATAATAATAATAATAATAATAATAACAATAAATAATAATAATTATATATATATATATATATATATATATATTTGTGCTCCCTAACAATTATAACTGTAGTAAGTACAAACTGGAAGCACAAATTTACTGTTGGGGGCAATACTGGACATTTCGCTGAAGTGTATTGTGACATCACAAAGTCTAAAGGGATTTGATAAGTACTAAATGACCTTTCAAACCAAGGAGAGGTGCTCTGTGCACCTTTGCTGTAGCCACATAGCTCAATGAACCTTTCTGCCTGCTTATTTCACATCTATCTTTGTAACCTCTTCATTGCTTGACAGCTCTGGCTTTACAAAAGCTGAAGAAAAGTGGAAGTAGATAGAAAACTAGTAGGTGGAAAGCTGCACTAAATTGATCATGCCAAAGGTGCACCGAGGGCCTCCCCATGGTTTGAGAAGTAATTTTGTGGTAATAGTCTTCTTTATACAATTTTCATACAACTTTAAACAGTCAATTGATTACCAATATCTGTGATTTGTTGTAGGCTGCTAAGGATGCCTTTCCATTGACCTTATTGTAAATATTTAAATTAAAAAGATTGACTATTTGTTTTTTCCCTTAGCACTATTTGAGGTAGAAATCAGTCCAGGGACAGACACAGGCAGATGACTGCTCCTGTACAAGAATGGCATACGGGCTCTTTGTAAGCCTATAGTCCACCCTAATGCATCCCTTTAAATGTCTATGACAGAAGTTGATTGTGTCTTTGGAGCCAAAAGTTGGGCTCACTTACCTCCTGTGTCCTTGTGCATTTTACAGGCTGCTCCAATGCAATGCCCACCTCTATATCCATCATGAGCACATGCCATTCAGCACTCCATGATACATACATCATGTTGATCGCATACTGCAGCTTCTGTACTGCTGCGATTAGCTGCAGGAACCCTGCTGATATACACAGTCATGCTCTTGCTGTAACTGATATGATTAGCAGTCTCACCAATTCCAGAAGTTTAACCCATCATAATGCATTATAAATGGTGACAGTGACACATGAGAAGTTTGCCAAAGGAAAAAAAATCCCTCTATCAGCCCATCGGCAGTGTGATCGCTGGGTGATAATAGGATGATTTTGACTCGCCCACCAGGGCTGTGGGGTACTCAGAACCGGGTCAAACAGTTCTTTGGGGAAGTCACGGGGCCGTGACCCAACTCCATAGCCCTGGCTGTGCCGTAAAATGGGGAATAAGTATATGGGATTTAACGTGACGCCACCTGTGGTGTTCAGCAATGGATGGCTGACGCTGCTAAAGGAGACCGCTGGAGCTGATGGTGACACAGATGGGATGGTTCTGCTCCCCACGGGTGGAGCAGGGTCATAGGGCTACAGGTCCCTTTTTATGTCAGGCCTCAAGCACCTTGTGGTGCAGGACTCAGGGCGCAAGAGATCACTGAATGACACAAGTGCGGTAGTTTTCTTTTCCTTTACTTGATGCTTAATAGTACAGACCGGGGTACTGGTAACAGATTGTGAAGGAGAGCCGGGCAGCCTGGAAGCAATTTTTGGATACACCTGGCCAGGTGGGTGAAGAGCCCTTCCTTCTGTACTGTCCTCCCTTTTTTCTTGCTGCCTCTCCGCTCGTCCTCCTGCAGCTAACTGTTAATCTCTGTTCTTAAAAGCAAACTGTTGCACGCATGGCAGGCAGCTCGAGCCTATCACAGGTGATGCTCTTTTGTGTCAGTTCCAGGCTCTGGTATGCTGCTCTGCTGCCGGGTATTAGATCGGGCCAGGATTTAGCTGCTGGTACTTCAGTACCCACGCAACCACAGACTACGGTTTCCGGTTCCTAGTGCTCAGCTCTGGGGTGAGTTCACAGCTCCATTCCCCAGGTTCTGCTTTACTTCTCTCCTACTGACACCTAGTAAGGGGACCCCTCCTTGCTCCAGGCATGACATTACTCCCTGTGAGGGAGGCAATGCCACTGAGGCAACCGGGCTAATGGGGTGCCACATTCCCCCCTAGTGAAACTCAGTACTTCCGGACTGAGGGAACAAATAATAAACAAATTAACAAGTGAACAATCATAACTATTTACAAGATTTCAAAAATAATATTACAAAAACCAAAGCTCAAAAATAGTCCTGGTAAAGATTAGTCCATGCGTCATTGTCCATTGTTCATTCATGAGCCAGGTTGGTAACTATATACAAGTATTGTCCTGGTCACAACGAGTCCAGTGACCCAATTGTCTATTAAATCAAGTAAAATAGGATTGCTCAACAGTTCTTACAGAGTCTCTGTAGGCTCATACGCTTGACGGTTACGTACTTACATTACATATTTACATATCTTATTTACACAATCTACTTACATGTGGAACGTTAAGGGGATATGACCTAGGGTACTACGGGTAGACCGTCGTAGCACTGGTACTGTTGTAGTGTGCTCTCTATTGGCTGTGCTACAGGTGACTCTATGTAGCATGGGTATACCTGATGTTCTACAACCACTGATGCTCACCGTGGTCATGACAGATTCTCCGCTGGCAGGAGGTGGATTTTCTTGCTCCACTGCTGGTGTGACATCTGCTGCTTGAGCCTGCTGCTCTTCTGGCTGGTCTTGAGTCGCATCTCTTTCTGGCACTACTAGCTGGGGAAAGGTCAAAATGGGCATAACTATGGCTTGGTTCACCCTTGTCCAATTTGGAGGGAACTCGCCGAGTACTGTGCTTCCACCTCTTCCACTGACTGAGGAATGTCTTGGTCTTCAGTTCTTTCCTTTAGTTGGTTAGGGCATGTTTTAGATGATCCCTCAACACTGCGGCTGAGGTTTCTCCTCCATCTTTACTGATGAGGCACAACTTGGTGTTATCAAAGTCTGAAGGTAAAATGGTGTATGGCTCAGCCTCCCACTAGTTGTATAGTTTGTGAACTTGTATCTTCCTTTTGAGCACCTGTTCTGCAGGTGACAAGGGAACTGCAGGGGCATGCTGATTACTTTTCTTTCCTGCCTCTGTCTTGCCTGGGACAAACTTTTCTCTACACATTCTTGCACCTTGTGATATTGCTTCTGCTGCTCCATATCCCAGTCTGCATCTGGTGATGTAATCTCAGGTTCTAAAACTCCCATGTCCAAGTCAATTGGTAACTTGCCAGGTCTTGCCCTCATCAGGTAGGCGGGTATACACTTGGTGGAGTTCACTGGGATGTGGTTATATAAGTCTACCAAATCTGGTTACTTCTCCGGTCACAGGCTACACTCTTCCAGGGGCAGAGTCTTCAACAGGTCTATTACAACCCGGTTCATTTTCTCACATAATCTGTTGGTCAGGGGATGACACGGCGTGGTTCTTATTTTCTTGCAGCTGCACAGGTTACAGAACTCCTGGAACACTCCTGTTTCAAAGGCTGGGCCTTGGTTGGTAAGCACTTGTTCAGGGTAACCATGTGGGCGACAAAAGTGGTGTTGAAATGCTTTGGCTGCCATCTTCGCCATCTGATCCTTCACTGGCGCTACTGCCAGGAACCGGGAGTAGTGGTCTACTATGGTGAGGGCATAGACATAGCCTGACCGGCTTGGGGCCAGCTTCACGTGGTTCAAGGCTACCAGCTCAAGTGGTTGTTTGGTGACTATGGGCTGTAGGGGAGCCCTCTGGCTATCATGGTCTTTCCATCTCAAGTTGCATGGACCACATTCTCTACACCATTTCTCGATTGCTTTCCTCATGCCAACCCAGTAGAATTGCTCACGTAGCAAGACTTCCAACTTATTCCACCTGAAGTGTCCTGCTCCATTGTGGTATGCTTCTAAGACCATTGGCGCATAGTGTTGAGCGATACCTTCCGATATCGGAAAGTATCGGTATCGGAAAGTATCGGTCGATACCGTCAAAGTATCAGATCTAATCCGATACCGATACCCGATCCCAATGCAAGTCAATGGGACGAAAATATCGGAATTAAAATAAACCCTTTCTTTCCTTGTAGGTTAATTCTACATGAAGGAAAACAACTAAGAATAATGTAGGATGTATTGGGGGAGGTGGCGGAGACATTAAAGGCACAAAGGTTTAGCCCAATCAAATAGAATAGCATGATTTTTATTTTTTTTTATGACGTTCGGCGTTAGAAAGATTTTGACTATGTTATTTTTTTTTTTTATTTTGTCAGATATTGATGTTTCACTACTTCCACGCCCTTCACCTTCTTTTTTACTTCTCCCACACTTTCTTCTTCATTATCCTCATCATCAGCTTCTTTGACATCAACTTCTTCACCTTATTCATCTTCTGCTTCATCTTCTACCTATTATTTTTTTTGTTACATTGTTCATATTCTTTTTATTTTACTATTATCTTCTTCATATTCAACTTCTTCATCATATTCTTATTTGTGACAGGCATTCCCGTAGTTGTTATCTATAAAAGTTTGAAGATTACACCTTCCGTTCTGCCTGTCACAAAACAGTTACATTTGTCCGCGTTCAGTTTGGCCTGCAGCATCAGGCTTTATCCAGGGGCACCACGAGGAGGAACAGACTCACCCCCATACACTGCTTAGTCTTCTTCTGCTTATAATTTAGATAATATCTTTTGCTCTGATATTTAGTCCTATGCTTAATGTTCTTCTGCTCTTTGTTCTGCAGCCTCTTGTTCTTCTGCTTCTCGGTCTTCCAGGTCGTCGTCGTCTCCAGGGTCGTCGTCTCCGGGGTCGTCGTCATCGGGGTGGTCTTCAGGGTCATCGTCTCCAGGGTCATCGTCATCTCAGTGGTTGTCGTCTCTGGTGTCGTCGTCATCTTAGGGGTGGTCTTCCGGGTCGTCGTCTTTAGGGTCTTGAACTTGGAAATGTAGCAGAAGGTACAAGAAGGCTGAGAAAATGCCGAGAAACAGCTGATGGAACTGGAACTCGGATGGCTACCCAAAGGTCCAAGAGCCAATGGAACTACCGAGGACCAGCTGACGTTACTGGAACCCGGTTACTAAGCAGGAGGTACCCGTGCTTAAAGCACTACCAAGGACCATCTGACGCTGGTGGAACTCAGATACCCAGAGGGAGGCACCTAAGCCAAAGGCTCTGCCCGGAACCAGCTGATGGTACTGGAACCAGGATGGGGAGCAGAAGGTACAAGAGCAAAAGACACTGACGAGAACCAGCTGACGGTACTGGAACCCAGATGGGTAGCCGAAGGTCCAAGAGCCAATGGAACTACCGAGGACCAGCTGACGTTACTGGAACCCGGTTACTAAGCAGGAGGTACCCGTGCTTAAAGCACTACCAAGGACCACCTGACGTTGGTGGAACTCAGATACCCAGAGGGAGGCACCTAAGCCAAAGGCTCTGCCCGGAACCAGCTGACGGTACTGGAATCAGGATGGGGAGCAGAAGGTACAAGAGCAAAAGACACTGCCGAGAACCAGCTGATGGTACTGGAACCCGGATGGGTAGCCGAAGGTCCAAGAGCCAATGGAACTACCGAGGACCAGCTGACGTTACTGGAACCCGGTTACTAAGCAGGAGGTACCCGTGCCTGAAAGCACTACCAAGGACCACCTGACGTTGGTGGAACTCGGATACCCAGAGGGAGGCACCTAAGCCAAAGGCTCTGCCCGGAAACAGCTGACGGTGCTGGAACCAGGATGGGGACCTATTCAAGCTTGTCTTCCTAGAGCCCCAACTAGTGGTGTTGGAGCAACGGGTCAGCAGGGGGAGCAGAGTGTAGGCCGAAGCCTGCTCTGGAGGCATTTGTAGGTCTGTTGTGTCTGCATGGCATTTGCAGGACACGTTGCCGGCTACACAGCAGGGGAACAGCTGGCGGTGCTGAACCCCACTGACACATTGGCTGGTGTTTTTCTCTGTGCAGCTAGCAGTACCGGGCCCCAACTGGCGGTGTTAGAGCCCAGGGTCAGCAGGAGGAGAGGGAGCAGAGTTTAGGCCGAAGCCTAATTGAACCAATTTTAAAGTTAACCTTTAACCCCCCCTCAGGTGTTACAAACTAGAAGAGCCACGGCTTATGCAGCAGTAGTGCTGCACAAGTCAAAGGTTGCTCTTTTAATTTTGTTCCTTGCACAAGCTGAATGAAACACGTACAACATTTTGGCCCTTATAGAGTCAATCTGTCTTGGAGGCGGGAGTTCCCTTCATAATGAGACGCAGCACAGCTGGCAAAAATACCACCTTGGTGCTTGGCGCGGCCTCCTGAGCATCGCATTTTCATGTACAGGAGTCTGCGTTGTTGCGTTATCCCTTGGCCATGCGCTGCCCATCTTCTGACATCATTTCATGTCGGCTGGTGCGGTTCGCGATGCCCATGAATCCCAGCCCCGCAGTGTCTTTACAGTGTTTCACACTGCGGGGCTGGGATTCATGGCCTGGCGCAGTACATAGGTTCGCCTCTCGCTCATGTCCTTACACCTGCTACAGACTGTGCGGCGTCAGCTGATCCCTTATCGCATGCCGCGGCCATGAAGCCGCACCATCTGAAGAAGGCAGAAGGAGCTGAGTGACAGCCTGGCGAAGATATGCACTGCTCATGCCCGTCAATCACACCCTCGCAGTCAAAATAAATAAGACACCGAGGGGCGTTGTGTGGGTCAGGGCGGCCGCAGAGGTGCAGCCAGCCAAACAATGATGTCAGAAGAAGGGCTGTGCTACCAAGGGGGTCGTTGCGTGTCATTACAAAGGAAAGTCACACCTCAGGGACGTTTTAATGGTCTCAGGGGACACATTGTAGACGTGTTCCGTTCCACGGGTGCAAGGAGAATAAGTTTATGAGCCACCTTGCACACATGCAGCATTACTGCTGTACAAGGTGGCTGTAAAACACAAAAACACCTGGGGGTGGGGCGACAGGATCCCTTCAATTTCAGTTCTTGTGTCTGCGTGGCTTTTGCAGGACACGATGCCGGCTACACAGCAGGGGAACAGCTGGCGGTGCTGAACCCCACTGACACATTGGCTGGTGTTTTTTTCTGTGAAGCTAGCAGTACCGGGCGCCAACTGGCTGTGTTAGAGCCCAGGGTCAGCAGGAGGAGTAGAGGGAGCAGAGTGTAGGCCGAAGCCTGCACTGGTGGCAGCTTTGTGTCTGCGTGGCTGTTGCAGGACATGATGCCGGCTACACAGCAGGGGAACAGCTGGCGGTGCTGAACCCCACTGACACATTGGCTTGTGTGTTTTGCTCTGTGCAGCCAGCACTTCCGGACAGCAACTAGCGATGTTGGAGCCCGGGCTCTGCAAGTGGAGCAGAGTGTAGGCCGAAGCCTAATTGAACCGATTTTAAAGGTAACCTTTAACCCCCCCTCAGGGGTTACAAACTACAAGAGCCACAGCTTGGGCAGCAGTATTGCTGCACAAGTCAAAGGTTGCTCTTTTAATTTTGCTCCTTGCACACGCAGAAAGAAACACGTATAACATTTAGGCCCTTAAGCAGTCAAACTGTTTTGGAGGCGTGAGTTCCCTTTGTAATGAGACGCAGCACAGCTGTCAAAAATCCCACCTTGGTGCTGGGCGCGACCTCCTGAGCGTCGTTATTTGCTGCACAGGAGTCTGCGCTGACGTGTTATCCCTTGGCCTTGCGCTGTTAGCGCTGCCCATCTTCTGACATCATTTAATGTTGGCCGGTGCGGTTCGCGATGACCATGAATCCCAGCCCCGCAGTATCTTTACATTGTTAAAACACTGTGGGGCTGGGATTCATGGCCTGGCGCAGTACATAGGTTCGCCTCTCGCTCGTGTCCTTACACCTGCTACAGACTGTGCGGCGTCAGCTGATCCCTTATCGCATGCCGCGGCCATGAAGCCGCACAGTCTGAAGAAGGCGGAAGGAGCTGAGTGACAGCCTGGCGAAGATATGCACTGCTCATGCCCGTCAATCACACCCTCGCAGTCAAAATAAATAAGACACCGAGGGGCGTTGTGTGGGTCAGGGCGGCCGCAGAGGCGCAGCCAGCCAAACAATGATGTCAGAAGAAGGGCTGTGCTACCAAGGGGGTCGTTGCGTGTCATTACAAAGGAAAGTCACACCTCAGGGACGTTTTAATGGTCTCAGGGGACACATTGTAGACGTGTTCTGTTCCACGAGTGTAAGGGGAATAAGTTTATGAGCCACCTTGCACACATGCAGCATTACTGCTGTACAAGGTGGCTGTAAAACATACAAACACCTGGGGGTGGGGCGACAGGATCCCTTCAATTTCAGTTCTTGTGTCTGCGTGGCTTTTGCAGGACACGATGCCGGCTACACAGCAGGGGAACAGCTGGCGGTGCTGAACCCCACTGACACATTGGCGAGGTGTTTGGCTCTGTGCAGCTAGCAGTACCAGGCACCAACAGGCGGTGTTAGAGCCCAGGGTCAGCAGGAGGAGAGGGAGCAGAGTGCAGGCCAAAGCCTGCACTGGCGGCAGCTTTGTGTCTGCGTGGCTGTTGCAGGACACGTTGCGGGCTACACAGCAGGGGAACAGCTGGCAGTGCTGAACCCCACTGACACATTGGCGGGTGTTTTTCTCTTTGCAGCCAGCACTTCGGGGCACCAACTGGCGGTGTTAGAGCCCAAGATCTGCAGGGGGAGCAGAGTGTAGGCTGAAGCCTAATTGAACCAATTTTAAAGGTAACCTTTAACCCCCCTCAGGTGTTACAAACTAGAAGAGCCACGCCTTATGCAGCAGTAGTGCTGCACAAGTCAAAGGTTGCTCTTTTAATTTTGTTCCTTGCACAAGCTGAATGAAACACGTACAACATTTTGGCCCTTATAGAGTCAATCTGTCTTGGAGGCGGGAGTTCCCTTCGTAATGAGACGCAGCATAGCTGGCAAAAATACCACCTTGGTGCTTGGTGCGGCCTCCTGAGCATCGCATTTTGATGTACAGGAGTCTGCGTTGTTGCGTTATCACTTGGCCATGCGCTGCCCATCTTCTGACATCATTTCATGTCGGCTGGTGCGGTTCGCGATGCCCATGAATCCCAGCCCCGCAGTATCTTTACAGTGTTTCACACTGCGGGGCTGGGATTCATGGCCTGGCGCAGTACATAGGTTCGCCTCTCGCTCGTGTCCTTACACCTGCTACAGACTGTGCGGCGTCAGCTGATCCCTTATCGCATGCCGCGGCCATGAAGCCGCACCGTCTGAAGAAGGCGGAAGGAGCTGAGTGACAGCCTGGCGAAGATATGCACTGCTCATGCCCGTCAATCACACCCTCGCAGTCAAAATAAATAAGACACCGAGGGGCGTTGTGTGGGTCAGGGCGGCCGCAGAGGCGCAGCCAGCCAAACAATGATGTCAGAAGAAGGGCTGTGCTACCAAGGGGGTCGTTGCGTGTCATTACAAAGGAAAGTCACACCTCAGGGACGTTTTAATGGTCTCAGGGGACACATTGTAGACGTGTTCTGTTCCACGAGTGCAAGGGGAATAAGTTTATGAGCCACCTTGCACACATGCAGCATTACTGCTGTACAAGGTGGCTGTAAAACATACAAACACCTGGGGGTGGGGCGACAGGATCCCTTCAATTTCAGTTCTTGTGTCTGCGTGGCTTTTGCAGGACACGATGCCGGCTACACAGCAGGGGAACAGCTGGCGGTGCTGAACCCCACTGACACATTGGCTGGTGTTTTTCTCTGTGCAGCTAGCACTACCGGGCACCAACTGGCGGTGTTAGAGCCCAGGGTCAGCAGGAGGAGAGGGAGCAGAGTGTAGGCCAGAGCCTGCACTGGCGGCAGCTTTGTGTCTGCGTGGCTGTTGCAGGACATGATGCCGGCTACACAGCAGGGGAACAGCTGGTGTTGCTGAACCCCACTGACTCATTGGCTGATGTTTTTCTCTGTGCAGCCAGCACTTCGGGGCACCAACTGGCGGTGTTAGATCCCAGGCTCTGCAGGGGGAGCAGAGTGTAGGCCGAAGCCTAATTGAACCGATTTTAAAGGTAACCTTTAACCCCCCTTCAGGGGTTACAAACTACAAGAGCCACAGCTTGGGCAGCAGTAATGCTGCACAAGGCAAAGGTTGCTCTTTTAATTTTGCTCCTTGCACACGCAGAAAGAAACACGTATAACATTTAGGCCCTTACGCAGTCAAACTGTTTTGGAGGCGTGAGTTCCCTTTGTAATGAGATGCAGCACAGCTGTCAAAAATCCCACCTTGGTGCTTGTCGCGGCCTCCTGAGCGTCGTTATTTGCTGCACAGGAGTCTGCGCTGTCGTTTTATCCCTTGGCCTTGCGCTGTTAGCGCTGCCCATCTTCTGACATCATTTAATGTTGGCCGGTGCGGTTCGCGATGACCATGAATCCCAGCCCCGCAGTGTCTTTACATTGTTAAAACACTGCGGGGCTGGGATTTATGGCCTGGTGCAGTACATATGTTCGCCTCTCACACTCGGGTCCTTACACCTGCTTCAGACTGTGCGGCGCCAGCTGATCCCTTATGGCATGCCACGGCCATGAGGCCGCACAGTGTGAAGAAGGCGGAAGGAGATAAGTGCCAGGCGAAGATAGGCACTGCTCATGCCCATCAATCACACCCTCACAGTCTAAAGAAATTAGACACCGAGGGGCGTTGTGTCGGGCAGGGCGGCCGCAGAGGCGCAGCCAGCCAAACAATGATGCCAGAAGACGGGCAGCGCTACCAAGGGGGTTGCAGCGTGTCATTACAAAGGAAAGTCACACCTCAGGGACGGATTAATGGTCACAGAGGACACATTTCAGACGTGTTCAGTTCCACGTGTGCAAGGGGAATAAGTTTCTGAGCCACCTTGAACACATGCAGCATTACTGCTGTACAAGGTGGCTGTGAAACATACAAACGCCTGGGGGAGGGGGGACAGGTTCCCTTCAATTTCAGTTCTTGTGTCTGCGTGGCTTTTGCAGGACACCATGCCGGCTACACAGCAGGGGAACAGCTGGCGGTGCTGAACCCCACTGACACATTGGCTGGTGTATTTCTCTGTGCAGCTAGCAGTACCGGGCACCAACTGGCAGTGTTAGAGCCCAGGGTCAGCAGGAGGAGCAGGGGGAGCAGAGTGTAGGCCGAAGCCTGCACTGGCGGCAGCTTTGGGTCTGTTGGGTCTGCGTGGCTGTTGCAGGACACGTTGCCGGCTACACAGCAGGGGAACAGCTGGCGGTGCTGAACCCCACTGACACATTGGCGAGGTGTTTTTCTCTGTGCAGCCAGCACTTCCAGACAGCAACTAGCGGTGTTGGAGCCCGGGCTCTGCAGGTGGAGCAGAGTGTACGCCGCAGCCTGCACTGGAGCAAGTTGAAAGGGAACCTTTAACCCCCCCCCCAGGCATTTGTAGCTGAAAGAGCCATCTTGTACAGCACTAATGCTGGAAAAGGTAAACTTAGCTCTTTTAATTATGGTCCTTGCACATGCTGAACCTAACACTTTTGAAATGTGTCCCCTCACACGGTTAAACCGTCCGGTCGGTGGAACTTTCCTTTGTCATGTGACGCAGCACAGCCGTCATTCTTACCCCCTTGGCACCGTGCGCCTCCTCCTCAGCGTTGTTTGAATCTGTCCCGGAGTCTGCGCTGTTATGTTATCCCTTGGCCAGGCACACTTAGCGCTGCCCGTCTTCTGACATCATTTGGTGTCAGGATGGCTGCGCCTGTGCGGCCGCGCTGGACGAGATCCCGCCTCGCTGTGTCATCTAATGTAATCACTCTGAAGACCTGTGATCCATGGGCATGAGCAGTGCATATCCTCGCCTCTCACTCCCCTCCCTACGGCTTCTTCAGACTGTGCGGCGTCACGGCCGTGGCATGCTATTAGGGATCAGCTGACAGCGCACAGTCTGAAGAAGGCGTAGGGAGATGAGTGAGAGGCGGAGGTTCAGATATGCACTGCTAATGTCCATGGATCACAGGTCCGCAGTGGGATTAAATCAGAAGACACTACGAGGCGGGATCTCGTCCAGCGCGGCCGCACAGGCGCAGCCATCCTGACACCAAATGATGTCAGAAAACGGGCAGCGCTAAGTGTGCCTGGCCAAGGGATAACATAACAGCGCAGACTCCGGGACAGATTCAAACAACGCTGAGGAGGAGGCGCACGGCGCCAAGGGGGTAAGAATGACGGCTGTGCTGCGTCACATGACAAAGGAAAGTTCCACCGACCGGACAGTTTAACCGTGTGAGGGGACACATTTCAAAAGTGTTAGGTTCAGCATGTGCAAGGAGCACCACGAAAAGAGGCACTTTTTCCCTTTGCATCATTACTGCTGCACAAGGTGTCTCCTTCAGTAACAAACGCCTGGGGGGGGGCAGGTTCCCTTAAATTTAACTTGTTGTGCCTGCGTGGCGGTCGCAGGACACGTTGCCGTATACACAGCAGGGGAGCAGCAGGCATTACTGAACCCCACTATCACATTGGCGAGGTGTTTGGCTCTGTGCGGACAGCACTTCTGGACGGCAACTAGCGGTGTTGGAGCCCAGGGACAGGAGGAGGAGGAGGTGGAGGAGATAGGAAGGATTGCCACACACACAGCTGGGGAACAGTTGACGTTACTGAACCCCAATAACAGAGGAGGGACTGTTGGGACTGTGCGGACAGCACTTCTGGACGGCAACTAGCTGTGTTGGAGCCCAGGGACAGGAGGAGGAGGAGGTGGAGGAGATAGGAGGGATTGCCACACACACAGCTGGGGAACAGCTGACATTACTGAACCCCAATAACAGAGGAGGGACTGTTGGGACTGTGCGGACAGCACTTCTGGACGGCAACTAGCGGTGTTGGAGCCCAGGGACAGGAGGAGGAGGAGGTGGAGGAGATAGGAGGGATTGCCACACACACAGCTGGGGAACAGTTGACGTTACTGAACCCCAATAACAGAGGAGGGACTGTTGGGACTGTGCGGACAGCACTTCTGGATGGCAACTAGCTGTGTTGGAGCCCAGGGACAGGAGGAGGAGGAGGTGGAGGAGATAGGAGGGATTGCCACACACACAGCTGGGGAACAGCTGACGTTACTGAACCCCAATAACAGAGGAGGGACTGTTGGGACTGTGCGGACAGCACTTCTGGATGGCAACTAGCGGTGTTGGAGCCCAGGGACAGGAGGAGGAGGAGGTGGAGGAGATAGGAGGGATTGCCACACACACAGCTGGGGAACAGCTGACGTTACTGAACCCCAATAACAGAGGAGCGACTGTTGACTGTGCGTACAGCACTACCAGGCAACAACTAGCGGTGTTGGAGCCCAGGGACAGCAGGAGAAGCAGAGAAACACAATGTAGGCCGAAGCCTGATTGGAGAAAGTCGAAAGGGAACCTTTAACCCCCCCCCAAGGCGTTTGTAGCTGAAAGAGCCAGCTTGTGCAGCACAAAAGATGCAAAAGGAAAAGGTGGCTCTTTTCATTATGCTCCTTGCAAACACAGAACTAAACACTTATAAAATTTGTCCCCTGAAACCGTGAGACCGACCCGGAGGTCAGACTTTCCTTTGTAATATGACGCAGCACAGCTGTCATTCTTACCCCCCCGGCGCCGTGCCCCGACTCCTCAGCGTTGTTTGATTCCGCCCAGGAGCCTGCGCTGTTTTGTTATCCCTTGACCAGGCACACTTAGCGCTGCCCATCTTCTGACATCATTTGGTGTCAGGCTGGCTGCGCCTGTGCGGCCGCGCTGGACGAGATCCCGCCTCGCTGTGTCATCTAATGTAATCACTCTGCGGACCTGTGATCCATGGGCATGAACAGTGCATATCCTCGCCTCTCACTCCCCTCCCTACGGCTTCTTCAGACTGTGCGGCGTCACGGCCTGTTATGACCCCAATGGCAGAGGGTCTCAGGAATAATGCTAAGTCAGTAAATACAGAAAACCAGCTCATAGGGCAGTGGTAACTGGGCTGACCATATAACTAATCCTAGCACCACAAATACCAGCAGCCGGGGAACGTTCCTACGTTGATCCTAGACGTCTCGCGCCAGCCGGAGAGCTAACTACCCCTAGAAGGGAAAAGAAAGACCTTTCTTGCCTCCAAAGGAAATACCCCAAAAAGTTGGATAGAAGCCCCCCACAAATAATAACGGTGAGGTAAGAGGAAAAGACAAACATAAGAATGAGCTAGGAATTTAGCAAAGAGAGGCCCACTAGCTAATAGCAGAATATAGAAAGATAACTTATATGGTCAGCAAAAAATCCTATCAAAAATATCCACACTGGAAATTCAAGAACCCCCGAACCGTCTAACGGCCCGGGGGGAGAACACCAGCCCCCTAGAGCTTCCAGCAAGGTAAGGAATCACATTTAGTACAAGCTGGACAAAAATGATAGCAAACAAATAACCAAAAAAACAAAGAAGCAAGACTTAGCTTAATTAAGCACGAACCAGGACCAGCAAACAGGAGCAAACAGAATGTGTCTGATAACACCGATGCCAGGCACTGGACTAAGGTTCCAGGAGGTATATATAGCAACACCCCTGAAGTAACGACCCAGCTGGGTGCAAACAGAGGGAAGGAAATCCCAGAGTCATATCACTAGTAACCACTAGAGGGAGCCAAAAAAGTCTAATTCACAACAACGGCCGTGGCATGCTATTAGGGATCAGCTGACGGCGCACAGTCTGAAGAAGGCGTAGGGAGATGAGTGAGAGGCGGAGGTTCAGATATGCACTGCGCATGTCCATGGATCTCAGGCCCCCAGTGGGATTAAATCAGAAGACAATGCGAGGCGGGCTCTCGGCCAGCGCGGCCGCACAGGCGCAGCCAGCCTGACACCAAATGATGTCAGAAGATGGGCAGCGCTAAGTGTGCCTGGCCAAGGGATAACATAACAGCGCAGGCTCCGGGACGGAATCAAACAACGCTGAGGAGCCGGGGCACGGTGTCAAGGGGGTAGGAATGACAGCTCTGCTGCGTCATATTACGAAGGAAAGTCCCACCTCCGGGACGGTTTTACGGTATCAGTGGACACATTTTATAAGTGTTAAGTTCTGCGTGTGCAAGGAGCTAAACAAAAATAGCTACCTTTTCCTTGTGCAGCATTACTGCTGCACAAGGTGGCTCTTTCAGCCTTGGGGGGGGACAGGTTCCCTTACATTTCAGTTGTTGTGTCAGCGTGGCGGTCGCAGGAAACATTGCCGGCTACACAGCTGGGGATCAGCTGACGTTACTGAAACCCAATAACACTGGGTCGTATGTTTTGACTGTGCAGACGGCACTTCAGAGCCTCAACTGGCGGTGTTGGAGTCCAGGAATTTAAGTTCAGGTGGTAGAAAGATGAACACAACAGGAGACCTGGATAACGTAGACAGTCACCTAATTATTTAATCAGGAAGAGGAGTGGCAAATTCCTGCGAGATCCAGGCCTGGTTCATTTTCAGGAAAGTAAGCCGATCAACGTTATCGGAGGATAGTCGCATGCGACGGTCAGTTAGTACACCACCTGCAGCACTAAAGACGCGTTCCGATAATACACTAGCCGCAGGGCAAGCCAACACCTCCAATGCATACTTGCTTAGCTCTGGCCATGTATCCAGCTTTGAGACCCAAAACTTGAAAGGGGAAGAGCTGTCTGGGAGTACAGCAAGAGGGCAAGACATGTAGTCTGTGACCATCTGACGGAACCGTTGCCTCCTGCTGACTGGAGCCGTCTGTGATGGTGTAGACTTTTGTGGCGGGCACAGAAAACTGTGCCACAGTTGGGCCATACTGGTCTTGCCTTGGGCAAAGGCACTGCTTCTGCTCCCTCTTTGTGCAGAGCCTCCACCACTGCCTGGACGCACTGAGCTGCTTTGTAATGCACTAGCAGCACTTCTCTCACTTGGAATGGAGAAGATGATGGAATTCACCAGTGTGTCTTGGTACTCCCGCATTTTTCGCTCCCGGTTCAACGGTGTGATGAGGCTTTCTACGTTGTCCCGGTAGCGAGGATCGAGGAGGGAGAACACCCAATAATCAGACATGTTGAGAATGTGGGCGATGCGGCGGTCGTTTCTCAGGCACTGCAGCATGTAATCCACCATGTGCTGCAGACTGCCAACTGCCCAAGAAACGCTGTCCCCTGCTGGAGGCGTGATCTCTGCCCGCTCGTCATCACCCCACCCTCGCTGTACACACTGACTACTGGGCAATTGTGTAACTCCCTCCTCTGGACGGATGTCTTCCTCCTCCATTGACTCCTCCTCATCCTCCTCACAAACTGTCCCCTGCCTACACGTTTGTGAGGAACCACGTGGCGCTGACTGTCCAGAAGATGATGGAAATGGTGAATCCTCATCCTCCACCTCTTCCACAACATCATCCCTTAGCGCTTGCAGTGATTTTTTAAGCAGGCAGATAAGGGGGACAGTCATGCTTACTAGTGCATCATCTGCACTCGCCATCCGCATGGAATAATCGAAGGGACGCAAAACCTGGCAGACGTCATTCATAGTGGCCCACTCTGTGGTTGTGAAGTCTGAACGGCGCTGAGTGCGACTTCTTTGCGCCTGAAGCAGCTGGTACTCCATTACAGCTTGCTGCTGCTCACACAACTGCTCCAACATATGTAACGTGGAATTCCACCTGGTAGGTAGGTCACATATGATGCGATGTTCCGGCAGGCGGTGTCGGCGCTGCAGAGCCGCAATGCGCGCTTTTGCCATGCTGGAACGCCGCAAGTGAGCACACTCTAGGCGGACCTTGTGCAGCAGTGCATCAAGATCCGGATAGTCCCTCAAAAAACTCTGCACGACCAAATTGAGAACATGTGCCAGACATGAGATGTGAGTGAGGTTGCCGAGGCCCAGAGCTGCCACCAGATTTCGGCCATTATCACACTCTACCACGCCTGGCTGGAGATTCGCTGGCACAAACCACACATCGCTCTCCTGCTTGATGGCATTCCAGAGCTCCTGCACTGTGTGGCTTCGATTTCCCAAAGAAATTAATTTCAAGACGGCCTGTTGACGTTTGGCCACGGCTGTGCTCATGTCGGTCGTAACAGGTAAACGTTCATCACGGGTCCATGTGGAGGTGGACTGTGACGGCTCCTTCAGCGATGATTCTGAGGAACTGGTGTAAGAGGAGGAGTCAATGCGTACAGAATGGATTCCTGCAATCCTTGGAGTGGGCAGGACACGTCCTGCGCCACTCGCACGGTCTGTACCCGGCTCAACGACATTAACCCAATGGGCAGTGAGGGAAAGGTATCGCCCCTGTCCATGTTGACTGGTCCATGCATCGGTGGTGAGGTGGACCTTGCTACTGACGGCATTCAGTAGCGCGTGTTTTATGTGTCCCTCCACATGCTTGTGCAGGGCAGGGACGGCTTGCCTGCTGAAGTAAAAGCGGCTGGGCACATTGTACTGTAGGACTGCCAATGACATCAAGTCACGGAAGCTGTCAGTCTCCACCAGCCTGAATGACAGCATTTCCAGTGACAGAAGTTTGGCAATGCCTGCAGTCAGAGCCTGTGCTCGTGGGTGGTTTGACGAGAAAGGCCGCCTTTTCTCCCATGCCTGTACTACCGATGGCTGTACACTGGGCTGGGAGTGTGTGGATGACTGGGAAAGTGGTGCTGCGGGTGGAATTACAGCGGGTCTCTGGACAACAGGGCCAGAGGTTCTTCCACGGCGATCCTGGGAAGAAGCCGAACCAGCTGCGTGTGAGCTGGAGGAAGAGGCAACACGAGCTGAAGAGGTGGTAGCTGCCGCTGTTGGTTGGCCTAGCTCTTCAGTGTGTCTTTCTAACTCCGCCGTGTGCCTGGTGCGCACATGTTTCCACATGTTGGAGGTATTGAGGTTGCTGACATTTTGACCTCTTTTGACTTTGTGATGACACACCTTGCATTTGACATAGCAAATGTCATCTGCAACTGTGTCAAAAAAGGACCAGGCACTGCAAGTCTTGGGAGCGCCCTTTTTGGCTTTTGGAAGAGACATGCTCCTAGCGGGTGCCAAAGCGGAGGCTGCAGGATCCACAGTCTTCCCCCTCCCTCTCCCTCTTTGGGCCGTACGGGGAATCTCTTCCTCAGAGCTGCTCCCACCACCTTCCTGTCCCTCACGCCAAGATGGGTCAAGGACCTCATCATCTACACTACCCTCTGCCCCCAACTGCTCCTCCTGGGTAGTCTCAGCAGCAGAGCACGCACCAGTAAGTGGCACCTGAGTGTCATCAGCGGATGCATCCTGCGATGTGGTGACCGGAGCCACTGGCCCACCCGCCTCTTCAGAGGAAGAGAGAAAAAGCGGTTGGGCATCACTGCACCTTGCCTCTTCTTCCATTTCTCCAATGCTGCTTGGCTGGCCCCCTGTTTCCAAGCCAAGAGATTCAGAGAACAGAAGTAGAGACGGCTCCTGTCCTGGGATCTCTGTCTGCCTGGGCAATTTGGCAGGGTGTGAAGAGACAGATGGCTGCTCTCCAGTGCTCTGTGTCTGAGAGGATGTGGCACTAATTGAAGTTGATGCATTAGCTGCCATACATCCGACAACGGCTTCAATTTGTTCTTCACGCAGCAGCGGTGTACGGCACTCTGCGACAAAGCTGCGCATGAAGGACTGTTCCCTGGTGAAAGTGGGTGCAGATGAGTCACCGGTGCCCACAGCAGGCACAGAATCCCCACGTCCTCTCCCTGCTCTGCGCCCACACCCACGTGCCTTACTCACTGCCTTCTTCATCTTGGTTGACTGATAAAGATAAGCAGAAAAGTACTAACGGCTTTGTGTGCTTATTCCTGAATAACTCCTAACAGGTATAAGAAACACTAATTTTCTAAAGTGTGGACTAGACTTTAATATGAGCTAATGTGGCCTACACAAATGTAAAGTGGTGTCACTGGTGTGTTTGGTGAACTTTATTATTTATTTATTTTTGGGGGGCTGAACTGACAACAGAGAGAGCTGCAGTCACACGGAGACCGTGCAGACAGCCGTAAACGGCGCTGCAAGGCCCAAAAACCCTCCTCTACGTTATCCTATGTAGTGTTTTTCCACAAGTTAGCTGGAGACGGGTGGAAAGACACTAATAGGAATTTTTTGAAAAAATGTGCAGCAGCCTGCACTACTTAAAACAAAAGTAAAATTGATTTTACGGTATGACGCAGTGAAGAACCCTGAGCTGGAGACAACCAGGCTATGGCTGCTCACAGACTACAGGGCGAGCTGCAGTCACACGGAGACCGTGCAGACAGCCGTAAACGGCGCTGCAAGGCCCAAAAACCCTCCTCTACGTTATCCTATGTAGTGTTTTTCCACAAGTTAGCTGGAGACGGGTGGAAAGACACTAATAGGAATTTTTTGAAAAAATGTGCAGCAGCCTGCACTACTTAAAACAAAAGGAAAATTGATTTTACAGTATGACGCAGTGAAGAACCCTGAGCTGGAGACAACCAGGCTATGGCTGCTCACAGACTACAGGGCGAGCTGCAGTCACACGGAGACCGTGCAGACAGCCGTAAACGGCGCTGCAAGGCCCAAAAACCCTCCTCTACGTTATCCTATTTAGTGTTTTTCCACAAGTTAGCTGGAGACGGGTGGAAAGACACTAATAGGAATTTTTTGAAAAAATGTGCAGCAGCCTGCACTACTTAAAACAAAAGTAAAATTGATTTTACGGTATGACGCAGTGAAGAACCCTGAGCTGGAGACAACCAGGCTATGGCTGCTCACAGACTACAGGGCGAGCTGCAGTCACACGGAGACCGTGCAGACAGCTGTAAACGGCGCTGCAAGGCCCAAAAGCCCTCCTCTATGTTATCCTATTTAGTGTTTTTCCACAAGTTAGCTGGAGACGGGTGGAAAGACACTAATAGGAATTTTTTGAAAAAATGTGCAGCAGCCTGCACTACTTAAAACAAAAGTAAAATTGATTTTACGGTATGACGCAGTGAAGAACCCTGAGCTGGAGACAACCAGGCTATGGCTGCTCACAGACTACAGGGCGAGCTGCAGTCACACGGAGACCGTGCAGACAGCCGTAAACGGCGCTGCAAGGCCCAAAAACCCTCCTCTACGTTATCCTATGTAGTGTTTTTCCACAAGTTAGCTGGAGACGGGTGGAAAGACACGAATAGGAATTTTTTGAAAAAAATGAGCAGCAGACTACACTACTTGAAAAAAAAAAAAAAGAACAGTATGAGGCAATGAACCACCCTCCCTGAACTGAATACAACCAGCTATGGATGGCCTATGGCTGCACTCAGACTAGAGAGTGGGCTGCACTCACACACACACACACACAGACCTTGCAGATCGCTGTGAAAACAGCGCTACAAGGCAAAAGCAAGGTGATTAGTAGGTGAACACAGCAGTTGCTAAATTAGCCTTTGAAAAGCACAAAGAAGCAAATCGCTATCTCTAAACTGGCCCTCAGTCAGCAAACAGCGTCCTGTCACTAACTGAATTCACAGCAGAGTGAGCGCAAAATGGCGCCAGCGACTTTTAAACTGCATCATGACATCATTTCAGCAGCCAATCACAGCCTTGCCAGTAGTTTCAGGCCCTCCATGCTGAACAGGATGTGCCCACACTTGGAATCATTCTCATTGGCTGATTTCGTACACATTTGTGCAGTTTGAATCCTGGGAACTTCCGATTCCGGTATCCGATACACGGCAAGTATCGGATCTTGGTATCGGAATTCCGATACCGCTAAGTATCGGCCGATACGCGATAATTGCGGTATCGGAATACTCAACACTATTGGCGCATCCCACTTCGGGACTACCACCTGCCAGACCAGTTCGTGGGTTTGGGAGTTGACGCTTCTCCGACACAGCTTCCCCTCATAGATGAACAACTTGCCCTTCTCCTTCCACAACTGTTGGGTCTCTTGTGGAGCATCTTAACCAGGGTGCGAATCAGCTTGTGTCAACAATTCCTTTACTAGGCAGACTGCTGGATCGCTGTCTGGTATTTCCGCCCATCTATGGTGGGGCAATGGCTTAACTGTTGCCTCGTGCACAGCATAGTGCTTGTCCCTTGGGACACTGGGCCCTCGATTTCTTTGAGTTCCTCCGGGTCTTCTCCCCCTTCCCGCAAGTTGAGCATCCAGAACAGCACATCAGCATTAGTGTTTTTATTCCCCACCCAGTAATTGATGGTAAACTCGTAGTTGGACAGCCAAGCCATCCATCGATGCTCCAATGCACCTACCTTTGCCATTTCAAGGTGGGTAAGCGGATTATTATCTGTATAAATGGTAAACTTCGCTGAAACCAGGTAGTACTTGAAGCGCTCCAATACCACCCTGAATATGGCGAGAAACTCCAGTTTAAAGGAACTATAGTTGTCGGGATTCCTTTCTGTGGGACAAAGCTTCCTGCTGGCACAGGCAATCACTCTCACTGCCTTGCTGTGCCTGGGACAGCACAGCTCCCAATCCCACGTTGCTGGTATCCAAATATAGTATGAAGGGTTGGCCATAGTCGGGGTAGGCCAGGACTTCATCTCCCGTAAGAGCCATCTTCAACCGAGTGAAGGATTCTTCTCTTTTACTACACTCAAATGGAGGACTCGGGTTTTTGGCCATTTTGGACTGGCCTATTAAGAGGTCCTGCATGGGTGCTGCTATCTTGGTGAAGCCCTTTTTGAATCTCCTGTAGTAACCTACCAGCCTGAGGAACTGCCACACTTCCTTGATAGTGAAGGGTCTTGGCCGGTCCTTGATCATGGTGACTTTTTCAGGGTCTGGTGCCACACCTTCAGCGCTTACCATGTGACCTAGGTACTGCACCCTGGGCTTCAACAGATGGCCCTTGGATGGCTTTACTTTCTGGAAAAAATGGATAAGTCCTCAAACACCTCGGCCAGGTGCTCCAGGTGGTCTTCGTACGTCTTTGAATAGACAATGACATTGTCGAGATACAACAAAACAATTTCGAAGTTTTTATGTCCTAGGCAGCATTCCATTAACCGCTGGAACATTCCCGGTGCATTGCAGAGCCTGAATGGCATGCAGTTGAACTCGCAGAGGCCCATTGGTGTCGTAAATGCTGTCTTCTCTCTGTTTGCTTCTGCCACTGGAACCTGCCAATACCAACTGGTGGAGAAATAGCTTGCGGATCTCAGTGCAGCTAATGATTCCTCAATTCGTGGTAACGGGTAGGCATCTTTATGCGTAATGTGGTTATTCTGCCTGTAGTCAACACATCCTCATTGTACCTTCTTTCTTTCTAACGAGAACTAACGGAGCTGCCCAGGGGGCTACAACTATCTCTAATTACCCCAGCCTCCTTCATCTCCGGTAACATACCCTTGGCACATTGATAGTGAGCTTGGGGTACAGGCCAGTACCTCTCTTTAATGGGCAGATGATCTCCAATGGGGATATGGTGTTGGACCCCTTTTACCTGCCCAAAGTCTAGAGGGTGTTTACTAAAGACCCGCTCATATTCTCAAACCACCCAGTAAACCCCATGGTTTTAGTGTGAAGGGGTGGAGTCAGTACCTATGTGTAGCTTCTGACACCAATCTTCCAGCTGCCCCTCAGAGCCATTGTCCTCCATCTGGTTGGACAGAAGCAAGGGTTCCTCAGCCTTTATTGCATTATTACTGACAGTGAACAGTTTAGCAAGGGTGGCATAACGGGATAAATGGACCTCTTTCTCCCCACAATTCAGGATGTGTATTGGTAGACTCCCATTGCAGACATCGACTACCCCTCTGGCTATCAGGATGGTGGATTTCCTATCAGAGTACATGGGTTCTTCCAGAGCCTGGTAATCTTGACCTCTGAGTCCTTTTGCTGCCCGACACCAAGTCAACATTTCACTCCTAGGGGGTATTGCAATGGGGAATGGATCACTCACTCTGACGCTGCTGAATTCTGCACCAGACAGTTCTACCTGTTGTCTCTGCTTTAGGGCTATGATTTCCTTTTGCAGGACATGCTGCTGACTGGAGCTGTCGGTCTCGGATATCTGTTGCAATAGAACAATAATTCCTCCAAGACAATTCTCTATTACATTGGTGTCTAGAGTAATCATAGGATGGCATTCTTGTCTGTCAATATCAACTATAATCAAACCTTGTGACTGCAATTCTACTCTGCCAACATTGATGGTCACCTCCTTATACCCCACCTGAGGCAGGGGGTTACTATTACTGGCAAAGATGTTAAAGTGTTCACCTGGGCTGCGAGTAATGTTTGAATCAGCCCAATACAGTTTAAAAAGGATATATGGCATTGTTGTCACCTGGGAACCTGTGTCCAATAAAGTGTTCATCGGGATGCCATCAAGCATGATGGGCAAGATCGGCCATCCTCCCACGTACTTGTCTCGCCAGCTTTGTTGGGCCAGTTGTCTTACTCCTGGGGGTTGGCCCTCTACCCCAGGGGTTGCTTGTTTAAATTACAGTTTCTTGCAATGTGCCCTGCCTTGCTGCAGCGGCGACAGATGGGTCGTCCGTCCTGGTCATAGCGATCATTGTCTCTCACTCTAGTCGGTGGGATTCTCCTCTGCTGTCGCCACGGGATGTCATCTGGACTGGAGGCCAGCTTGATCTTCTCCTTTGGGGACACTTACATGGACTGCAAGGTTTTGGTTAGTGCAGCCACACTTTTGGTCAGCTCCTGGATCTGGAGACATAGGACTGCAGAGGAGTCACTATCTAGGGTCTGCCCATCGGCCTTTATGGGTGCCGGGGAAAGGATGCCACCTCCTGGTGGTATGTGATAGCTGGACGCTGAAGGGGTGCAGTGCCACTTGGGGTTGGTTCTCGCAGCACCTGGATGGCCCAGTCTTTAAATCGTGTGAAGTCCAGGTCAGGGTTTTGCAGGGCCATAATGCGCAGCTGTGTCTGGTGAGCTGTAGACAAGAGCCCCTCAGTAAACTGCCCAGTTAGCAATCTGTTTTCGTCTTGCACACTGTTTGGGTCTACCTGTTTAATGGCCCGCAGCGCCTCTTGCAGGTTTATGGCATAGTCCTGTACACTGTCCTACACCCTTTGTTTGCACCCATAGAATTTGATTTTAATCTCCGCTACTGTGCACATGTCAAAAGTATCCTTCAGCCGGGCCAGGATTTGCCAAACAGTTCATTTTTTGGTGTTCGGCCAGGACTTCACCTCCCCCTGGTTAACTGACCAACAAGAATGCTGACTTTTTGGCTCTCTGACAGGGGGTATGCTTCGAATAAACTATGCATGCAGTCTCTCCTTAAAGTCACTCAGGGTGTGTGACTCCCCTGAGTACTCCCCTGAGTACTGAGGTAGCTAGGCCGCCCTTGGGATATATGGCATGGATAAAGGCATTATGGTGGCTGCGGTCGTGCCTGCCGCTGCATCGACAGACCATTGGAGTTCTTCTGGAAATTGCATTTAAGATTATGTCTTCTACGCAATGAGGAATATATGGATGTTGTATATGGGCCTCTGGTATATTGTCTCCCGACTACCTCATTATAAGGTTATAGGGTGTATTATGCGGTTTATCTTATTTTGATGCAATTTATATTATGCATGTCTCCCTTATTTGTGAAGGTTGTTCCGTAATCCCAAATGTTTTTTTCTTTTTCTCAAAGCATTTAGGCTGCTGTTTCACCATGGTCACGTAGATTCACACTTGGGGGTTGCGCGCGCGTCTTTGCCTGATTTGTCCACTTTGGGGCTCATCGGACTATTGATGTGCGTGCACCTGCCTGCTGTGACACCTGCGTGACATGCGATCTGGTGATATACTTGTAATTTGGTTGCCTGGGTCACCGCGTCTGGTCTTGGTCACGGGGGGCTCCGGGTTGTGGGAGTGGCTTCTGTTACATCACTGGGCATGTTCGCATCGCGGTCATGTGATGTGGGCGTGCCTAGCGGATTGTGCGCTTGCGCTCTCGCGATGCGGTGCCTGCTAGGCCTTTGACCCGGCGGTGGATCCCGGTGACGGACGCATCTGTTTATTGAAGGTACGGAGGTACTATGTAACAGAGCATCTGATTGGTAGTCCGGGTATGACATTTTAGGTATGGGGTGATATCATTTGTTACCTGTGTTTTTTGGCGCCTGATTATGCTGATCTATAAATCTCTGTCACAGTCTCAGGTCTTTTGCAGACTCCAACAGGTTTTCTTTAAGTATTGTCCTGTATTTGGCTCCATCCATCTTCCCATCAATTTTAACCATCTTCCCTGTCCCTGCTGAAGAAAAGAAGGCCCAAACCATGATGCTGCCACCACCATGTTTGACAGTGGGGATGGTGTGTTCAGGGTAATGAGCTGTGTTGCCTTTTCGCCAAACATATCGTTTGAAATTGTTGCCAAAAAGTTCGATTTTGGTTTCATATGACCAGAGCACCTTCTTCCACATGTTTGGTGTGTCTCCCAGGTAGCGTGTTGCAAACTTTAACCCCTTCACCCGCGGAGCTTTTTCTGTTTTTTCATTTTCGTTTTTCTCTCCCCTCCTTCCCAGAGCCATAACTTTTTATTTTTCCATCCATATGGCCATGTGAGGGCTTAATTTTTGCAGGACGAGATGTACTTTTGAACGATACCATTGGTTTTACCATGCCGTGTAACAGAAAACGGGAAAAAAATTCCAAGTGTGATGAAATTGCAAAAAAAGTGCAATCTCACACTTGTTTTTTGTTTGGCTTTTTTGCTAGGTTCACCAAATGCTAAAACTGACCTGCCATTATGATTCTCCAGGTCATTACGAGTTCTTAGACACCTAACATGTCTAGGTTATTTTTTAACTAAGTGGTGAAAAAAAATTCCAAAGTTTGCTAAAAAAAAAAAAAAAATTGCACCATTTTCTGATACCCGTAGCGTCTCCAATTTACATGATCTGAGGTCGGGTGAGGGCTTATTTTTTGCGTGCCAAGCTGGCATTTTTAATGATACCATTTTGGTGTAGATATGTTCTTTTGATCGCCCGTTATTGCATTTTAATGCAATGTCGCGGCGACCAAAAAAACGTAATTTTGGCGTTTTGATTTTTTTCTCACTACGCCATTTAGCAGTCAGGTTAATCCTTTGTTTTTATTGATAGATCGGGTGATTCTGAACGTGGCGATACCAAATATGTGTAGGTTTGATTTTTTTTAATAGTTTTATTTTTATTGGGGCGAAAGGGGGGGGGTGATTTGAACTTTTATATATTTTTTTATTTTTTTATATTTGTAACCACTTTTTTTTTTTTTTTTTTTGCAGGCTAGAAGCATGCACAACTCGATCGGCTCTGCTAAATAGAGGTGACATACAGATCACCTCTATGTAGCAGAAAGGCAGGTGTACTTTGAGCTCCGGCCACTGCGTGGCGCTCAAAGCAATCGGCCATCAACAACCATAGAGGTCTCAAGGAGACCTCTGGTTGTTATGGCGATGCACTGCTGACCCCCGATGATGTGACGGGGGTCAGCAGTGCGAGCACTTCCGGCCGCGCGGCCGGGAGCGCTAGTTAAATGCCGCTGTCAGCGCTTGGCGGCGGCATTTAACTAGTTAATGGGCACGGGCGGATCGCGATTCCACTCGCGCTCATTGCGCGCACATGTGAGCTGTACAAAACAGCTGACATGTCGCGGCTTTAAGGTGGGCTCGCCGCTGGAGCCCACCTTAAAGCAGGGGATCTGCCAGCTGACGTACTATTCCGTCAGCTGGCAGAAAGGGGTTAAACAACATTTTTTTTATGGATATCTTTGAGAAATGGATATCTTCTTGTCATTCTTCCATAAAGGCCAGATTTGTGCAGTGTACAACTGATTGTTGTCCTACGGACAGACTGTCCCACCTCAGCTGTAGATCTTAACAGTTCATCCAGAGTGATCATGGTCCCCTTGTTTGCATCTCTGATCAGTCTTCTCCTTGCTTGAGATGAAAGTTTAGAGGGACGGCCAGGTCTTGGTAGATATGCAGTGGTATGATACTCTTTCCATTTCAATATGATCGCTTGCACAGTGCTCCTTGGGATGTTTAAAGTTTTGGAAATCATTTTGTATCCAAATCCGGCTTTAAACGTATCCACAACAGTATCACGGATATGACTTTTGTGATCTTTGGTCTTCATGATGCTCTCTATGCTTCAAACAGAACCCTGAGACTATCACAAAGCAGGTGCATTTATACGGAGACTTGATTACACACAGGTGGATTATATTTATCATCATTAGGCATTTAGGACAACATTGTTTCATTCAGAGATCCACAATGAACTTCCGGAGTGAGTTTGCGGCACTGAAAGTAAAAGGGGCCGAATAATATTGCACGCCCCACTTTTCAGTTTTTGAATTTCCACAAAAATTTTAAATAACCAATAAATTTTGTTCAACTTCACAATTGTGTTCCACTTGTTGTTGATTCTTCACCAAAAATGTACATTTGGTATCTTTATGTTCGAAGCATGATATGTGAGAAAAGGTTGAAAAGTTCCAGGGGGCCGAATACTTTTGCAAGGCACTATATATATATATATATATATACACACACACCAGATGGTGGCCTGATTCTAATGCATAGGGTATTCTAGAATATGTATGCATGTATGTATATAGCAGCCACATAGTATATAGCACAGGCCACGTAGTATATAGGAGGAATGTAGTATATAGCAGACAAATAGTACGTGGCCTGTGCTATATACTATGTGGCTGCTATAAACATACATACATATTGTAGAATACCCGATGCGTTAAAACAGGCCACGCAGTACATAACACAGCCCACGTACTATATAGCACAGCCCACGCAGTATATAGCAGCCATGCAGTATATAACACAGGCGACATAGTATATAACACAGGCCACGCAGTATATAACACAGGGCACATAGTATATAGCACAGACCATGCAGTATATAACACAGCCCATGCAGTATATAACACTGCCCATGTAGTATGTAGCATAGCCCCTGCAGTATATCACACAGCCCACATAGTATATAACACAGCCCATGCAGTATATAGCACAGCCCCCGCAGTATATCACACAGCCCACGTAGTATATAACACTGCCCATGTAGTATATAGCACAGCCCCCGCAGTATATAACACAGCCCATGCAGTATATAGCACAGACCCCGCAGTATATCACACAGCCCACACAGTATATCACACTGCCCATGTAGTATATAGCAGAGCCCCCACAGTATATCACACAGCCCACGTAGTATATAACACTGCCCATGTAGTATATAGCACAGCCCCCGCAGTATATCACACAGCCCACGCAGTATATCACACAGCCCACGCAGTATTTAGCAGTGTGGGCACCATATCCCTGTTAAAAAAAATAATTAAAATAAAAAATAGTTCTATACTCACCCACCACCAGTATCCACCGAAGCTCCGCCGAGCCGCGCGCGGCTGCCACCATCTTCCGTTCCCAGGATGCATTGAGAAATTACCCAGAAGACTTAGCGGTCTTGCGAGACTGCTAAGTCTTCTGGGTAATTTCGCAATGCATCTCTAGGAACAGAAGATGGCGGCAGCCGCGTGCGGCTCGGCAGACTACGGAGAGTGAGAATAGCAGGTTTTTTGGTTTTTTAAAATTATTTTTAACCTTACATTTTTTTAACTATTGATGCCGCATAGGCAGCATCAATAGTAAAAAGGTGGGGACACACAGGGTTAATAGCAGTGGTAACGGAGTGCGTTACCCGCGGCATAACGCGGTCTGTTACCGCTGCCATTAACCCTATGTGAGCGCTGACTGGAGGGGACTCGGGAGTATGGAGCAGGTGCTGGACACTGACTGCGGGGGTAAGGAGCAGCCATTTTGCCGCCGGACTGTGCCCGTCGCTGATTGGTCATGGCCGTTTTGCCGCGACCAATCAGCGACTTGGATTTCCATGACAGACAGAGGCCGTGACCAATGAATATCCATGACAGACAGACAGAAGGACAGACGGAAGTGACCCTTAGACAATTATATAGTAGATGAAGGCTGCCATCAAAGCAACCTGTTCTTCCTTAACACTTCAGCAGTGCCACAGGCTGATCGCCTCCATGCCTTGCCGCATTGATGCAGTACTTGATGCAAAAGCCCTGACCAAGTATTGAGTGAAGTCACTGAATACACATTTCAGCAGGCCAACAGTTTGAATTTTAACCCCTTACTGCCATTGCTCAGAACAGTACGTCCGATGGCAGTTTCCCCCGCTTTGATGTGGGCTCCGGCAGTGAGCCCGCATCAAAACCGGGACATGTCAGCGGTTTTGAACAGCTGACATGTGCCCGCAATAGGCGTGGATGGAAAAGCTATCCACTTGTGCCTATTAACTAGTTAAATGCCACTGTCAAACTCTGACAGCGGCATTTAACAAGCGCTTCTGGCCATCCGGCTGGAAATGTGCGCACTGGTGACCCTCGTCACATGATCGGTGGTCATCGGTGCGTCGGCATGACAACCAGAGGTCTCCTTGTTTTTAAAAATATGAAAAAAAATAAAAGTCCAAATCACCCCCATTCACACCATTCAAAATAAAACAATAAAAAAATCAAACAAACACATATTTGGTATTGCCGCGTTCAGAATCGCCCGATCTATCAATAAAAAAAGGATTAACCTGAACGCTAAATGGTGTAGCGATTAAAAAAAGTCAAAAGGCCAGAATTATGTTTCTTTAGTCGTGGCGACATTGCATTAAAAGGCAATAAAAGAATGTTTTTCCCCCAAATGTTGCCACTAAAAACGTCAGCTCAGCACTCAAAAAATAAGCCCTCACCCAACCTCGCGATCACGAAAAATGGAGACGCTATGGGCATCGGAAAATTGCGCTTTTTTTAAGCAAAATTTGGAATTTTTTTTTACCACTTAGATAAAAAAGAACCTAGACATGTTTGGTGTCAATGAATTGATAATGACCTGGGAATCATAATGGCGGTCAGTTTTTGCATTTAGTGAACCTAGCAAAAAAGGCAAACAAAAAAACAGTGTGGGATTGCACTTTTTTGCAATTGCATCGCACTTGGAATTTTTTCCTGTTTTCTAGTACATGATATGTTAAAACCAACAGTGTTGTTCAAAAGTACAACTTGTCTCGCAAAAAGTAAGCCTTGACATAGCCATATTGATAGAAAAATAAAAAAGTTATGGCTCTGGGAAGAAGAGAAGTGAAAAAGGAAAACGCAAAACCGAAAAAAGCTCCGGGGTTAAGGGGTGAAAATCATTTTTCAAGCTGGTGTTATAAAGTACTATTATTTACTGAGATTATAACTTTTGGGTTTTCATTGGCTGTAAGCCATAATCATCAACATTAACAGAAGTAAACACTTGAAATAGATGACTCTGTTTGTAATGACTCTATGTAAAAATTTTTGTATTGAAGAACTGAAATAAATTAACTTTTTGATGATATTCTAATTTTGCGATAAGCACCTCTGTGTGTGTGTGTGTGTAAATAAATATATACATATATATATATATATATATATATATATATATATATATATATATATATATATATAATATCAGTATCCAAAGAAATTCTGGAACAAATGAGAAACAAAGTAAGATTATAAAGTCATTTTTAAGAATTTGGGACTCCAGTGACACACAGTGAGAGCTATTATCCAAAAATGGCAAAAATATGCAACAGTGGTAAACATGCAAAGGAGTGGTCGGCTGACCAAAGTTACCCCAAGAGCGCAGAGATGACTCATCCAGAGGTCACAAAAGACCCCACAACAACATCCAAAGAACTGCAGTTTTCACTTGCCTCAGTTTAGGTCAGTGTTCATGACACCACCATAAGAAAGAGACTGGGCAAAAATGGCCTGCATGGCAGAGTTAAATGCCGAAAAACACTGCTGAGCAATAAGAACATAAAGGCTCATCCCAGTTGTGTCAGAGAACATCTTGATGATCCCCAAGACTTTTGGGAGAATACACTTTGGCTGACGAGACAAAAGTTGAAATTTTTTTAAGGTTTATGTCCCATTACATCTAGCATAAAAGTAACACAGCATTTCAGAAAAGGAACTTCATACTAACAGTAAAAAATTATGATAGTAGTTTGATGGTCTGGGGTTGTTTTGCTGCTTCAGGACCTGAAAGATTTGCTGTGGTAAATGAAACAATGAAATCTGTTGTCTACCATAAAATACAGATGAAAAATATCCGGCCATCTGTTCATGACCTCAAGCTGAAGCACACTTGGGTTATACAGCAGGACAATGATCCAAAGCACACCAGCAAGTCCACCCCTGAATGGCTTAAGAAAAACAAAATTAATACTTTGGAGTGGCCTAGTCAAAGTCCCACCCTTAATCAGACTGAGATCCTGTGGCATGCGTTTAAAAATTTTGATTCATGCTCGGAAACCCTCCACATGTGGCTGAATTACAATAATTCTGCAATGAATTGGGCCAAAATTCCTCCAATACTTTTGCAAGCCAGTGTAAACCCTCATACAGCTCTATAAGTGAAAACAAGAAAATTATAGCTATTAGAACTTGATGCCAAAATATTTATATTGTATTAGTGATGTATTTAGCAAAAGTAGTAAAGGAAAAAAAAAGTATCATTTTGATATCCCTGCAATTGTTTTGACCTGATTGACAGAATTGAAAATGAATGTTCAGTCCAAGAGGGAAAAAAAACAGATCGCTCTGATAAAATATAGTATATTATAACTTATTCTTATCTTCTTGTATAAAAAATGGGTACTCTTTAAAATGTTTATTTACATCTATCTATCTATCTATCTATCTATCTATCTATCTATCTATCTATCTATCTATCTAGTTACATATTCTGTGAGGGTCTCTACTATCATAAAATAAACTAAGGAAACCTATGTACATTTGACAAATGAAAAAGCTGGAGCTTTTGTAAAAGGCTTTCTAAAAAGCCTGTCAGCATCAATGATCAATTGAAATTGTGGGTAAGAGAATGTTGTAACATAAGCGTAACTCTATTAGTTTTATAAAGGCAAGGTATATATTATGTTTTTATTGCTGAATGTTTGAAGGGTGGGTAAGTGGATACCACAAGTGGTTTCAAACAATGTCATAGAAGTTGCTTAAAGAATGGAAAGTTACGTAAGGAATATATGAAACATTTTGTATATTATTGATGAATGGTCATTCTGTGTTTGTGCCATTTTTTACTTTCATGCTTTCATGCCTCTGCAGCTTATGCAGAAAAAAATAAACTATAATGAAAACTAAAGGGTCACATCAAGGTTAGCAAAGAGTATTGCTTTCTTTGAAAAAAAAAAGATAACAAAACTAAAGCTGCTCTGGCATTGGCCTGTCCATCAGCTTCCCCTCTGAACATCTCACAGCTGTATTTTCATTGGAAGATGCTTAACCCCTTAACGACCGCCGATACGCCTTTTAACGGCGGCCGCTAAGGGTACTTAAACCACAGCGCCGTTAATTAACGGCGCTGTGGAAAAAGTGAATAGCGCCCCCCAGAGTCGGATTTTCTCTGGGGTCTCGGTTGCCGAGGGTAGCTGAGACCCCAGAGAACATGATTCGGGGGGTTTTTACCGACCCCCGAGTTGCGATCGCCGGTAATTAACCGTTTACCGGCGGTCGCAACAAAAAAAAAAAAACGCGATTTGCCGTTTAATTTCTCTGTCCTCCGATGTGATCGCACATCGGAGGACAGAGAAATGTGGTCCCTGATGGCCCCCAATAGCCCCCCAATACTTACCTACCTCCCCCGGTGCTCCTCGTGTCTCCCCATGGGCGCCGCCATCTTTTTTCCGGGAAAAAATGGCGGGCGCACGCGCAGTGCGCCCGCCGCCCGGCACCCGGATGTTCTTTGGGGTCTCGGCTGCCGGGGGTAGCCGAGACCCCAAAGAACATGATCGGGGTCGATTTGCACCGACCCCTGCTTTGCGATCGCCGGTAATTAACAGTTTACCGGCGACCGCAAAAAAAAAAAAAAAAAAAAAAGCGATCAGTTATTTCTCTGTCCTCTGATGTGATCGCACATCAGAGGACAGAGAAATAGGGGGATTCGGGGACCCTAACATACTCACCCGGGGTCCCTGGGTCCTCTTCTGTCTTCTCCTGCCAGCCGGCTTTTTCATCATGGCGGGCGCATGCGCAGTGCGCCCGCCATCTGCTGCCATCTGCCGGCCGGCAGGAGAAGACAAGTTGGGGCTAAAATTAGGGTTAGGGTTAGGGTTAGGGTTAGAGTTAGGGTTAGGGTTAGGGTTAGGGTTAGGGTTAGGGTTGGGGCTAAATTTAGGGCTAGGGTTAGGGTTAGGCTACTTTCACACTAGCGTTTTTTGGCTTCCGTCGCAATGCGTCGTTGGAGAAAAAACGCATCCTGCAAAAGTGCTTGCAGGATGCGTTTTTTCTCCATTGGCTTGCATTAGCGACGCATTGCGACGGATTGCCACATGTCGCATCCGTCGTGCGACGGATGCGTCGTGCTTCGGCGGACCGTCGACACAAAAAAAACTACATGTAACTTTTTTGTGCGACGTGTCCCACATATTTCAGTGCCACGTGCCACGTATTTAAGTGACACGTGCCACGTATCAAAGTGCCACGTGCCACATATTTCAGTGCCACGTATCAAAGTGCCACGTGCCACGTATCAAAGTGCCACGTGCCACGTATCAAAGTGCCACGTGCCACGTATCAAAGTGCCAGGTGCCACATATTTCAGTGCCACGTGCCACGTATCAAAGTGCCACGTGCCACGTATCAAAGTGCCACGTGCCACATCTTTCAGTGCCACGTGCCACGTATTTAAGTGACACGTGCCACATATCAAAGTGCCACGTGCCACATATTTCAGTGCCACGTATCAAAGTGCCACGTGCCACGTGCCACGTATCAAAGTGCCACGTGCCACGTATCAAAGTGCCACGTGCCACGTATTTCAGTGCCACGTATTTAAGTGACACGTATCACGTATAAGTGCCACGTGTCACGTATTTAATTGCCACATATTTAAGTGCCACGTATCAAGATTTTCCATGGAGAACAGACACATCCAGAGATATGTCTGCTCTCCACGGCTGCAGCAACACACTGACAGGAGCCATAGTTCCTGTCGGTGTGTCACTGCGCATGCGCGAGCGAGTTTACCGGCGGTCATTGACCCCGGCACTCTCGCTTAACGGCAGTGCTGCGTGGGAAAGTTCAACGCAGCTGTACTGCTGTTAACCGAGACGCCGGAGTCATTGAACTCCGGAACAGTACGCGATACACTGCTAGGAGCTTCGCTCCTGGCAGTGTATCGCCGGAGAGCAGCCGATCGGCGTGGGACACTCGTTTTATGGATTCTGCGGACAGGGAGTATGAATTTGGTTTATTATTTTTGGATTTTTTCCTGGAGGATCGAGGGCTTCGCCTACAAGTGTGCTGTTGGTGAGTATATACTCTGTGTTATATGTTGTATGTACTGTGTGTCATGTATGTGTATTGTGTGTAGGTGTTTTGTGTAACTTTACAATTGTGCTAAGTCGCCGGACACAGGGACAACTCTCCCATCCTAATACCGGATGGGAGTAGTAGTCCCATACGGCGACTTAGCACAATGGTGGCACTAGCGTCGCATGGGGACACACACACGCACACACACGCACACACACGCACACACACACACACAGAAGGACTCCATGCTGCTTCACTGGGGGGCGGGGGCTTCCCTCTTCCTGTCCGACGTCACGTCCGGTCCTGGGTGTCAACCCCTCCGTACAAAGACGCCGACACCCAGGACAAAGGCGCTGTGTGTGGAAGGTAATATGGGGCCCTAGGGGGATACGCAGACACGCCGCTGCGTAAAGAATTGACATGTCAATTCTTTTTACGCCGGCGTGTTTGCAGACAAAAGCGCCGCGTTTTTTTGCGGTGTGTCTGAACGGCAAAGTGAATTTCTCATTCACTTTGCCGGCAGACGAAAATGACATTGCGCATTTTGAAAAGCGCCCGCAAAATAGCGCTCAAAAATGCGCTATGTCTGAAAGTAGCCTAAGGCTTCTTTCACACTTGCGTCGGTACGGGGCGGTCGCAATGCGTCGGCCCGATGTACCGACGCACGTTGTGAAAATTGTGCACAACGTGGGCAGCGGATGCAGTTTTTCAACGCATCCGCTGCCCAGTCTATGTCCTGGGGAGGAGAGGGCAGAGTTACGGCCACGCATCCGCGGAAATGGCGGACGCGACGTACAAAAAAAAGGTTACATTGAACTTTTTTTGTGACGACGGGGGCTAAAGTTATGGTTAGGGTTGGGGCTAAAGTTAGGGTTGGGGCTAAAGTTAGGGTTAGAGTTGGGATTAGGGTTAGGGTTTGGATTAGGGTTGGGATTAGTGTTACGTTTGGGATTAGGGTTGGGATTAGGGTTAGGATTAGGGTTAGGGGTGTGTTGGATTTAGGGTTTTGATTAGGGTTATGGTTAGGGTTGAGATTAGGGCTGTTTTGGGGTTAGGGTTGTGATTATCGTTAGGGTTGTGATTAGGATTATGGATCGGGTTGAGATTAGGGTTAGGGCTGTGTTGGGGTTAGGGTTGGAGTTAGAATTGGGGGGTTTCCACTGTTTAGGTACATCAGGGGGTCTCCAAACACGACAGCCAATTTTGCGCTAAAAAAGTCAAATGGTACTCCCTCCCTTCTGAGCTCTGCCGTGCGCCCAAACAGTGGTTTACCCCCACATATGGGGCATCAGCGTACTCGGGATAAATTGGACAACAACTTTTGGGGTCCAATTTCTCCTGTTACCCTTGTGAAAATAAAAACTTGGGGGCTAAAAATCTTTTTTGTTGGAAAAAAATATATTTTTTTATTTTCACTACTCTGCATTATAAATTTCTGTGAAGCACTTGAGCTTTCAAAGTTCTCACCACATATCTAGATAAGTTCCTTAGGGGGTCTAGTTTCCAAAATTTGGTCACTTGTGGGGGTTTCTACTGTTTAGGTACATTAGGGGTCTGCAAACGCAACATAACGCCCGCAGACAATTCTATCAAAGTCTGCATTGCAAAATGGCGCTCCTTCCCTTCCGAGCTCTGCCGTGCGCCCAAACAGTGGTTTACCCCCACATATGGGGTACCAGCATACTCAGGACAAATTGGACAACAACTTTTGGGGTCCAATTTCTCTTGTTACCCTTGTGAAAATAAAAATTTGGGGGCTAAAAAAATCTTTTTTGTGGGAAAAAAAATATTTTTTATTTTCACTACTCTGCATTATAAACTTCTGTGAAGCACTTGGGCATTCAAAGTTCTCACCACATATCTAGATAAGTTCCTTGGGGGGTCTATTTTCCAAAATGGGGTCACTTGTTGGGGGTTTCTACTGTTTAGGTACATTAGGGGTCTGCAAAGGCAACATAACGCCCGCAGACAATTCTATCAAAGTCTGCATTCCAAAATGGCACTCCTTCCCTTCCGAGCTCTGCCATGCGCCCAAACAGTGGTTTACCCCCACATATGGGGTACCAGCATACTCAGGACAAATTGGACAACAACTTTTGGGGTCCAATTTCTCTTGTTACCCTTGTGAAAATAAAAACTTGGGGGCTAAAAAATCTTTATTGTTAAAAAATATATATTTTTTATTTTCACGACTCTGCATTATAAACTTCTGTGATGCACTTGGGCATTCAAAGTTCTCACTACTACACATCTAGATAAGTTCCATGGGGGGTCTAGTTTCCAAAATGGGGTCACTTTTGGGGGGTTTCTGCTGTTTAGGCACATCAGGGGCTCTCCAAACGCGACATGGCGTCCGATCTCAATTCCAGTCAATTTTGCATTGAAAAGTCAAATGGCGCTCCTTTGCTTCCGAGCTCAGCCATGCGCCCAAACAGTGGTTTACCCCCACATATTGGGTGTCGGCGTACTCAAGACAAATTGTACAACAGCTTCTGGGGTCCATTTTCTCCTGTTACCCTTGGTAAAATAAAAATTTGGAGGCAAAAATATCATTTTTGTAGAAAAAATGCGATTTTTTTATTTTCACGGCTCTACGTTATAAACTTCTGTGAAGCACCTGGGGGTTTAAAGTGCTCACCACACATCTAGATAAGTTCCTTAAGGGGTCTAGTTTCCAAAATGGTGTCATATGTGGGGGGTCTCTACTGTTTAGGCACATCAGCGGCTCTCCAAACGTGACATGGCGTCCGATCTCAATTCCAGCCAATTCTACATTGAAAAAGTAAAACGACACTCCTTCTCTTCCAAGCTCTGCGGTGCGCCCAAACAGTGGTTTACCCCCATATATGGGGTATCGACGTACTCAGGAGAAATTGCACAACAACTTTTGTGGTCTAATTTCTCCTGTTACCCTTGTGAAAATAAAAATTTGGGGGCAAAAAGATCATTTTTGTAGAAAAAATGAGATTTTTTATTTTCACGGCTCTACGTTATAAACTTCTGTGAAGCACTTGGGGGTTCAAAGTGCTCACCACACATCTAGATAAGTTCCTTGGGGGGTCTAGTTTCCAAAATGGTATCACTTGTGGGGGGTTTCCACTGTTTAGGCACATCAGGGACTCTCCAAACGCGACATGGCATCCGATCTCAATTCCAGCCAATTCTGCATTGAAAAAGTCAAACGGTGCTCCTTCACTTCCAAGCTCTGCGGTGCGCCCAAACAGTGGTTTACCTCCACATATGGGGTATCGACGTACTCAGGAGAAATTGCACAACAACTTTTGTGGTCTAATTTCTCCTGTTACCCTTGTGAAAATAAAAATTTGGGGGCAAAAAGATCATTTTTGTAGAAAAAATGAGATTTTTTATTTTCACGGCTCTACGTTATAAACTTCTGTGAAGCACTTGGGGGTTCAAAGTGCTCACCACACATCTAGATAAGTTCCTTGGGGGGTCTAGTTTCCAAAATGGTATCACTTGTGGGGGGTTTCCACTGTTTAGGCACATCAGGGACTCTCCAAACGCGACATGGCATCCGATCTCAATTCCAGCCAATTCTGCATTGAAAAAGTCAAACGGTGCTCCTTCACTTCCAAGCTCTGCGGTGCGCCCAAACAGTGGTTTACCTCCACATATGGGGTATCGACGTACTCAGGAGAAATTGCACAACAACTTTTGTGGTCTAATTTCTCCTGTTACCCTTGTGAAAATAAGAATTTGTGGGCGAAAAAATCATTTTTGTGAAAACAAATGCGATTTTTTATTTTCACGGCTCTACGTTATAAACTTCTGTGAAGCACT
Organism: Ranitomeya variabilis; assembly: GCF_051348905.1. Classification (NCBI taxonomy): domain Eukaryota; kingdom Metazoa; phylum Chordata; class Amphibia; order Anura; family Dendrobatidae; genus Ranitomeya; species Ranitomeya variabilis. The sequence goes on along the minus strand of NC_135237.1, from coordinate 397,088,195 downwards.
TGGGGGTTCAAAGTGCTCACCACACATCTAGATAAGTTCCTTGGGGGGTCTAGTTTCCAAAATGGTGTCACTTGTGGGGGGTTTCCACTGTTTAGGCACATTAGGGGCTCTCCAAACGCGACATGGCGTCCGATCTCAATTCCAGCCAATTCTGCATTGAAACAGTCAAACGGTGCTCCTTCACTTCCAAGCTCTGCGGTGCGCCCAAACAGTGGTTTACCTCCACATATGGGGTATCGGCGTACTCAGGAAAAATTGCACAACAAAATTTGTGGTTAAATTTCTGTTTTTACACTTGTGAAAATTAAAAAAAATGGTTCTGAAGTAAAATGTTTGCAAAAAAAAGTAAAATGTTAATTTTTTTCTTCCACATTGTTTTAGTTCCTGTGAAGTACGTAAAGGGTTAATAAACTTCTTGAATGTGGTTTTGAGCAGCTTGAGGGGTGCAGTTTTTAGAATGGTGTCACACTTGGTTATTTTCTATCATATAGACCCCTCAAAATCACTTCAAAGGTGATGTGGTCCCTAAAAAAAACATGGTGTTGTAAAAATGAGAAATTGCTGGTCAACTTTTAACCCTTATAACTCCCTAACAAAAAAAAAAATTGTTTCCAAAATTGTGCTGATGTAAAGTAGACATGTGAGAAATGTTATTTATTAACTATTTTTTGTGACATATCTCTCTGATTTAAGGGCATAAAAATACAAAGTTTGAAAATTGCAAAATTTTAAAAATTTTCGCCATATTTCCATTTTTTTCATAAATAATCGCAAGTAATATCGAAGAAATGTTACCACTAACTTGAAGTACAACATGTCACGAAAAAACAATCTCAGAATCAGCGGGATCCGATAAAGCGTTCCAGAGTTATAACCTCATAAAGTGACACTGGTCAGAATTGTAAAAATTGGCTCGGTCATTAAGTACCAAATTGGCTCTGTCACTAAGGGGTTAAGGAAATGTGTTTTAAAAACAAGACAAGTTTGCAAACTGAGAGATGGTGCATTAAAAGCAGGTGGCATTCAACAAAGGAGGAGAACTTGTAACATATATCTTAAAACAAAATTAATGTCATCCTCTTTACCATATTTTATTATTTTATTTTTGTTCTCTTAAAGGGGTTTTTCTGGTTTTAAATTACTATTCTCTAATGGTCAACACTGAGTTAAAAGTCAAAATAAGTAATGTTATTTATCCTCACTGACTGTGCTATACATGACAAAAGACAAGGCGCCTCATGATTGGCTGCAGTGCTGATGTCCACTCCTTATTTTTGTAGGACATATTTGTTTTTAACCCCTTCCCGACCTTTGACGCCACGTAGGCGTCATTAAAGTCGGTGCCAATCCGACCCATGACGCCTATGTGGCATCATGGAATGATCGCGTCCCTGCAGATCGGGTGAAAGGGTTAACTCCTATTTCATCCGATCTGCAGGGAGAGGGGGAGTTGTACTTCAGCCCAGGGGGGGTGGCTTTGCCCCCACGTGGCTACGATCGCTCTGATTGGCTGTTGAAAGTGCAACAGCCAATCAGAGCAATTTGCAATATTTCACCTATGAAAATGGTGAAATATTGCAATCCAGCCATGGCCGATGCTGCAATAGCATCTGCCATGGCTGGAAATCATGTTCTGCCCCCCCCCACTGCCCCCGATCTCCTCCCCAGTCCTCCATTCTGTCCGGTACCCCCCTCCGTCCCCCTGCCCGCTCCCCCGTGCTCCTGTCCGCTCCCCCGTCCTCCGATCCCCCCCCCTGTGCTCCAATCCACCCCCCCACCACCCCCTCATACTTACCGAGCCTCCCGAAGTCGGTCCGTCTTCTCCCTGGGCGCCGCCATCTTCCAAAATGGCGGGCGCATGCGCAGTGCGCCCGCCGAATCTGCCGGCCGGCAGATGAGTTACAAGTACATTTTGATCGCTGTGATAGGTTCTATCACAGCGATCAAAATAAAAAAAATAATAAATAACCCCCCCCCCTTTATCACCCCTATAGGTAGGGACAATAATAAAATAAAGAAAATATTTTTTTTTTCTTTTTCCACTAGGGTTAGGGTTAGAACTAGGGTTAGAACTAGGGGTAGGGTTAGGGGTAGGGTTAGGGTTAGGGTTATGGCATGTGCACACAGTGCGGATTTGGCCGCGGATCTGCAGCGGATTGGCCACGGATCCGCAGCGGATTGGCTGCGGATCCGCAGCGGATTGGCCGCGGATCTGCAGCGGATTGGCCGCTGCGAATTCGTAGCAGTTTTCCATCAGGTTTACAGTACCATGTACACCTATGGAAAACCAAATCCGCTGTGCCCATGGTGCGGAAAATTCCGTGCAGAAACGCTGCGTTGTATTTTCCGCAGCATGTCAATTCTTTGTGCGGATTCCGCAGCGTTTTACACCTGTTCCTCAATAGGAATCCGCAGGTGAAATCCGCACAAAAAAAACACTGGAAATCTGCTGTAAATCCGCAGGTAAAACACAGTGCCTTTTACCTTCAGATTTTTCAAAAATCGTGCGGAAAAATCTTACACGAATCCGCAACGTGGGCACATAGCCTTAGGGTTAGGGTTGGAATTAGGGCTAGGGTTGGAAATAGGGTTAAGATTAGGCTTGTGGTTAGGGTTACGGATAGGGTTAGGGGTGTGTTGGGGTTACAGTTGTGGTTAGGGTTGGGATTAGGGTTAGGGTTGGGATTAGGGTTAGGATTAGGGTTAGGGTTGGGATTAGGGTTACGGGTGTGTTGGGGTTAGGGTTGTGGTTAGGGGTGTGTTGGGGTTAGGGTTGTGATTAGGGTTATGGCTACAGTTGGGATTAGGATTAGGGGTGTGTTGGGGTTAGTGTTGAAGTTAGAATTGAGGGGTTTCCACTGTTTAGGCACATCAGGGGTCTCCAAACGCAACATGGCGCCACCATTGATTCCAGCCAATCTTGCGTTCAAAAAGTCAAATGGTGCTCCCTCCCTTCCAAGCCCCGACGTGCACCCAAACAGTGGTGTACCCCCACATTTGGGCTACCAGCGTACTCAGGACAAACTGGCCAACAACTGTTGGGGTCCAATTTCTCCTGTTACCCTTGCAAAAATAAAAAATTACTTGCTAAAACATAATTTTTGAGGAAAGAACAATTATTTTTTATTTTCACGGCTCTGCGTTATTAACTTCTGTGAAGCACTTGGGGGTTGAAAGTGCTCACCACACATCTAGATAAGTTCCTTCGGGGGTCTAGTTTCCAAAATAGGGTCGCTTGTGAGGTGTTTCTACTATTTAGGCACATCAGGGGCTCTGCAAGTGCAATGTGATGCCCGCAGACCATTCCATCAAAGTCTGCATTTCAAATGTCACTACTTCCCTTCCGAGCCCTGACGTGTGCCCAAACAGTGGTTTACCCCCACATATGGGGTATCAGCGTACTCACAACAAACTGAGCAACAAATATTGGGGTCCAATTTCTCCTGTTACCCTTGTGAAAATAAAAAATTGGTTGCTAAAATATATTTTTTGAGGAAAGAAAAATGATTTTTTATTTTCACGGCTCTGCGTTGTAAACTTCTGTGAAGCACTTGGGGGTTGAACGTGCTCATCACACATCTAGATAAGTTCCTTGTGGGTTTTAGTTTCCAAAATGGGGTCACTTCTGGGGTGTTTCTACTGTTTAGGCACATCAGGGGCTCTGCAAATGCAACGTGATGCCCGCAGACCATTCCATCAAAGTCTGCATTTCAAATGTCACTACTTCCCTTCCGAGCCCCGGCATGTGCCCAAACAGTGGTTTACCACCACATATGGGGTATCAGCATACTCAGGAGAAACTGGACATCAACTTTTGGGGTCCAATTTCTCCTGTTACCCTTGGGAAAATAAAAAATTGTGGGCTAAAAAATCATTTTTGAGAAAATAAAAATTATTTTTTATTTTCATGGCTCTGCGTTATAAACTTCTGTGAAGCACCTGGGGGTTATAAGTGCTCACTATGCATCTAGATAAGTTCCTTGGGGGGTCTAGTTTCCAAAATGGGGTCACTTGTAGGGGAGCTCCAATGTTTAGGCACACAGGGGCTCTCCAAACGCGACATGGTGTCCGCTAACGATTGGATCTAATTTTCCATTCAAAAAGTCAAATGGCACGCCTCCCCTTCGGAGCCTTGCCGTGCACCCAAACAGTGGTTTACCCCCACATATGAGGTACCGGCGTACTCAGGAGAAATTGCCCAACAAATTTTACGATCCATTTTATCCTGTTGCCCATGTGAAAATGAAAAAATTGAGGCTAAAAGAAATTTTGTGTGAAAAAAAAGTACTTTTTCATTTTTACGGATCAATTTGTGAAGCACCTGAGGGTTTAAAGTGCTCACTATGCTTCTAGATAAGTTCCTTGGGGGGTCTAGTTTCCAAAATGGGGTCACTTGTGGGGGAGCTCCAATGTTTAGGCACACGGGGGCTCTCCAAACGTGACATGGTGTCTGCTAGCGATGGAGATAATTTTTCATTCAAAAAGTCAAATGGCGCTCCTTCCCTTCTGAGCCTTACCATGTGCCCAAACAGTGGTTTACCCCCACATGTGAGGTATCGGTGTACTCAGGAGAAATTGTCCAACAAATTTTACGATCCATTTTATCCTGTTGCCCATGTGAAAATGAAAAAACTGAGGCTAAAATAATTTTTTGTGAAAAAAAAGTACTGTTTCATTTTTACGGATCAATTTGTGAAGCACCTGGGGGTTTAAAGTGCTCACTATGCTTCTAGTTAAGTTCCTTGGGGGGTCTAGTTTCCAAAATGGGGTTACTTGTGGGGGAGCTCCAATGTTTAGGCACACGGGGGCTCTCCAAACGCGACATGGTGTTCGCTAAAGATTGGAGCCAATTTTTCATTGAAAAAGTCAAATGGCGCTCCTTCCCTTCCGAGCCCTGCCGTGCGCCCAAACAGTGGTTTACCCCCACATATGAGGTATCAGCGTACTCAGGACATATTGGACAACAACGTTCGTGGTCCAGTTTCTCCTTTTACCCTTGGGAAAATAAAAAAATTTTCGCTAAAAGATCATTTTTGTGACTAAAAAGTTAAATGTTCATTTTTTACTTCCATGTTGCTTCTGCTGCTGTGAAACACCTGAAGGGTTAATAAACTTCTTAAATGTGGTTTTGAGCACCTTGAGGGGTGCAGTTTTTAGAATGGTGTCACTTTTGGGTATTTTCAGCCATATAGAACCCTCAAACTGACTTCAAATGTGAGGTGGTCCCTAAAAAAAATGGTTTTGTAAATTTTGTTGTAAAAATGAGAAATCACTGGTCAAATTTTAACCCTTATAACTTCCTAGCAAAAAAAAAATTTGTTTCCAAAATTGTGCTGATGTAAAGTAGACATGTGGGAAATGTTATTTATTAACTATTTTGTGTCACATAACTCTCTGGTTTAACAGAATAAAAATTAAAAATGTGAAAATTGCAAAATTTTCAAAATTTTTGCCAAATTTCCATTTTTTTCACAAATAAACTCAGAAATTATCGACCTAAATTTACCACTAACATGAAGCCCAATATGTCACGAAAAAACAGTCTCAGAATCACTAGGATCCGTTGAAGCGTTCCTGAGTTATTACCTCATAAAGGGACACTGGTCAGAATTGCAAAAAACGGCAAGGTCATTAAGGCCAAAATAGGCTGGATCATGAAAGGGTTAATAGGACAGGTCTACAAAAAAATATTTTAGTAATCATCACAGGTGACTTTGTACTTTTCTAAATCATCTTTTTGTCCAATCCAATATTGCAGCCAGCATGCAGCCAGCGGGTAAGGAAAGGGTGAATCAAACACCCGAAAACCCCGCCCCTATGGCTGAAAATTGTTCCCTCCAAATTCAGGTGACAGAGTCCCTTTAATGTCCTGGTGAAACTGCTCACCTTGTTCATTGCTTACATCCCCAAGGTTTTGAGGGAAGAAATCTAAATGTGCATGCAAAAAGTGCATTTTCAGAGACATGCGACATTCATGACACTGGTATGCATTTAACATTTCCTCAACACCTTCAACATATTCTAAATTTGTCTTTGCCATGGCTTTCACAAAGTTTTAATCAATCCCAACTTTATATGTAGTGGAGGAGGAAAGATTTTTGTTGGAGCAACTAAAGGATTATGCTGAACATTGTCTCTACCTATAGCATAGATGTTTCTCTGTACCCAATCATGATGACCATAATGTTATACTGTATTTCTACTGTCCCATAAACACAAGAATCAACAGTATTTTGTGAAACCTCCTTGCATTCCCATTAGTAGACCAATCACTTTCAAATCTCCACAGATATTCCATTGATGATGCTTATATTGTATCACATCCAAAACAACTGACAGATTTTCATAACTTTTCTTTAGATGAGATGAGTGTTCAATAGGGATTGTTGGTTTCATATTTCCATTGTGAAGCAACGCTGCTTTCAAACTTTTCTGGGATGAGTCAATAAACAATCGCCAATCTGCAACAAAATACTCTAGATTCAGTTCTTCAAAAAGGCCATTTACATTGTTACAGTGCACCATTGGTCCATCAACTGTGAAAAATTGTGTTAAAGTGTTACTTCTGTTTTGGTGATAACTTCTGTTTCATCATGAAGAAGCTTATTCTGTTTCAACCTAGATGCAAGAAGTTGAGCTTTATCTTTTGACAATGAAAGGTCTCTGATGAGATCATTTAATTCATGTTGAGTAAAGCGTTCTGGCTGCTCGGCTGCTCCATCAGATACATACTCATCTTGACTGGGTCTCCATGTCTTCGCCAGTAGCTTCATCTCAATAGTCTTCATTTTAATCCAATCCAGACATCAGTGGTACAGGAACTGGCAATGTACCATCTTGTGGAACTGGCCTAATCGCAGATTCAAGTACAGGGTAATTAATCTTATGTTTGTTCTTTGTAGAAAAGCCCTTCAGTTTGACAAAACAAAAGTAGAAGTCATCACTATGATTTTTTGGTTCTCTCCAAATCATAGGAATAGCAAATAGCATAGCCACTTTCCTCATATTCAACCAGTCACGAAGACCATTTGAACAACTTGAGCAAATCAAATGAAGGGCCCAGCTTTTGTCTTGATCACCAAGTGGAAACTTAAAATACATCTGGTACATCTTTTTAATATCATGAGTGATTGAACGTACTTTGCCTTTTGGTTTAAAAGAACCACAAACAACATAATCTGTTCAAATGATTCATAAACTGTTTCTCCTTTAAATCAGATCAAACAGTAGAGTAAGTTCAGTTCAATGGTGGTATCAAGCGGAAAAAAAAATGCCATGAGACAACCGACTATATTTAGATATTTCCCCAGAGATGACAGAGGCTGCTTGTATTTAGAACTGATTTTACTGGAGGTGATCTGGTAGATAACTATATACAATTGTGAGGTAAATGAGTCAGCCTATTCCTTACAGATGAACATTTCCAGACAGGCAGTTTCTCAGTGTGATATTGGCTACTTTCAGGTTTTCCCTCTCTGTGGAGACCTTCACTCAAGTTACACCTCAATGGCTGAGCTGTTTTCTTCCCTCTAAGGTGACTTGCCCTCCAGTGAAAATCCTCTCACAATGGTGGATGTCCGAGAAGCAGTCATTAATTGACTGCACTGACAATACTCCTTCCCATAAAACTCATTAAATCCTTTACTGATGTTGTCCCTGTAAGAAAATTCACAATTAAGACAAGCAATAACATAGGAAAAAACACATACATTGAAAATGCAGAAATAACGTAATAACAAAAATATGTCTATCTCAGAAACTTTATGTCATAGAGCAAAACTAAGCAAATTTTTGGAATCGGCACATCAAACTCCATAAAACAGACCTATTACCTTTGCTGATGTTTTTTTTTAGTTGACCAGTGTAATTAGTGGTATTTTTTTTTTTTACAAAACTTATTGTCATGTATGGATTACATGAGAATGCACATGTGTCTTTTACCTGCATAATTTGAGCATCAAATGCTATTTTATAGAGAAAATCTGTTGATTAAACCCTTACCAAAAGTGTTGAGCGATACCGTCCGATACTTGAAAGTATCGGTATCGGATACCTTCGGATGCGCTTGAAAGACCTTAGATGACGTCACGGCTTGTGATTGGTCACGTTGCGGTCGCGTGAAATCTCCGCGACCAATCACAGGCCGCGACGTCATCTAGGGACTTTCAAGCGCTCATTCTTATGAACGGAGGCTGGCGGTTACATCGGTAAGGTCCAGGCTGAGTCGGAGAGGTGAGTATATCAATATTTTTTATTTTTATTCTTTATTTTACACATTAATATCGATCCCGATACCGATTCCCGATATTACAAAAGTATTGGATCTCGGTATCGGAATTCCGATACAGCAAATATCGGCCGATACCTGATACTTGCGGTATCGGAATGCTCAACACTACTTACAAACATATGATGCACTGGTACATCATATGCAGGCTCCCTGACTTTGCGCTGAACACACATCTTTTCCAGTAGGTGAGGCTGATTTTTTCAGTCCTCATGTGCATGTAACAATCATGGGTGGAACAGAGCATCGCCTCCATTTCATTTAACCTGTAAATCCAGCTGTTAATCTCTGACTCTGTTGTAGCTGTTTTCGTTCTGACCCAAAGTCAGATATGCCAGATCACCAGTGAAGCCAAATTAAGAGATTAGGCCCTGAAATAATGAGCACATTGAAAAAAGTGCACACTGGTTGTGAGCAAGTCACTTTTCTGTTTATTCACACAAGAATTATTTGATACAATTTACCGCAATCTAACTCAATGCAACTCGTGTAGCCCCCCCTGTTACTCAGGTCACAATGACTTTGTTTACCATGTACCCAAAACATGTTTTTGCAGACACTTAAAAACATTGCATATGACATAAGAAATATAAAATCCTTGAATCGGAGACTATAAAGCTACGACAATATAAAAACAAATTCTAGCAAAAGATTGAAAAACATTAACCTTTCTATATCAATTTCCCTCTTTTGGAAATTATTTTGCCACAGGGTCAGTTGGTGTTCACAAAAGAGCTTCTGTCTCATGGGTCTAGTACCCATAAAGGGCTTTCTACCTGCTTCACTCATCCACCCTCAGTGTGGACACCCATTTACCGCGCCAGCGGTTGTTATTTGGGGTCTATGATGCACTATGGAAGGTTCAGCTTTAGATTCTTTTTTTTTTTTTACACATACGCTATTCAATAGCTTAGGTAATACATATATCAACACTTTTACGGCTACATAGAGCAATAAACAAAACAATAAAATCTGCATGGAAGTCTGTACAATACCAGAAATTCATCCCGCTAGGCTACTAAACCAGTTGAATGGATTTAAAAAGGAGAATGTGTTACCCAACTATGAGTCTCTGTTTGCACTGTATTGCTTTAACCATTGGTGTCTAAGTTCACCTATTTTGTCTATACTGGCCTTGACCTGGAGATTGACAGCGGAGTCAATGTAATTGCAACAGGTGGGACCAAATTTGACACATTCCTCCTTGTTTTGCTGTCAAGTAATCTACTACTATATGTTGGTTAGTAACTATGATTAATTGTCTCTGTATTGAATTAGTCTCATTAAGAACCTGGAAAATCTGATCATCCAGGTAGTCGGTTGCTTCCACTAACGTATTCCACATTTGTGTTATGAAGGGGTATATTAGTACACTACTGAATATTTTATTTGTTATCCCCATTTCTACTAAATGTGGGATACCATTTGGATGGTGCGTATTGTCTGCAGCCCTGTGAATTGGGACTGCTGCTGTGTCTATTTTACTATGAGGAACTATGAAAGTGGATGTTGTCAATTTTGTAAGAGTGTAAAACCCTCTTATATCCGGGCTCACCCACCTGTAGGCACGATGTCCACAAACTAAGAATACTCCTTATGGGAGTACACAATTCTGACCAAGGATATGCATACATTTGTATAAATTTAAAAGTCTCAACATGGTTTTATGAGCGTATTAACAGGTTGCGGGATGCAGTGATGGACAGGAGGCAGACCAAGGGTTAACAAGAAGTTTAAGGGTACGTTCACACAGGACTTTTTTGCTGCTTTTTTTTGCTGCTTTTTTTATGCTAATTTAGGTGCGTTTTTTTGGTGCGTATTTGGTGCGTTTTTTGGGTACGTTCACACAGGACTTTTTTGCTGCAGATTTTTGCTGCAGTTTTTTGCTGCAGATTTTTGCTGCAGTTTTTTTTTTATGCCAATTTTCAGCTGCTAGGACACCTCACAATGGCTCTTCACACCTCACAATGGCTCTTCACACCTTACTACCAGGAACTCCCTCACAATAGATCACAATCAGGACACCTCACAATGGCTCTTCACACCTCACAATGGCTCACAATGGCTCTTCACACCTCACTAACCACACCCCTAAGCTCTTGGCTGTGAGATCCCTTCCTGCTGGCCATGATTTTCTGCACAAAAAACGCAGCAAATAATGCTACATGCGTTTTTGCAGCGTTTTTGCAGCGTTTTTTTCATCACCCATTCAAGTCAATGGGTGAAAAAACGCAGCAAAAACGCTGAAAGAAGTGACATGCCCTATGTCCAAAAAAAGCAGCAAAGCAGAAAATACTGATCAAACAAAAAACCAACGTGTGTGCATGAGATTTCTGAAATCTCATAGGCTTTAATGGTACTGTAAAAAGCAGCTGAAAATTAGCATTAAAAAAAGCAGCAAAAAAAAAGCAGCAAAAAAGTCCTGTGTGAACGTACCCTAATACTGTAAACAGTAGTTACTCCTCACAGGGAGATATGTACACAAGTAGCAAGGTTATATATAATACAGAGACAACTAATAGGGGAAGGCTTTTTAACGAACAGGGGAGAATAATACAAATAATACTCTTAACACTTTGGGCATCAGCAACTGGTGTGTTCCTGCCAGTGACTGAGGAAGTTTAAATTACATGACAAAAAAAGGATCTGTCACAGTTCAGTGAAAAAATGGGAGAAACTTCCCTGGTTAATAGTGTCTTCCTGTGGTCCTGATGATGGCGGTGTCTACTGGTGGTCCTGGTGGTGGCGATCTGTGGTGTGTCAGTGGGTCCCTGTCGGTTGTTTCCTGTCAGTGCATCCGCTCTTCCCTGGCTCCAGTCAGCGCTGCCCCGTCGCATCACAGCTGATCTCCTCTGACAGGACTCTCGCGCACGTACCATTCCCACCTGAACTGTTTGAATTTCTGCACGTGCATTAACTGTCTGCTTAGCCACACCCCCTTCTCTCGAGCACAGGGACACCCAAAGCTCTCCCCCCTGTATCCTAGTTGGCAGACCCAATGGTTCCAGACCCGTTATGGATGAGGCAAACTTGGTTAGTTTCTCCCCCTTACAGGCGCACCAAGTATTATTAGTTTGTTTTCTGCTTATACCAAATGAACATTTACCCCTTTCTTTACTTTACTGATACAAGATGTTCTACAGCCTTCAACAACATCTTGGTACACTGTCTCATTAAACTGGGTTCGATCATGAGTGTGTGTATGGAAAGAATTATTGTCCTCACCACAGGTATTTGCTCCAGTGTTTTGAAGACTGAACCACAATCATTCGTTGGGAATGGGGTTTGAATGAGGGATCTCAGTTCTCTTCTTACTGAAAACATTTCTAATTTCTTCATCATACTCCTGCCACCACATTTGTACCTTAGGTCGCGTTATATTTAACTGGAACTAGCGATTAGCTGCCCATTCGAATAAAGCCAAAGAGGCAGATATATCACACAGCACATATTTTCCCTGAAATTCAGATTGAGTTCAGGTTTCATTGTGTATGCAGTGTGGCATTAATACATTCCATTGCTCCAGAGGTAATGCTAAGTACGGCATAGTTCTTACAGATACTGGACTGTGTGTACAAATCCAACATGTCCTTTATAAGAAGAGCATGATGTCAAATAAGTTTGTTGTCCCAGTCAATATTTTAAAGTTTATCCAATGTCTCTGCAGGGTGCACTAATTCTGCTACTCCAAGGTGATTAGTAGAACAGTCATTTTGCCGGTGAAGTAACCTTTTTGCAGTGACTGGCATGGATCCAGGTGGACTTTCCCTCAAGTTTCACTGAGGTGGATGTGGTCAGCTGGACTTGGAATGGGCCATCAAACTGTGGACCTAGGCTCCTTCTCACGTATCTGCGTATGACCACCCAATCACCTGGATTCAGCTGATGCATGTCTGGACTTTCATTAGGATCCGGAATGGATGAGAACACATGTTTATGCACCGCATTAAATCTTTTCTGCAAGGCCTGGACATAGGCTGTAATAGACCCATATATACCCCACTCAAAAATAAAGAGTGGAAACGAAGAGGTCTATATTTAAAATACTATTTTATTATGTATAATTAAGATTAAAAAAAATAAAAAACGCAGTATGCCTCACATAAAGGACGGTGTCAGCTACCAAAATCAAGGGACCTCAGATTTACAAGTTCCAAATTAATACGTGCTCCTTATATACAATCTTGCATAATTTTATAGATAATGTCAATATTAAATATTATAGTACATCCAATAATAGAAAAAGCGGTATATAAAATAACTGAGCCAATCAAGTTTAGAACATAAACAGGTTTCAGTTTTAATGAGTATGAACAGATTAATGGTAGGTACCTAATATACTTAATAACCTATACTTCTTAAGTTAGTATAGTATCTAACCCACTATATATTAAAAGGCAACATTTGCATATTCAATGATAAATTATAAGAAACAGTGCTTATTATACATGTGGGGCTTTACTTGCTATACTAGGAGACTGAGTAACCTAGACCATGTGGAAGAAAGCTGTGCTTAGGTGAGGGGCCATGCCGGCATAAATAAGTGGTGGATTCACCTTGAATTGTGGAGCTGCTAGACTCGTCCTTTCCCCCTGATGTGCGTTTCGCCACTGGCTTCTTCCTGGGGGCATGGCTAGGTGAGGGGCAGTGATCTACTTATGTTGATATGCAGCCAATAGGAGTGGAGATTTATGTCATGTGCCAGCTTCTCAATGCATGCAGCTGATACCACTCCCCCGGTACAGCGTGACTTCCTGGACGATACTCAGTGAAACGCAAGCTGGAACGCAAGTGGTCACTATGTGAGCATTTCTGGTAGTTTGCCAGGGTCTGGGAGAAACAGAGCATGCGTACCGGGGCGGACAGTGCAGAAGACGCATTTAGCAAATAAGTGCCAATGTTACTGTAAGTGAAATTAGTACTCAGATTCAGTGCCTAAAAAAATACCGTATGCAAAATAATTAGTGAAATAATACAGATATATTAGTGAGTGTAAATAGAAACTTTTTATTAATAAAAGTGCCAAGTTTCTTATATGTAATCATAGATATGGTGAACAGTGATAAAAATATATATCCAATATATACTCGAGTATAAGCCTACCTGAGTATAAGCCGAGGCACCTACTTTTGCCACGGAAAACTGGGTAAGCTTATTCACTCAAGTATAAACCGGGTATGCATTGTCCCCTCATCCCTTTCCTGCTATGCATGGCTCCCTCTTCCCTGTCCTGGTATGAATGCCTCCCCATTAGTGTTGAGCGATACCTTCCGATATCAAGAAGTATCGGTATTGGATTGGATCGGCCGATATCCAAAAAATATCGGATATCGCCCATACCAATTCCCGATACCAATGCAAGTCAATGGGACACAAATATCGGAATGTAAATAAGCCATTTCTGTTCTTCTGCATCCTGTTCCGGAGGGGGGAAGAGTGTGGGCTGTGCGTGGGTGGACACTGTGCGTGTCTGTGTGTGTGGGCGGGGTCTGTGCTGGCCTGCCAGGGATCTGTACAGGCGTCTCGGGGGTCTGTGCATGCCAGCCAGGGCTCTGTGCGGCGTGCCGGGGCTCTGTGCTGCGTGCCGGGGCTCTGTGTGGGGCTCTGTGTGGTGTGCCGGGGATCTGTGCGGCGTGTCGGGGCTCTGTGCGGGGCTCTGTGTGGGCTGCCTGGGCTCTGTGCATGTGTGCAGGCATCGTCTGATGGGACTACATGTCCCATCGGATGATGCCTGCAACAGTGACAGTGATTGACACATTAGCCAATGATGGGACAGTAGTAGTCCCATCATCCGGCTAATGTGTTGAATGTAAAAAAAAACAAAAAAAAAAAACATACACATTACATACAGTACATACTGCATACATACTACATACATACTACATACTACATGCATACATTCTACATACATACTACATACATGCATACATACATACTACATACATACTACATATAATACATTACATACAATACATACATACAGAGATACAGTACATTAAACATAGATTTCATACTCACCATTACTTGTCACTTTGTTCCCCGAAGCCAGTGTCATCTGTAAAAAAGATTAAAATAACAAACAACCAATATACTCCCTGATCCGCAGAAATCCACGAGTGTCCCACGACGATCTCCCGTGGAGAATGGCAGCATCAGCTGATGCGACCGCTCTCTAGGGGCTTCAGGAATACAATGACGGGAGGAAGGTATCCTTCCGCACTGTGTTCCTCTGCCGCTGAAAAAAAAATAGTCCCTAGTCTCACTTTTGGCATTGCTGTGTGAGAAATTTTCCCAGGCAGCAATTGCCATAAAGTGAGACTTTGTCCTAAGGTAACCTCTCAGTGATGCACTGCAGGAGCCATTGTCTCCTGTCAGTGTGTCACTGAGAGTCCTATAGAGCAGTGACATCACCCAATGTCTCTATTCTATAGGGGAGATCGTCATGGGACACTCATTATTATTTGGACTACGGCAGACAGGTTGTATACGGTTTATTATTTTACGTTTTTTGCAGGCGCTGAAGTATGGTAAGTATGGTTAAATGAAGAATATTAAAATACTTTTTTCCTAATGTGTGTGTGTTTTATTAACCCTTTATTACTATTGGATTAATAATGGATAGGCGTCTTATTGACGCCTCTCTGTTATTAACCCAGCTTAATGTCACCTTACAATAGCAAGGTGACATTAACCCCTTATTACCCCATATCCCACTGCTACTCGGGATTGGGAAGAGAGGGGTTAAGTGCCGGAAATTGGCGCATCTTACAGACATTTCTGGGGCGGCTGCGGCCTGGTATTTGTAGCCGGGGGGGGCAATATCCGTGGCCCCTCTCTAGGCTATGAATATCAGCCCGCAGCTGTCTGCGTAGCCTTTCTGGCTATAAAATATAGGGGGACCCCACGTCATTTTTTTGGGGGTCCCCCTATTTTAATAGCCAGTAAAGGCTACGCAGACAGCAGCGGGCTGATATTCATAGTAGGCTACAAATATTGGCCCCCGGCCGTCGGCTTTCCCCCTCTGGTGCAAAAAATTGCGTGGGAGCCCACGCCGTTTTTTTCAGTTTTTTTTAAAAAAATCAACGCACATTAAGGAATCTTTCACACTTGCGTCGGTACGGGTCCGTCGCTATGCGTCGGGCCGACGTACTGACGCACATTGTGAAATTTGTGCACAATGTGAGCAGCGAATGCAGTTTTTCAATGCATCCGCTGCCCATTCTGAAGTCCAGGGAGGAGGGGGCGGCCTCGCATGCGCGGTAGAAAATGGCAGATGCGACAGACAAAAAACGTTTTGTGCCGACGATCCACCAAAACACGACGGATCCGCTGCACGACGGACGCGTCACGTGGCCATCCGTCCCGATCCGCCGCTAATACAAGTCTATGGGTAAAAAACGCATCCTGCGAGCACATTTGCAGGATCCGTTTTTTTCCCAAAACGACGGATTGCGACAAATTGCTAAAAATGCAAGTGTGAAAGTAGCCTTAGAAACATCGGCCTTTCTATTATATATCTATGGATATATCTATCTATAGATATATTTATAGACAGATATATCTATAGATACAAAGTTGTATCTATCCATATATCTGGCTGCTTTCACACAGCAGGTTTTTGCCATCAGGCACAATCCGGCGAGTTTTGAAAAAAATGGATCCGGCGGAAAAAAATGGATCTGGCGGGAAAAAATGGATCCGGTGGAAAAAAACGGATCCTGTGGAAAAAAATGGATCCTGCAAATGTGCAAACAACGGATCCTGCGGAAAAAAACGGATTCAGCAGAAAAAAACAGATCCGGCGAGTTTTGAAAAAAACGGATCCGGTGGAAAAAAGTGGATCTGGTGTGAAAAAACGGATCTGGTGGAAAAAACCAGATCCGGCGGGAAAAAATGGATCCGGTGGAAAAAAACAGATCCAGCAGAAAAAAACGGATCCTGTGGAAAAAAATGGATCCTGCAAATGTGCTCGCAGGATGCATTTTTTTCCCATAGACTTGTATTAGTGACGTATCGCGACGGATGGCCACACGTCGTGTCCGTCATGCAATGTATCTGTCGTGTTTTGGTGGACCGTCGGCACGAAAAAACATTAGAGTCTAGTCCGCAGCTGCCCCAGATATGGCGCATCTGTAAGATGCGCCAATTCCGGCACTTAGCCCCTCTCTTCCCACTCCCGTGTAGTGGTAGGATATGAGGTAATGGGGGTTAATGCCACCTTGCTATTGTAAGGTGACACTAAGGCTGGTTTCACATTTGCGCTTGTGGCCGCAGCGTTTGTACCGCATATAAACGCATGCGTCGTGTATTCCTATATTTAACATTAACATGTGTTTTTTTTGTTCGCGTTTTACAGCATTTGACGACGCATGCGTCGTCTCATCGTTTGCGACTTGGCGCGGAAATGTAACATGTAGTAATTTCTAGAGGCGTCTATTTGCCGCCAGGAAACACATGCGTTCGATTGCGCAAGGATTGCGACAAAAAAAGCATTGCTGTCAATGTAAAAGCATGCGTTTTTAACCCCTTCCCGACCTTTGACGCCACGTAGGCATCATGAAAGTCGGTGCCAATCCGACCTGTGACGCCTATATGGCGTCATGGAATGATCACGTCCCCGCAGATCGGGTGAAAGGGTTGACTCCAATTTCACCCGATCTGCAGAGACAGGGGGAGTGGTACTACAGCCCAGGGGGGTGGCTTCACCCCCTCGTGGCTACGATCGCTCTGATTGGCTGTTGAAAGTGCAACAGACAATCAGAGCAATTAGTAATATTTCACCTATTAAAAGTGGTGAAATATTACAATCCAGCCATGGCCGATGCTGCAATATCATCGGCCATGGCTGGAAACCCTGATGTGCCCCCCCCACCACAGCCACCGATCGCCTCCCCAGTCCTCCGATCTGTCCCGTAGTCCCCTCGTCCGCCTGTCCGCTCCCCCGTTCTCCTGCCCGCTCCCCCTGTGCTCCGATCCACCCCCCCCGTGCTCCGATCCCCCCCTCATACTTACCGAGCCTCCCGGAGTCCGTCCGTCTTCTCCATGGGTGCCGCCATCTTCCAAAATGGTGGGCGCATGCGCAGTTCGCCCGCCGAATCTGTCGGCCGGCAGATTCGTTCCAGGTATATTTTGATCACTGTGATAAACTTATCACAATGATCAAAATAAAAAAAATAGTAAATGAATCCCCCCTTTATCACACCCATAGGTAGGGACAATAATAAAATAAAGAAAATATTTTTTTTTCTGCATTAGGGTTAGGGTTAGGGCTAGGGTTAGCATTAGGGTTAGGGCTAGGGTTAGGGCTAGGGTTAGGGTTACAATTAGGCTATCTGCACATGGTGCAGAGTTGGCTGCGGATCCGCAGCGGATTAGCCGCTGCGGATTCATAGCAGTTTTCCATCAGGTTTACAGTACCATGTAAACCTATGGATAACCAAATCCGCTGAGCCCATAGTGCAGAAAATACTGCGTGGAAACGCTGTGTTGTATTTTCCGCAGCATGTCAATTCTTTGTGCGGATTCCACAGCGTTTTACACCTGTTCTTCAATAGGAATCCGCAGCTGAAATCCGCACAAAAACACTGGAAATCCGCGGTAAATCCGCAGGTAAAACGCAGTGCCTTTTACCTGCGGATTTTTCAAAAATGGTGCAGAAAAATCTCACAAGAATCCGCAATGTGGGCACATAGCCTTAGGGTAAGGGTTGGAATTAGAGTTAGGGTTGGAATTAGGGCTAGGATTGGAAATAGTGTTACGATTAGGCCTGTGGTTAGGGTTATGGTTAGGGTTAGGGGTGTGTTGGGGTTAGGGTTGTGGTTAGGGTTGGGATTAGGGTTAGGGTTGGGATTAGGGTTAGGATTAGGGTTAGGGTTGGGATAAGGGTTATGGGTGTGTCGGGGTTAGGGTTGTGGTTAGGGGTGTGTTGGGGTTAGGGTTGTGATTAGGGTTATGGCTAGAGTTGGGATTAGGGTTAGGGGTGTGTTGGGGTGAGTGTTGGAGTTAGAATTGAGGGGCTTCCGCTTTTTAGGCACATCAGGGGTCTCCAAATGCAACATGGCGCCACCATTGATTCCAGCCAATCTTGCGTTCAAAAAGTCAAACGGTGCTCCCTCCCTTCCGAGCCCCGACATGCGCCCAATCAGTGGTTTACCCCCACATATGGGGTAACAGCATACTCAGGACAAACTGGGCAACAATTATTGGGTCCAATTTCTCCTGTTACCCTTGCAAAAATAAAAAAATTGCTTGCTAAAACATAATTTTAGAGGAATGAAAAATTTTTTTTTATTTTCACGGCTCTGCGTCATAAACTTCTGTGAAGCACTTGGGGGATCAAAGTGCTCACCACACATCTAGATAAGTTCCTTGGGGGTCTAGTTTCCAAAATGGGGTCAGTTGTGGGGAGTTTCTACTGTTTAGGCACATCAGGGGCTCTGCAAATGCAACGTGACGCCCGCAGACCATTCCATCAAAGTCTGCATTTCAAAAGTCACTACTTCGCTTCTGAGCCCCAACGTGTGCCCAAACAGTGGTTTGCCCCAACATATGGGGTATCAGCATACTCAGGACAAGCTGTGCAACAACTATTGGGGTCCAACTTCTCTTGTAACCCTTGTGAATTAAAAAAAAATGCTTGCTAAAAAATCATTTTTGAGGAAAGAAAAATAATTTTTTATTTTCACGGCTCTGCGTTGTAAACTTCAGTGAATCACTTGGGGGTTCAAAGTGCTCACCACATATCTAGATAAGTTCTGTGGAGGGTCTAGTTTCCAAAATGAGGTCCCTTGTGGGGAGTTTCTACTGTTTAGGCACATCAGGGGCTCTGCAAACGCAACATGACACCCGCAGACCATTCCATCAAAGTCTGCATTCCAAAACATCACTACTTCCCTTCCGAGCCCCGACGTGTGCCCAAGCAGTGGTTTACCCCCACATATGGGGTATCAGTGTACTCATGACAAACTGGACAACAACTTTTGGGGTCCAATTTCTCCTGCTACCCTTGTGAAACTAAAAAATTGCTTGCTAAAACATAATTTTAGAGGAAAGAAAAATGATTTTTTATTTTCATGGCTCTGCGTTGTAAACTTTTGTGAAGCACTTTGGGGGTCAAAGTGCTCACCATATATCTTGATAAGTTCCTTGGGGGATCTAGTTTCCAAAATGGGGTCACTTGTGGGGGATTTCTACTGTTTAGGCACATCAGGGGCTCTGCAAACGCAACGTGACGCCCGCGGACCATTCCATCAATGTCTGCATTTCAAAAGTCACTACTTCCCTTCCGAGCCTTGACGTGTGCCCTAGCAGTGGTTTACCCCCACATATGGGGTATCAGCGTACTCAGGATAAACTGTGCAACAACTTTTGGGGTCCAATTTCTCCTGTTACTCTTGTGAAAATAAAAAATTGCGGGCTAAAAAATAATTTTTGAGGAAAGAAAAATGATTTTTTATTTTCACAGCTCTGCGTTATAAAGTTCTGTGAAGCACATGGGGGTTTAAAGTGGTCACCACACATCTAGATTAGTTCCATGGGAGGTCTAGTTTCCAAAATGGGGTCACATGTGGGGGAGCTCCAATGTTTAGGCACACAGGGGCTCTCCAAACGTGACATGGTGTCCACTAACGATTGGAGCTAATTTTTCATTCAAAAAGTCAAATGGCGCTCCTTACCTTCCGAGCCCTGCCGTGTGCCCAAACAGTGGTTTACCCCCACATGTGAGGTATCAGTGTAGTCAGGAGAAATTGCCCAATAAATTTTAGGATCCATTTTATCCTGTTGCTTATGTGGAAATGAACAAATTGAGGCTAAAAGAAATTTTTTGTGAAAACAAAGTACTTTTTCATTTTTACGGATAAATTTGTGAAGCACCTGGGGGTTCAAAGTACTCACTATGCATCTAGATGAGCTCCTTGGGGGGTCTAGTTTCCAAAATGGGGTGACTTGTGGGGGAGCTCCAATGTTTAGGCACACGGGGGCTCTCCAAAAGCGACATGGTGTCCGCTAAAGATTGGAGCCAATTTTTCATTCAAAAAGTCAAATGGCACTCCTTCCCTTCCGAGCCCTGTCGTGCGCCCAAACAGTGGTTCCCCACACATATGGGGTATTGGCGTACTCAGGACAAATTGTGCAATAACTTTGTGGTCCAGTTTCTCTTTTTACCCTTGGGAAAATAAAAGAATTGTTGCTAAAAGATCATTTTTGTGACTAAAAAGTTAAATGTTCATTTTTTCCTTCCATGTTGCTTCTGCTGATGTGAAGCCCCTGAAGGGTTAATAAACTTCTTGAATGTGGTTTTGAGTACCTTGAGGGGTGCAGTTTTTAGAATGGTGTCACTTTTGCGTATTTTCAGCCATGTAGATCCCTCAAACTGACTTCAAATGTGAGGTGGTCCCTAAAAAAAATGGTTTTGTAAATTTCGTTGTAAAAATGAGAAATTACTGGTCAAATTTTAACCCTTATAACTTCCTAGCAAAAAAAAAATTTGTTTCCAAAATTGTGCTAATGTAAAGTAGACATGTGGGTAATGTTATTTATTAACTATTTTGTGCCACATAACTCTCTTGTTTAACAGAATAAAAATTCAAAATTTTAAAATTTCAAAATTTTCAAAATATTAGCCAAATTTGCATTTTTTTCACAAATAAACGCAAAAATTATCGACCTATATATACCACTAACATGAAGCCCAATATGTCATGAAAAAACAGTCTCAGAACCGCTAAGATCCGTTGAAGCGTTCCTGAGTTATTACCTCATAAAGGGACACTGGTCAGAATTGCAAAAAACGTCCAGGTCATTAAGGTCAAAATAGGCTGGGTCATGAAGGGGTTAAGCACATGCGTTTTGTTGCGTTTTTGAACGCACGCGATTCAATTGAGAAAAACATGTCTAGACACTGATAAGCTACCCCCCACCATCAAGGTGATAAAGGGAGGATGTGGACAGTTGCAGGTCACTTCTCACCAGGCTCTGAAGCAGACGAGACACAGACAGGCTACATCTTGGAGGAAAACAAGACCCTGAACAATGTGAGTATATCCTAGCCAATGCCTTAATTTTCTATTTTCTGTCTCTACATGTCCTAATTTCTACCATTTCTTTCTTTCTACATGCATCAGAATGTCTTCTTCAGATTCTTCATCTGGTGAGCAGTTTCGGCCAGGACAGTCGGAAGTGAGGTGAGTATTTGCCTCGTCAGATTGGTAAGTATTCACTGTCACATCGACACATGTGACAATTTGTTTTTTCTTATTTTTAGAGCTCTTCTACTGCGGCAGAGACAGGGCAGGAGCAGCGGAGTCAAGGTCCGGTGGAAAAACAGCAGCGGGTACGTATACAAGGCTGACTGTCCTCAGTGTAATATTCTTGAATCTTCCTTTCTTTCCACTCGTATTTCTTTACTTTTTTCTTCTGGAATCCTTTTGTATGTTGACTTTCCTATTCATGCCATTTCTCAGCATCTTTTTTCTTTCTTTTCCTTGTGTTAATTGAGCAAACTTTAATGACTTTCTTTAATTTTTAGGTTTCACAACGGGAGGATGATCTGATAGAGAATGACCTCCTTATCACCCTGGTTCAGGAGCGAGTCCCGTTGTGGGACACCCAGGATCCACTGCACTCAACAACATCACGATCCGGCAGTTATGGAATGAGGTGGCCCAAGCGATGTGGGATGGCTGGGACAATGCCCCAACACGGGTCCGAACTGCATTTGGTAAGTATTGCACTGCAGTGTGAAGTAGCAGAGACCTTGGCCGTGCTCACTCGACTGTGTGTGATGAAAGAAACTCTCTGGAGTTTCTCTTATCACACACAGTAGTGTGAGCACGGCCAAAAGTACTTTTTCTGATGACAATTTTTTTTTAACAGTATCCAAAGTCAAAACACGTTGGCGTTCGATGAAGGACCGCTTCAACAAGGACCTGCGTCAAGACAGCCATGTTCCCAGTGGTTCAGGAGCAAGGATCAGACGCTACCAATACCATTGCGTTCTGTCATTTTTAAGACCGGTCCTTGCCCAGAGAACGTAAGTATTTATCAAGTGCATTAGGTTGTATTGTATTGTCATAACCTGTATTTTTACATTCCACAGGATTTTGAGTCTGGTAAATTTTTGATAGTAATTTTCTTTTTCCTTTTTTCACAGCACATACAGCACTACTGTTGGCCCAGGTTCTGGAGCGGTCCTTCATCCGACAGCCACGGACCCATCCCAGCCATCCAGCAGCGCAGCAGCAAGTGGGCCTTCCACACTAACTGGAGACCAGGGAGCTGATCCATCAGGTCTTCCCCTTTCGCAGTCCTCTTCCACTGCCCCCTTTTTTTGGGGCTCATCCCGGCAGCGGCAGAGGGCTTCGGACAGGTCACTCATGCCCGAGTTTTTGCACTTGAGCTCGGTTTTACATGACGCAATCAAGGCTTTGGTTGACTGAATGGATGTTTCACATAACCTCTTAAATGCACGTATCCAGGAAATCAGCAAAAGCCTTGATCAAGTGAAAGCCGACCTCCAGAGGCCAGCACATCATTTTTTAAATCAAATTGAGCAGGGCATGTGGGAACACCTTACTCCTGATCTCCGGCTGAGTGTCATGCAGGCCTGCAATGCTGCTTACGTGCAGGCTATGCAGCAGAGTCGGTATTTCCAGCAGACAGTGGGGGCATATCCACCTGTGCCTTCACTGTCACGATTGACCTCAATGTCGACCTCTGCTGCATCCCACTGCACGGCCACCTCAATTCCTTCCACTGCACGGCCACCTCAATTCCTTCCACAGCCGGACACCACTACAGCACCACCACCATGCCGAGTGCAGTTGGACATCCCACCGCCACCACCATAACATCCGCTGCTCCTGCTTTGACCTCCTCCACTGACACCATGATGCAGCAGGACCCTGGCATGGCTTTCCGTACCACCACCACAACGATGCAGCAGGACCCTGGCATGGCTTTCCGTACCGCCACCTCCACGATGCAGCAGGTCCCTGGCTTGGCCTTCCGCTCTACAAGCACTATGGACTCTGGCATGGCTGCACGCTCTATGAGCACTATGGTCTCTGGCATGGCTGCACACTCTACGAGCGCTATGGACTCTGGCATGGCTGCATGCTCTACGAGCACTATGGACTCTGGCATGGCTGCACGCTCTATGAGCACTATGGACTCTGGCAGAGTGCAGCCAGACCCTGAAAGGTCACCCGCCACCACGCCACGCCATATGAGCCCACCAAGACCTCCCACAACCAGGCAAACCAAAAAGAAATTACAAAAAAAACAAAAAACAGAGGACTCTTAGCATTCCTCCCCCTTCACCTCCCAATGTGTCTGTAATGTCAGGTTTGTCTCACCCTTCCAGTGTGTCTCAAGCCTCTCATGTGTCAAGACCCCATCCCCGAACTTCGAGACCCTTCTAGTTTCATTGCCCCTTCTCCTGCCACCTCTGCGTCGTCCACGGTTAGCCAGGCCTCAGTGCTTCACACCCCCCGTTTACATCACTCTACCCCAAGCCGGCGCAGTAAATACATTTTTGGGTTGTTACAAAATAAAAAAAGTTTGATTTGCCACAGTTATGTTTTATTTATTGTGTCATCCGCCGCCGGCAACACACACCATGCACCAAGAAACTTCGCCACACACTTACTTTTTGGGCCACATCATATCTCCAGTAGTTAAAAATAAAAAGACTGCAGCTTTGTGTGTCTTTAGTATACATATATGAGGTGGGCCAAAAAATATTACATGTATCTCCATAATCTCTTTTTGTCTGTGCCTAGTGTGGCAGTTTGAAGAGAAAATGGTGGAAATACAGTGCAGACCTCTACTGAACAGGTCAGGTGTAAAAAAACTCATTAGTTATGACACCTGACCTGTTGAGTAGAGAACTGCCTTGTATAACCACCATTTTCTCTTCTTCATACATAATCTATTACACACAACTTGAGGGACAATGGTGGTCACACACTACATATCTATACTCACCTGCACAGGTGTCAGAAATAGTGAATTCATGAGCCTGTATATGTTTATCATGAATTCATTATTTCTGACACCTGACTTGATGAGTATAGATAGTGTGACAGTGATTGTCCCTTCAGTTTGTGTCCAATGGATACAGGAGAAGAGAATCATGACGCAATGACGTCAACAAGCTTACCAATAAAGCAACATGGCTGCCATCACTAGTATGTGGCCAGTGTTTTATATCAGTATTTGTAAGCCAAAACAAGGAGTGGAACAATTAGAGGTAAATTATGATATTAACATAATAACTAGCACCTCTACTTTTATCACCCACTCCTGGTTTTGGATTACAAAAACTGATATTAAATACAGATCAAATACTGCCAGTTTTAGGACAGCCTTGGTTTGGAGAGGAAAAAGATAGGAGACACGGTCAACACAACCAAAACTAAAGTTTATTAATGAGAAATATTATAAAGTTTTTTAATAAGAAATATTATTATCATTGTAGAAAATTACTGGTACAGATCGAATTACAACAGGACCTGTACACAACATTGTCCTTCCATGACACACGTCCAATATCTGAATCGAAAAAGGCAGCAAATTGGTCCTGCATGTGACCAATGGCTGCAGTTGACCGCAGCGGGTGATGCTAGAAATCGGGCAGTGGGTGTGCAACTGGTTCATGCAGTTCAATGTTGGGTTGCTCCTTAATCATTATATAATTGTGCAGAACCACACAGGCTTTGACCACCTCGTCGACTGTTTCCACTTTTAGATTTATGGCTGATGCAAGAATGCGCCATTTAGTGACCAGAATACCAAAGGTACACTCTACAGTTCTTCAGGCCCTGGTCAGTCTGTAGTTAAAGATCCTTCTAGTGTGGTTCAAGTCCCGACTGGAATAGGGCTTCAGTAGGTTTTCACACATCTGAAAGGCCTCATCCCCAACCATAACAAATGGCATCGGTGGACCTTGAGTGTTGGGGAGAGGTTGGGGTGGGGGAAAATTGAAATTGTTGCCATACACACGACGGCCCATATCCGAGTTCTTGAAAGTCTGGGAATCGTTGCCACGGCCAAAAGCTCCAATGTCCACAGCGATGAAGCGACAGTTCACATCGGCTATTGCCATGAGCACAACAGAAAAATATTTTTTGTAATTGAAGTACTCCGATCCTGTTCTGGCTGGTTTGATAATGCGAATGTGCTTTCCATCCACCGCTCCTAAACAGTTGGGGAAATCACACACACTCCAGAATTTTTCCGCAATTTCAAGCCACATGTCCAAGGTGGGTAGGGGTATAAACTTATCCCGTAGTACATTCCACAAAGCCCGGCAGGTGTCCACAACTATTCCAGACAGGGTGGATATTCCAAGCTGGTATTGGAAGTGGAGGGATGATAAACTCTCTCCGGTTGCCAGAAATCTGTAAGAAAAGCAAACACAAAAAACATTACAATCTATTCTTTTTATGGTGGGGTTACGCTAAAGAAAGAAAGGAAAATACCCCCAAAAAACATGTCAGAAAACACTAAATTTGGACTGTCATTGGTTTAGATTTTGAACGTACGAGAAAGCAAATCTCGGAACGAGTCTTGCGACATCCTAGTGTATTCCTGGAATTTCTCCGGGTTGGCATTAAGCTCGACATAGAGCGTGTGATAGGCTCCACGGCTCTCACATAGTTCGATAATGGGATGCCTCCAAAAATGCCAACGTTGTCTTCTTCTCCATCTTTCGTGATTTCTGTCTTGCTCCCAGGCAAAAGCACAGGCAAGAAACAGCTTGAAGCTGAAATCCAGGTTGAAATAAAAGCTCTCCATGTGAAGATCCATTATGACACAGGATACAGTAGCAAACTGTTAAAATTTCAGTAGCCCTAGGGTCTATATATAGAGATCCCATAATACACACCCTCTGTAGTCCCATTGGCGGTGTCTGGTTATCTTGATTTTTCTCTTGTGAAATTTCTCATCATGCGTACCAAAAACGCAAACGCAGGAAAAAACGCATATAAACGCGTACAAACGCTGCGTTTTTTTTAACCGCATGCGACAACACATTCGTCTAAAAAACGCCGCGTTTGTACACATTTATATGCGTTTTCCACACTTGCGGATGCGTTTTAAACACTGTGGATTTAAACGATAATGTGAAACTAGCCTAAGCCGGGTTAATAATGGAGAGGCGTCAATAAGACACCTATCCATTATTAATCCAATAGTAGGAAAGGGTTAATAAAACACACACACATTAGAAAAAAGTATTTTAATATTCTTCATTTAGCCATACTTACCATACTTCAGCACCTGCAAAAAACGTAAAATAATAAACCGTATACTACCTGTCTGCCGTAGTCCAATTAATAACGAGTGTCCCACAATGACATCGTGGTGACATCGGGTGATGTCACTGCTCTATAGGACCCTCAGTGACACACTGACAGGAGACAATGGCTCCTGCAGTGCATCACTGAGAGGTTACCTTAGGAAAAAAGTCTCACTTTATGGCAATTTCTGCCTGGGGAAATTTCTCACACAGCAATGCCAAAAGTGAGACTATTTTGTTTTACAGCTGTGGAGGAATACAGTGCGGAAGGATGCCTTCCTCCCGTCATTGTGTTCCTGGACCCCCTAGAGAGCGGTCGCATCAGATGATGCCGTTCTCCACGGGAGATCGTCGTGGGACACTCGTGGATTTCTGCGGACAGGGAGTATATTGGTTGTTTGTTATTTTAATCTTTTTTACAGATGACACTGGCTTTGGGGAACTGTCATGATTCTCAATGGCGAGAGAACATAGCCCAGCATATATGAGAACTAGCTCTTGGAAGATGGAAACTATACTGACCATGAACTAAACCTGCCGCACAACTAGAAGTGGCCGGGTAGCATGCCTACGTTTTTTTATCCCTAGATGCCCAGCGCCAGCCGGAGAACTACCTAATCCTAGCAGAGGAAAAGACAGTCCTGGCTCACCTCTAGAGAAATTTTCCCAAAAGGCAGACAGAGGCCCCCACATATATTGGCGGTGATTTTAGATGAAATGACAAACGTAGTATGAAAATAGGTTTAGCAAAAATCGAGGTCCGCTTACTAGATAGCAAGAAGACAGAAAGGGCACTTTCATGGTCAGCAGAAAACCCTATCAAAACACCATCCAGAAATTACTTTAAGACTCTAGCATTAACTCATAACACCAGAGTGGCAATTTCCGCTCACAAGAGCTTTCCAGACACAGTAAAGAAACAGCAGCTGTGAACAGGAACAAAATGCAAAAACACACAAGGACAAAAGTCCAACTTAGCTGGGAGTTGTCTAGTAGCAGGAACATGCACAGAAAGGCTTCTGATTACATTGTTGACCGGCATGAAACTGACAGAGGAGCAAGGCTATATAGCGACTCCCACATCCTGATAGGAGCAGGTGAACAGAGGGGATGATGCACACAAGTACAATTCCACAAGTGGCCACCGGGGGAGCCCAGAATCCAATTTCACAACAGTACCCCCCCCTCAAGGAGGGGGCACCGAACCCTCACCAGAACCACCAGGGCGATCAGGATGAGCCCTATGAAAGGCACGGACAAGATCGGAGGCATGAACATCAGAGGCAGTGACCCAAGAATTATCCTCCTGACCGTATCCCTTCCATTTGACCAGATACTGGAGTTTCCGTCTGGAAACACGAGAGTCCAAGATCTTTTCCACAACGTACTCCAACTCACCCTCAACCAACACCGGAGCAGGAGGCTCAACGGAAGGCACAGCCGGTACCTCATACCTGCGCAACAATGACCGATGAAAAACATTATGAATCGAAAAGGATGCAGGGAGGTCCAAACGGAAGGACACAGGGTTAAGAATCTCCAATATCTTGTACGGGCCGATGAACCGAGGCTTAAACTTAGGAGAAGAAACCCTCATAGGGACAAAACGAGAAGACAACCACACCAAGTCCCCAACACAAAGCCGAGGACCAACACGACGACGGCGGTTGGCAAAAAGCTGAGTCTTCTCCTGGGACAACTTCAAATTGTCCACCACCTGCCCCCAAATCTGATGCAACCTCTCCACCACAGCATCCACTCCAGGACAATCCGAAGATTCCACTTGACCGGAGGAAAATCGAGGATGAAACCCCGAATTACAGAAAAACGGGGACACCAAGGTGGCAGAGCTGGCCCGATTATTGAGGGCGAACTCCGCCAAAGGCAAAAAAGCAACCCAATCATCCTGATCCGCAGACACAAAACACCTCAAATATGTCTCCAAGGTCTGATTAGTCCGCTCAGTCTGGCCATTAGTCTGAGGATGGAAAGCAGACGAAAAAGACAAATCTATGCCCATCCTAGCACAGAATGCCCGCCAAAATCTAGACACGAATTGGGTCCCTCTGTCAGAAACGATATTCTCCGGAATACCATGCAAACGAACAACATTTTGAAAAAACAGAGGAACCAACTCGGAAGAAGAAGGCAACTTAGGCAAGGGAACCAGATGGACCATCTTAGAGAAACGGTCACACACCACCCAGATGACAGACATCTTATGAGAAACAGGCAGATCCGAAATAAAATCCATCGAGATGTGCGTCCAAGGCCTCTTCGGGATAGGCAAGGGTAACAACAATCCACTAGCCCGAGAACAACAAGGCTTGGCCCGAGCACAAACGTCACAAGACTGCACAAAGCCTCGCACATCTCGTGACAGGGAAGGCCACCAGAAGGACCTTGCCACCAAATCCCTGGTACCAAAGATTCCAGGATGACCTGCCAACGCAGAAGAATGAACCTCAGAGATGACTCTACTGGTCCAATCATCAGGAACAAACAGTCTACCAGGTGGGCAACGATCAGGTCTATCCGCCTGAAACTCCTGCAAGGCCCGCCGCAGGTCTGGAGAAACGGCAGACAATATCACTCCATCTTTAAGGATACCTGTGGGCTCAGAATTACCAGGGGAATCAGGCTCAAAACTCCTAGAAAGGGCATCCGCCTTAACATTCTTAGAACCCGGTAGGTAAGACACCACAAAATTAAACCGAGAGAAAAACAACGACCAGCGCGCCTGTCTAGGATTCAGGCGCCTGGCAGACTCAAGGTAAATTAAATTTTTGTGGTCAGTCAATACCACCACCTGATGTCTGGCCCCCTCAAGCCAGTGACGCCACTCCTCAAAAGCCCACTTCATGGCCAAAAGCTCCCGATTCCCAATATCATAATTCTGCTCGGCGGGCGAAAATTTACGGGAAAAAAAAGCACAAGGTCTCATCACGGAGCAGTCGGAACTTCTCTGCGACAACACCGCCCCAGCTCCGATTTCAGAAGCGTCGACCTCAACCTGAAAAGGAAGAGCAACATCAGGCTGACGCAACACTGGGGCGGAAGAAAAGCGGCGCTTGAGCTCCCGAAAGGCCTCCACAGCATCAGGGGACCAATCAGCAACATCAGCACCCTTCTTAGTCAAATCAGTCAATGGTTTTACAACATCAGAAAAACCAGCAATAAATCGACGATAAAAGTTAGCAAAGCCCAAAAATTTCTGAAGACTCTTAAGAGAAGAGGGTTGCGTCCAATCACCAATAGCCTGAACCTTGACAGGATCCATCTCGATGGAAGAGGGGGAAAAAATGTATCCCAAGAAGGAAATCTTTTGAACCCCAAAAACACACTTAGAACCCTTCACACACAAGGAATTAGACCGCAAAACCTGAAAAACCCTCCTGACCTGCTGGACATGAGAGTCCCAGTCATCCGAAAAAATCAGAATATCATCCAGATACACAATCATAAATTTGTCCAAATAATCGCGGAAAATGTCATGCATAAAGGACTGGAAGACTGAAGGGGCATTTGAAAGACCAAAAGGCATCACCAAATACTCAAAATGGCCCTCGGGCGTATTAAATGCGGTTTTCCACTCATCCCCCTGCTTGATTCGCACCAAATTATACGCCCCACGGAGATCAATCTTAGAGAACCACTTGGCCCCCTTTATACGAGCAAACAAATCAGTAAGCAGTGGTAACGGATATTGATATTTAACCGTGATTTTATTCAAAAGTCGATAATCAATACACGGCCTCAAAGAGCCGTCTTTCTTAGACACAAAGAAAAAACCGGCTCCTAAGGGAGATGACGAAGGACGAATATGTCCCTTTTCCAAGGACTCCTTTATATATTCTCGCATAGCCGCGTGTTCAGGCACAGACAGATTAAATAAACGACCCTTAGGGTATTTACTACCCGGGATCAAGTCTATGGCACAATCGCACTCCCGGTGCGGAGGTAGTGAACCAACCTTGGGTTCTTCAAAAACGTCACGAAAGTCAGACAAGAATTCAGGAATCTCAGAGGGAATAGATGATGAAATGGAAACCAAAGGTACGTCCCCATGAGTTCCTTTACATCCCCAGCTTAACACAGACATAGCTCTCCAGTCGAGGACTGGGTTATGAGATTGCAGCCATGGCAATCCCAGCACCAAAACATCATGTAGATTATACAGCACCAGAAAGCGAATAACCTCCTGGTGATCCGGATTAACACGCATAGTCACTTGTGTCCAGTATTGTGGTTTATTACTAGCCAATGGGGTGGAGTCAATCCCTTTCAGAGGTATCGGAGCCTCCAATGGCTCCAAATCATACCCACAGCGTTTGGCAAAGGACCAATCCATAAGACTCAAAGCAGCGCCAGAGTCGACATAGGCGTCCGCGGTAATAGATGACAAAGAACAAATCAGGGTCACAGATAGAATAAACTTAGACTGTAAAGTGCTAATTGAAACAGACTTGTCAGGCTTCTTAGTACGCTTAAAGCATGCTGATGTAACATGAGTTGAATCACCACAATAGAAGCACAACCCATTTTTTCGTCTAAAATTCTGCCGCTCGCTTCTGGACAGAATTCTATCACATTGCATATTTTCTGGCGTTTTCTCAGTAGACACCGCCAAATGGTGCACAGGTTTGCGCTCCCGCAGACGCCTATCGATCTGAATAGCCATCGTCATGGACTCATTCAGACTCGCAGGCACAGGGAACCCCACCATAACATCCTTAATGGCATCAGAGAGACCTTCTCTGAAAATCGCCGCCAGGGCGCACTCATTCCACTGAGTAAGCACAGACCATTTGCGGAATTTTTGGCAGTATATTTCAGCTTCATCTTGCCCCTGAGACAAGGACATCAAGGCCTTTTCCGCCTGAAGCTCTAAATGAGGTTCCTCATAAAGCAACCCCAAGGCCAGAAAAAACGCATCCACATTGAGCAACGCAGGATCCCCTGGTGCCAATGCAAAAGCCCAGTCTTGAGGGTCGCCCCGGAGCAAGGAAATTACAATCCTGACCTGCTGTGCAGGGTCTCCGGCAGAGCGAGACTTCAGGGACAAAAACAATTTGCAATTATTTTTAAAATTTTGAAAGTGAGATCTATTCCCCGAGAAGAATTCAGGCAAAGGAATTCTAGGCTCAGACATAGGTGCATGAACAACAAAATCTTGCAAATTTTGTACCTTTGTGGCGAGATTATTCAAACCTGTGGCTACACTCTGAAGATCCATTTGAAACAGGTGAACACAGAGCCATTCAAGGATAAGAAGGAGAGAAAGAGAGGAAGGCTGTAGTATAGGCAGACTAGCAAGTGATTCAATTAAGAGCACACTCAGAACTAGAGGAAAAAAAAAAAAAAAATTGTAGCAGACTTCTTTTTTCTCTCCTTTCTCAGCCAGTAATTTAACCCTTTTTTTTTGGGCCGGTCAAACTGTCATGATTCTCAATGGCGAGAGAACATAGCCCAGCATATATGAGAACTAGCTCTTGGAAGATGGAAACTATACTGACCATGAACTAAACCTGCCGCACAACTAGAAGTGGCCGGGTAGCATGCCTACGTTTTTTTATCCCTAGATGCCCAGCGCCAGCCGGAGAACTACCTAATCCTAGCAGAGGAAAAGACAGTCCTGGCTCACCTCTAGAGAAATTTTCCCAAAAGGCAGACAGAGGCCCCCACATATATTGGCGGTGATTTTAGATGAAATGACAAACGTAGTATGAAAATAGGTTTAGCAAAAATCGAGGTCCGCTTACTAGATAGCAAGAAGACAGAAAGGGCACTTTCATGGTCAGCAGAAAACCCTATCAAAACACCATCCAGAAATTACTTTAAGACTCTAGCATTAACTCATAACACCAGAGTGGCAATTTCCGCTCACAAGAGCTTTCCAGACACAGTAACGAAACAGCAGCTGTGAACAGGAGCAAAATGCAAAAACACACAAGGACAAAAGTCCAACTTAGCTGGGAGTTGTCTAGTAGCAGGAACATGCACAGAAAGGCTTCTGATTACATTGTTGACCGGCATGAAACTGACAGAGGAGCAAGGCTATATAGCGACTCCCACATCCTGATAGGAGCAGGTGAACAGAGGGGATGATGCACACAAGTACAATTCCACAAGTGGCCACCGGGGGAGCCCAGAATCCAATTTCACAACAGGGAACAAAGTGACAATTGATGGTGAGTATGAAATCTATGTTTAATGTACTGTATGTCTGTATGTCATAGGTGTCGAGTTCCTGCCTCTGCACAGGGGAAATCTCGAACCATCTTCGCTGGGGTCTCCCATTCTTCTCCAGCTGCAGTGGAGTCAGCTCAGCGGAGACATCAGTCCCAGCGTCTTGCTCAGTCTCACTCTGTGCATAGGGTTACTGCTGCTTTTCCAGCTTCTGCCATTGAAGCCAGTGCTGTGCAGCGGCGAGCAGACGCTTTTGGGACTAAGTACTGGTTTTCCCCTTCTGAGCATGCCCAGGGCGGGATCTCCCATTGGAGATCGAGGGTCACATGCTCAGATACTGCAGCAGATCCCATTGGTCCTCCAGGAAGGTCCTGACGTTGCTCAACTTCTGTAGCAGCATCCCATTGGTCCTTCTGGGAAGGTCCTGTACATGCTGCAGCTATAAAAGGTTTGCATGACCGCACGGCCATGCGCTAGTGTACATTTGTATATGTGTGTGTGTTGATGAGTGCAATTTGTCCTTAAATATCCCATCCCTATTGAATGACTGCTCGCGTAAGGTGGATGATTGATATCTAGCGCCCGACTTAGCCATCAGCATGTAACATACAAAACAGCGTCTATTGCTGTGACCGCCAGTGCGGTGCCATGCGCTTTCACAGCACTTTCCTGACTCAAGCCTGGGTGGTTAGTGGCGTCCACCAGTGCAGCACTGCACGCACTCTCGTGCATCTTTATTAATATTATTTCTTTTTCTCTGACACCCCGGTTGCGGTGTCGAGCGCAAGAGGTCTATATGAACTCAAATCCTGTGTCTTGGGATTGAGTTCTGGGACTCCTTGCTTGTGCTCTTGGTGCGGTACCGCGGCCCTGTGACGCAACAGGGTTTGCTTCCTCCACACAGGGTGAAGTTAACCTGTGTGTATCCACATTGTACTGCCATGTAGTTCGTCATTACTTAGCAGCAGGTTCCATCTCTGCACGGTGGACCCTGGGCTGCGAACACACCTTACTCTGTCTTCCTAATTTTTTGGTGCGTTTTGCTAGCCCTAACATTACACGAGCACCAGGGTCTGGCTAGTAATGATGGACAAACAGCAATCCTTGCTGTACATCCAGCAGCTGGAGGGTAGGTTGGCTGCTCTCGATTGCACAACCTCAGCTGTGGATGTAACCGCAGTTGCTGTTCAGGCTGCTAGCATGGCTGCAGCAACCTTGTCCACTGCCACCCCTGTACCGACTCTATCTCTCCTCCCACTGCCAGAAAAATTTTCTGGTGATAGTAAGTCTTGTAGGGTTTTTTTGAGTCAGTGCTCTATACATCTCGAGCTTCTGGCCTCTCGTTTCCCTACAGAGCGGGCTAAGATGGGGTTTATTGTGTCTCTCCTGTCAGACAGGGAGATGGAGTGGGCTACGCAGCTGTGGGAGCGTGGCGATCATGTGGTGCAGAGTGCTTTGTTGTTCCTGAGCACTCTGAAACAGGTCTTTTTAGGACCTCGTGTCACCCATGATACGGCGCTCCAACTGTTGGCATTGACTCAGGGCTCGTCCGTGGTCAGCCATTTTGCCATCCACTTCCGCACCCTAGCATCTGAGCTGGAGTGGTCGGATAAAGCCCTTATTCCGATATTTTGGAGGGGGCTGGCTGACCACGTGAAGGATGCCCTGGCCACTAGGGAGATTCCTGCCACACTGGAGGAGTTAATAGCAGTGTCCACTCGTATTGACCTCCGTTTTCACGAGCAGAGGTTAGAGTGAACCCAGTGTAGGCAGAGGTTTTGGCTGGCTCCCACCTTCGCCAAACCTTTGGAATCTCCAGTCCAGGCTCCTGAGTCACATGAGGCCATGAAAGTGTCACGAGCGGGATCTAATTCCCAGACTGCTCGTGCACTCCAGGTTTGTCATGTTTGCCAGCAGTCAGGACATCTTGCCACCAGATGTTCCCAGCGGTCGGGGAAACGTCAGCGTCTAGTGGTAGTAGGTGGAGGTACACTAGACATGGCGACGTTTGCCTCCAAATTGTCCTTTAAGGGGATAATTACAATAGGCTCATTCACTCACTCGGTAGAGCTCTGCGTGGATTCTGGAGAGGAGCGCAATTTTATGTCTTCTGCCTTCGCCCGACGTCACACAATACCACTGGTAATGCTAGCTCAACCAGTAACTGTACGAGTGGTGAATGGGTCAGCACTGCCCTCACAGATAACACACCAGACCATCCCTTTCACTCTGTCCATGTCGCCATCTCATCAGGAGATTATATCTCTGCTCGTCAGTCCTGAGGGAATTGATGAGATCCTGTTAAGGTACCGTCACACTAAACGATATCGCTAGCGATCTGTGACGTTGCAGCGTCCTGGATAGCGATATCGTTGTGTTTGACACGCAGCAGCGATCAGGATCCTGCTGTGATATCGCTGGTCGCTGATTAAAGTTCAGAACTTTATTTGGTCGTCAGATCGCCGTGTATCGTTGTGTTTGACAGCAAAAGCAACGATACCAGCGATGTTTTACAATGGTAACCAGGGTAAATATTGGGTTACTAAGCGCAGGGCTGCGCTTAGTAACCCGATGTTTACCCTGGTTACCATTGTAAAAGTAAAAAAAAACAAACAGTACATACTTACATTCCGGTGTCTGTCCCCCGGCGCTCTGCTTCTCTGCACTGTGAGCGCCGGCCAGCCGGAAAGCAAAGCACAGCGGTGACGTCACCACTCTGCTTTCCGGCCGCTGTGCTTACACAGTGCAGAGAAGCAGAACGCCGGGGGACAGACAGCGGAAGGTAAGTATGTATTGTTTTTTTTTTTTTACTTTTACGCTGGTAACCAGGGTAAACATCGGGTTACTAAGCGCGGCCCTGCGCTTAGCAACCCGATGTGTACCCTGGTTACCCGGGGACCTCGGCATCGTTGGTCGCTGGAGAGCTGTCTGTGTGACAGCTCTCCAGCGACCAAACAGCGACGCTGCAGCGATCGGGATCATTGTCTGGATCGCTGCAGCGTCGCTTAGTGTGACGGTACCTTTAGGGATGCCTTGGCTACGGTATCACTCTCCTCATATCGAGTGGTCCACAGGCAGAATTTTAGGATGGGGTGAATCTTGTGGGGGTAGATGTCAGAGGGAGAGCATTCAGGTTGCTACTACTGAGGTACCCGCAGATTTATCCTCTCTTCCCATGCAATATTGGCCCTATGTGTACGTGTTCTCCAAAAGGGCTGCGGAGACCCTTCCACCTCACCACCCCTATGACTGCCCTATTGACCTCTTGCCTGGTGCTGAGCCTCCCCGGGGTCGAGTCTATCCTTTGTCTCTCCCGGAGACGGAGGCAATGTCACAGTATATCCGGGAGATCTGGCAAGAGGATTCATTAGGAAGTCAGTGTCACCTGCAGGGGCTGGGTTCTTCTTCGTACAGAAGAAGAGTGGAGAACTACGTCCATGCATAGACTACAGGTGTCTTAATGCCATCACCGTTAAAAATAAGTACCCACTACCCCTGATATCTGAGCTTTTTGATAGGCTACGGGGAGCAAGGGTATTTACTAAATTAGATCTGCGGGGTGCTTAAAACCTGATTCGCATCCGTGAGGGGGACGAATGGAAGACGGCTTTTAGCACCAGGGATGGGCACTATGAATATCTGGTGATGCCCTTCGGGCTCTGTAATGCCCCAGCCGTTTTCCAAGACTTTGTAAATGATATCTTCCCGGATATGCTTTCCACCTCGGTCATTGTTTATCTGGATGATATTCTCATCTACTCTCCAGATATAGACTCCAACCGGAGATATGTTTGCAAGGTCTTTGACCTCATACGGGCTAACTCCCTCTATGCCAAGTTGGAGAAGTGTGTGTTTGAGCAGAAATCCTTGCCTTTCCTTGCTATATCATCTCTGCCCAGGGATTGGCTATGGATCCTGCCAAGCTACAGGCTGTGATGGACTGGCAGGAACCCCATTCTCTCAAAGCGGTGCAGCGCTTTCTGGTGTTTATTAATTACTATCGCCAGTTCATTCCCCACTTCTCAACTTTGGTAGCTCCCTTGGTTGCCCTCACCAAGAAGGGGGCAAATCCCAAGTTGTGGTCGGAGGAGGTCTCCAAGGCCTTTCTCTCGATTTAGTCACACTTCGCTAGCGCTCCCATCCTACATCGCCCCGATGTAGATAGGCCATTTACTATGGAGGTGGATGCCTCATCCATTGGTGCTGGAGCAGTCCTCTTCCAAAAGGATGCTCAAGGTCGGAAGCATCCTTGCTTCTTCTTCTCTAAGACTTTTTCACCAGCGGAGAGGAATTATTCCATTGGGGACAGGGAGTTGCTATCTATGAAGTTGGCTTTCTCAGAGTGGAGACATCTTCTGGAGGGAGCTCTCTTTCCCTTCCAGGTGTTCACAGACCACAAGAACTTGGTGTATTTACAGACAGCCCAGCAGCTAAATTCTCATCAGGCTAGATGGTCCCTGTTCTTCTCCCAGTTCCATTTCACCCTCCATTTTCTTTCCGGGGAGAAGAAAATTCGTGCCGACGCTCTCTCTCGCTCTGTATTGTCATCAGAGGAGGAGGAGGAGGAGCTTCGGCTTATTGTCCCTTCAGAGAGCCTGAGAACTGTGGCTCTGGTTTCGGTAGAGTCTGTGCCTCCAGGCAAGACTTTCGTTCCATCTAATTTGCAACCGGAGGTTCTCTAGGGCTCACTTGTCCAGGGTGGGTGGACATTTTGGGACCAAGAGGACATCTGAGCTCTTGGCGAGGATGTACTGGTGGCCGCATATGGCTTGTGACGTCGCAGACTATGTTCGGGCGTGTGTCTCCTGCGCCAAGAACAAGTCTCCTCAGCAACAGCCAGCTGGGTTGCTTTACCCCCTGCCGGTGGTGGACAGTCCCTGGGAGATGGTCGGGATGGACTTTGTGGTGGGCTTACCTAAGTCTTGTAGCTGCACCATTATCTGGGTGATCGCCGACCATTTTTCCAAAATGGTGCACTTGGTGCCTATTCCACGGCTACCTTCTGCACGGGCTCTGGCTGCGTTGTTCATCAAAACCTATCTTTCGCCTACACGGTATGCCGGACAAAATTGTCAGTGACTGGGGTCCCCAGTTTGCGTCTCGATTCTGGAGAGAGCTTTGTCATCTACTCAGTATTGAGTTGAATCTCTCTTCGGCATATCATCCCGAGACGAATGGGTTGGTAGAAAGGGCCAACCAGACCGTGGTCACATATTTACGACATTTTGTTTCTGCCAGGCAGGATGACTGGGCATCCTTGCTACCATGGGCAGAGTTTGCGCTTAACAACGCCGTAGCCGACTCCACTGGTCAGACTCCATTCCTCCTAAATTACGGCCAGCATCCGCGTGTCCCTGTGCCCATGCCGGTGTCTTCCGTCGACTCCAGGGTGGCAGACTGGGCTGTGGAGGCACGGGGTATTTGGGACCGCACTCAGGATGCCATTCGGGTCTCCAAGGAGAGAATGAGGTCCCCCGCCGATGCTCATCGGCGCCCCGCTCCGACCTTTGCTCCGGGCAACTTAGTGTGGCTCTCTGCCCGTAACATCAGGCTGCTTGTTTAGTCCACTAAGTTTGTACCTCGCTACTTGGGTCCCTTCAAGGTCCTCAAACAGGTTAACCCTGTGGTCTACCATCTAGTTCTTCCTTCAAACCTGGGTATCACCGACACCTTTCATGTGTCCCTCTTGATGCCCGGGACATCGGGTTCGTCTACAGATGATTACGAGGTGAACGCTATTTTGGAGTGCAAGGTGGTACGTGGCAAAAATTTCTATTTGGTGGATTGGAAGGGTTATGGCCCAGAGGACACGTCCTGGGAGCCTGCTGAACACATTCAAGCTCCACAGCTCATTGCTGCCTTCGAGCGTAGCAAGGTCCAAGGGGGGGTAATGTTAGGTGTCGAGTTCCCGCCTCTGCACAGGGGGAATCTCGAACCATCTCCGCTGCAGTCTCCCATTCTTCTCCAGCTGCAGTTGAGTCTGCTCAGCGGAGATGTCAGTCCCAGCGTCTTGCTCAGTCTCACTCTGTGCATAGGATTACTGCTGCTTCTCCAGCTTCTGCCATTGAAGCCAGTGCTGGGCAGCGGCGAGCAGACGCTTTTGGGACTAAGTCCTGGTTTTCCCCTTCTGAGCATGCCCAGGGCGGGATCTCCCATTGGAGATCGAGGGTCACATGCTCAGATACTGCAGCAGATGCCATTGGTCCTCCAGGAAGGTCCTGAAGGTGCTCAACTTCTGTGGCAGCTTCCCATTGGTCCTTCTGGGATGGTCCTGTACATGCTGCAGCTATAAAAGGTTTGCATGACTGCACGGCCATGCGCTAGTGTACATTTGTATATGTGTGTGTGTTGATGAGTGCAATTTGTCCTTAAATATCCCATCCCTATTGAATGACTGCTCGCGTAAGGTGGATGATTGATATCTAGCGCCCGACTTAGCCATCAGCATGTAACATACAAAACAGCGTCTATTGCTGTGACCGCCAGTGCGGTGTCGTGCGCTTTCACAGCGCTTTCCTGACTCAAGCCTGGGTGGTTGATGGCGTCCGCCAGTGCAGCACCGCACGCACTCTCGTGCATCTTTATTAATATTATTTCTTTTTCTCTGACACCCCGGTTGCGGTGTCGAGCGCAAGAGGTCTATATGAACTCAAATCCTGTGTCTTGGGATTGAGTTCTGGGACTCCTTGCTTGTGCTCTTGGTGCGGTACCGCGGCCCTGTGAACCAACAGGGTTTGCTTTCTCCACACAGGGTGAAGTTAACCTGTGTGTATCCACATTGTACCGCCATATAGTCCGTCATTACTTAGCAGCAGGTTCCATCTCTGCACGGTCAACCCCGGGCTGCGAACGCACCTTACTCTGTCTTCCTAATTATTTGGTGCATTCCGCTAGCCCTAACATTATGTATATAGTATATAGTATGTATGTAGTATGTATGTATGTATGTATGTATATATTATGTAGTATGTATATAGTATGTATGTATGTATGTAGTATGTATGTATGTAGTATGTATGTATGTAGTTTGTATGTAGTGTGTATTGTAGTATGTATGTAGTATGTATATAGTATGTATGTATGTATATAGTATGTAGTATGTATGTAGTATGTACAGTATGTATATATGTAGGATGTATGTAGTATGTATGTAGTATTTTTTTTTTTTACATTCAACACATTAGCCGGATGATGGGACTACTGCTGTCCCATCATTGACTAATGTGTCAATCACTGTCACTGTTGCAGGCATCGTCCGATGGGACTTGTAGCCCCATTGGACAATGCCTGCACCCACGCACAGAGCCCCGGCACACCGCACATAGCCCCGGCACACCGCACAAAGCCCCGGCACGCCGCACAGAGCCCTGGCATGCCGCACAGAGCCCCGGCACGCCGCACAGAGTCCCAGCAGGCACGCACAGACCCCACCCACACACACACGCAGTCTCCACCCACGCACCACCCACACTCCATT
The DNA here is from genome assembly GCF_051348905.1 of Ranitomeya variabilis. Taxonomy (NCBI): domain Eukaryota; kingdom Metazoa; phylum Chordata; class Amphibia; order Anura; family Dendrobatidae; genus Ranitomeya; species Ranitomeya variabilis. The sequence continues at coordinate 397,047,938 of NC_135237.1, read as the reverse complement.
ATAGTGCATAATTGCACTATGGGAACTTCCGATTCCGATATCCGATATTGGAATTCCGATACAGTGAATATCAGCGATACCCGATATTTGCAGTATCGGAATGCTTAACACTACTCCCCATCCTTGTCCCTGTATACATGCCTCCCCTGTCCCTGTCATTGTATTCATGCCTCCTTCTTCCCTGTCCTGGTATGAATGCCTCCCCATTCTGTACCTGTATGCATGCCTCCCCGTTCCATCATTGTATTCATGCCTCCTTTTTTTTGCTATCCCTGTGTGCACGTTTCCTATTGATTAAAAAAAACATTATACTCACCTACCTGCGCGCCCTGCGTGCTGGCACTGCATCTCGTTCTGGCCGCCGGCACCTGCCTGCAGCTCTTCCTGTGCTCAGCGGTCATGTGGTACTGCTCACTAAGGTGATGAAAATGCGCTCCACCCCCATAGGAGTGGAGACACGTCCATATTCATCACCTTAATGAGCAGTACCACGTGACGGCTGAGCACAGGAAGAGCTGCAGGCACTGGTGGCCAGAATGAGATGCAGTGCCAGCACTGAAGGCGTGCAGGTAGGTGAGTATGATGTGTGCGCCGTCTCCTGGCACTGCTGCTCCGCCACCCCCTCCCCCGACAGCTTTCTGTACCTTGACTCGTGTATAAGCTGAGGGGGGCGTTTTCAACACAAAAAAATGTGCTTAAAAATTCGGCTTATACATGAGTATATATAGCATACATAAAGTGACATTGTGAACATCACGCCTTTCCATTATATAGAGCGGGGATATACCAGGATCCATTTTGTGAATAAATATATTAAAATATATATTAAAATACATATTTTTTATAATAATTTTATAGTAAAAATCAATAGAAAAATTATATCATGACATATAAAATAGTTAAATATATCTATACTCTCAAAAATAGACCAACAAATTCCAAATAATATTAAAGCATTAAATAATCAATGCATAATATAAAATGAGCATAGAACTCATAGGCACCAATTGATAGTTCAGTTCACCTTTATAAATCGATAGATCCATTTTCTCTAACATTCAATAAATAGGCATCCATTGATAATCACATTTATCTCTATAAGTAATATATTCAATAGTAACAGAGCTATTAAATAGTCTCTTGCAAAATTTGAAAAAGGAAATATAACTTATAATCGTAAATCAAGAGGTGCATAGAAAACATAGGCAGTTATTGATGATGCTCTCTTTGTCATAATTCATTGAATAAAAGTATATGATATCCAATTGATAAATTATTCCTTGTGAAAAAGTGCTCTAAAGCACAAAAAAATTATTCATGTATAGTCAAATTGTATTGAAACAATAATAATACAAAAAAAAGTACAAAAAAAGAAAACATTTTGTCCGAAGTGAAACAGAGTGCTATTAAAAAGCCACATTTCGATGATGTCCAACTATTCTGTAAGAGGAAGATCCACATATGAGGGAAGCCGCCTGTCACGATACCCGGGTATTAATGCTGCAGGGGAAACTGCACCCAGCAGCAACGGAGCTGGACCAGAAACCGGGTAACTAACATGAACACCAACGGGACCTTTCACATGAGACAGAGTGATCAGGTAAAGCAAAAGGACCTATGATCATGTGACAGAGTGGGAGGCGGTCAGGGGGTGGAGCCAGACGCCAGGGAAGCAGAGAAGGGACAAGCATAAAAGAATAGTGAAACAAACAAAGATCTTAGCCAGGAGATTACAAGATACTAACAGGGAGAGTCAAAGAATAGTCAGAAGCCAAGCCAGAAGACAGTAATCCAGGAAAACGAATAAAGCAGGTGACAGCAAGAAAGCAAGCCAGCACACACTTCAGAGGTCGAGCATACAGACTGCAGAAAAACCTATAGCTGACAAGAATACCAGGTTAGGAGCAAGTATAAATAGCCCTCCCATCTTGAAAGAGAAGTTAATAACATTAACCCGGAGAGTACAAGACATAACCTTGTCCTAACCATGACACCGCCAAAATAGCTCAACTACAAAAATACATAAAATACATAAAAATAAAGTATCAACATCAGATAATACATAAAAAATACTATAAATAACATGCAAAACAAAATATGCTGCAAAACCAAAGCTCTCATTTAGACCCTGAGGATTAATGGTACCTAATCTGTAGATCCACTTACTTTCCAATTGGGCTAGGATTCTTGCTGTATCTCCTCCTCTGAAGCCCAGATTTGGGATTACAGTCATGGAAACATTTGAAGTGTCAAGGTAAGGTCTTTAAAAGGGAAACATCTTCTACTACTGCAAATTTTTCTATATCATGGACTTGTTCCCTGACATTGACTTTGAGTTCCCATGTTGTCAACCCAATATAAATTTTGCCACATGGGCATTCAGCATGATATACCACTGCTTTAGAGAAACATGTCAAGTGCTTCCTGATATCAAAGTTATGAGATCCATCATTCATTTTTAAATGAGGTAGACTTCACTAAATTAAGACACCCTTTGCAAATTCCACATGGAAAAAAACCTTCATTGGAAGATCTTCTGGCCACACAGGAGGGGGATTCCGGTAGAAATTGTTTTAAAGCAGGATACATATGAAGAATCTTCCAATGTTTATAACAATAGATGTCAATTCTTGACATTCCATACAATAGGTGGAAATAAACCTGACTTCTCCAAATTCTTTTTTTTCTTTTCTCAGATTAGTACCATGTAGTACTTCATTGCTGTTAGTTTTAGCAGCCCTTCTATATTATTTTCTAATCATTCTATTACTGTATCCTTGCTGCTGGAATCTGTGAGCTAGATCAATATATTGTCGTTGGAAAATGTGGTCATCCGAGCAAATGCGCTTGGCTCTCAAAAATTGCCCGATTGGGATACCTCGAATCATAGATCGTAGGTGTGATGATTCTGCTCTTAAGAGTGAGTTTGTAGCTGTGGATTTTCGAAATATATCGGTATGTAGAGACCCCTGATCAGATGCAATGATGTTGATTTCCAAAACATCTAGCATTCCTAAGGTGCATAAAAATTCTTCTCATCCACCAGGATGCCCTACAGTATCTGGAGGCTTTTGTGAAACAATATCGGATATTGTAGACTATTTTTTAAAACCAATTGTTTAAATCCTCCCAGCTTTTGCAAAGATACTGAAGCGATGGCCGGGGAACCAACACGGTGCAGGAAGACTACTGTACACAAGATGAGGTGCAAACAACAAAGGGTAGCTTTATTGTAAGGCAAGGAATGAAGTGGATGAGGAAGATGCAAACAGGGGTATACAATGGCGAAAGACAATTTACAAGAGTAATAAACTTTATCTTTTCCGTAAAATAGCACGGTGCTCCAGCTATTACAGACTTAAAATATGTCTAACAAGCAAATGTAAACAATAAACAAGTGATGATGCTACTCTACATATAACCTCCCTGGCCTTTACTAAGCAGGCCACACGGCTCCCGTGTACTGACTATTGAAGCCTACACTAGGCCCTAACAGGTGCACCAAACAGGAACAAACTCACGGTGATGTTGGAGAATCAGCTCCAGTCCCAGGGGGGCCCCCAGCAGTCTAATACGGTGGTGCGCACGGCTTCCTGTCAGCTCTGTGAAATGTGGTCTTCTCCTTGCTTCTGGATCCTAGGGATGCTCCTGGAAACTGTAAATCCCTTTCTCTGTATCTTCGTGGCTCTCTTGCAGCTATATTAGGGCACAGTTCTTCTCTCTTTCAGCTTTCAGCACAAAAAGTCCTCTCTACAGCAGCCTCAGCTCACACACGCTGCTCCAGCTCCACACCTGCACTCTGCACAGACTAGTTCATTACAACGATTATTGCAGGGGAGAAGCAGAATATTCCATCACGCCAGACAAGGGGGTGCAGCCTCTTAAATTGACAGCGTGTTCCTTACTGTCCATAACAGCACCACACTCTTACAATACCACTTTAGCACTGCAGTAAATTAATCATTTGTATTTAGAACAAGATATGATTATGGTAATGGCAGATGTCGAACCATTATATACATCTATAAAACATGAGGATGAACTTAGAGCAACTATTTGTTTTTTACGATCAAGCAATATTGAAAAATCATTCACTGACCTCATAATTACTCTGTTAGAGTTTGTACTTAATTATAATTAGTGATGGGCAAGCACTACAATGCTCGGGTGCTTATTGCTCGGGTCGAGCAAATTGGAATACTTGGGTACTCGACCCAAGCAACAAGCCCAATATAAGTCTATGGGAAACCCGAGTAATTTTATCGCAATCCCTCCGGGATTTCTTTTAAAATCTAAAAAACATCTGAAAATGATGGAAACACTGCTCAAATGACACGGGAACATCATTTCTTACTCCTAGGTCACAGCTGTAAGTAATGTTGTCAGAGGTTCACGCCAGTTTTACAGGTACACCCAAAAACATACAAAAAGGAAACCAGAATGGATTTTGCTGGGACATATGTTAAGGTACATCCTTTCCAGGGTAATAACTTATATATGAGGCAAAATAATTAACCGCAGACAAAAATGTTCCTCCACCACTTGGGCTATGTTCACATGCAGTTTTTTGATGCGTTTTTCAACTTTAAAAATGCTTTCAACCAATACAAATGCATTCACTGGGAAATGGCATTGTAACAGTTAACAATCCTAGCTGGCCATGTGGTGTGTGACACATCTTGTTTCATTTATGAAGGATGAACTCTTAAAGTCACAAAGCCTATTTTTAGAGGGGCATCAGGCAGCATTAATATTATTAAACAGTGTGTCTTCTATGCTGTTATTGCCTATGCAGTGAGTGGCTGGCCTGCCAAGAATTACGACGCACCCCAATACCCCTTTCACGAGAGGTACAGGAGGGCTTCCTGAAAAAATGTTGGATTGAATGCAAGGCCTGCCCTGTTACCAAGACATTTGAACCCCAATAAGCCTTTGAACCCATGTACTGGAATTACCACAGGAAAATTCACATCACATTATTCATTTTGGAATCCCATACTATTTTCTAATGTATTGACTGCAACGCCTGCCCTGCCACCAAGTCGTATGCACCCCAATAAGCCTTTGAACCCAGGAAAACCCACTTCACATTATTAATTGGTCCTGCCATACTGTTTTCTTATGTATTAACTCCAAGGCCTGTTGTGCTACCAAGTCATATGCACCCCATTAAGCCTTTGAACCCAGGTACTGGATGTCCACAGGAAAACCCACTTCACATTATTCAGTTGGTCCTACCAGACTGTTTTCTTAAATATTAACTGCAAGGCCTGCCATGCTACCAAGTCACATGCCCCCTAATAATCCATGTACTGGATGGCCACAGGAAAATTCACTTCACATTATTCATTTTGGAATCCCATACTGTTTTCTAATGTAATGACTGCAACGCCTGCCCTGCCACCAAGTCGTATGCACCCCAATAAGCCTTTGAACCCAGGAAAACCCACTTCACATTCTTCAGTTGGTTCTGCCATACTGTTTCCTTATGCAATAAATGCAAGGGCTGCCTTGACCCAAATTTGCATGCACCACAATCACCCCTTGGAAGAAACATGGAGGAGGGCCTCATAAAAAAACCTGTCCTATTACAAAGGTGCGGGTTTCCTAGACTCGTAATGCCGATACACTAAGTGTATGGGCTGACAAACATTTCCCCACGGGGGGTACATTTTTAAAAAATATTTTTGGGGATCATAGACACCCTTGCCAAAAATTGACTGGCTGTAGCAGAAAGGAACACGTTAACCCTGGTGATCTAGTGGCAGATAATGATGAGACGTGGAGGAAGACCTAATTAAAACCTATGCCCAGTTTAAAGGAGCGGGTCTCCAAACTGGTTCTTCTGACTTAGTGACTTAACAACAGCTTGATTTATCGGCAACTATGTCTCATCGTGATTGTCCTCCTAACACAAAATTTGCCATTCCCCACTGTCATCTTGTGGCCGGCGCTGTTCTAAGTTTGTGCATCACTAAACAGCATGTCCTCCTGTCCCTCTTGGAGCATGCAGGGTGAGAACACCATCAAGAAATGATGGTGTGAAGTGTGTCCTAGCGTGGGATCACTAGTCTCCTGTGACTCAACATGGTTGGAGGAAGCCAGCTCTGGGTGAGGATTAAGTGATCCAGACTGGTGGCTGGTGAGAATGGACCATGTGGTAGACTGGGTGGTGCTGCCAAGCGTGCTGGAAACATTATTAGCTATTATCAGCTATCCATCGGACCACCTGTTTGAACTGCTCTGGCTTCAGAAATGGTGTACTGTGCCTCCCTGCAAAGTGGGACCGGAACTTAAGTGTCATGGATGGGCATACAGGAAAGAAATATATCTTGGTACCGTGTTAGTCTTTGCCTGATGAAGAGACGTATGTAGTCTCGAAAGCTTGCAATTTGTTACCGTCTTTTCAGTTAGCCATTAAAAGGTATCAACCACTGAGGACTCTCAATTCTAAATATTTTTCTATGGATGGGCATGTTTCTTGTGCTCCAGCAACAGGTGTAGTCGTACCTGCCAAACATCCTCAGCATCTTCCTGCATCATCAGCACTTCCTTCGGCCAAGTCTGCGGTCCAGAGCACTCTGGAAGAGGTTTTCATCTAGGATATCTCTGTACTTGGCCGCATTCATGTTTTCTTCAATGACAAACAGTCGTCCTGTCCCTGCAGCTGAAAAACACCCCCATAGCATGATGCTATCACCACCATGTTTCACTGTTGGGATTGTATTGGGCAGGTGATGAGCAGTGCCTAGTTTTCTCTACACATACCGCTTAGAATTATCATCCAAAAGTTCTATCTTCATCTCATCAGACCAGAGAATCTATATTCTCATAGTCTGGGAGTCCTTCATGTGTTTTTTAGCAAACTCTATGCAGGCTTTCATATGTCTTGCACTGAGGAGAGGCTTCCTTCGGGCCATTCTGCCATAAAGGCCTGACTGGTGAAGGGCTGCAGTGATAGTTGACTTTGTGGAACTTTCTCCCATCTCCCTCCTGCATCTCCGGAGCTCACCCACAGTGGTTTTGGGGTTCTTCTTTACCTCTTTCACCAAGGGCTCTCCTCCCACGATTGCTCAGTTCTGCTGGACGGCCAGGTCTAGGAAGACTTCCGGTGGACCCAAACTTTTTCCAGTTAAAGATTATGGAGGCCACTGTGCTCTTAGGAACCTTGATTACTGCAGAAATTCTGTTGTAACCTTGGCCAGATCTGTGCCTTGCCACAATTCTGTCTCTGAGCTCCATGGCCACTTCCTTTGACCTCATAATTCTCATTTGGTCTGACATGCACTATGAGCTGTGACGTCTTATATTGACAGGTTTGTGCCTTTCCAAATCAAGTCCTATCAGTTTAATTATACACAGCTGGACTCCAATGAAGGAGTAGAACTATCTCAAGAAGAATCACAATGAAATGGACAGCATGTGACTTAAATATGAGTGTCTGAGCAAAGGGTCTGAATACTTATGACCATGTGATATTTCAGTTTTTCTTTTTTATTACATTTGCAAAAATTTCTCCATTTCTGTTTTTTTTTCAGTCAAGATGAGGTGCAAAGTGTACATTAATGTGAAAAAAATGAACTTTTTTGAATTTACCAAATGACTTCAATGAAACAAAGAGTGAAAAACTTGAAGCGATCTGAATACTTTCCATACCCACTGTAACACAGAACATGGTGGCAACTGGCAACAACTAGTGGTTGCTCTAATAAACCAGCAATCGCCATGGACATGGTTCATGATTTTCACTGGCATCATGAAGACATTGTGTCACCATGGCAACAATCGGGACCCTGTGTCAGATCGCAGGGTCTCTGATCCAAGGGCAGAGGGTCTGTCATCCTTCTGCCAGCTCCAGGAATGCTGTGATCACGTTCGATCGCAGCATTTAGGTAGTTAAAGTGCTGGCAGCAAAGCACTTAGTGCCAGGTGTCAGCTGTCAAAATCCGTCCTTGGTCAAATATGCCCAGGGTACATAGAGGTATTATTACGACAAATGTCAGAAAGATGTTAAGGTCATAAAAATTAAAAATGTGAAAATTGCAAAATGTTCAAATAATTTCAGATATTTTTATAAATAAATGCAAATAATTTACAACTAACATAAAGTGCAATGTGTAAGGAAAAAGCTGTCCTAGTCTCAGAATCACTGGGATCTGTTGAAGCATTCCAGATTTATTACCTCATAAAGTGACCCTGGTAAGAATTGTAAAATTTGGAATTGCCAGGAAGGTAAAAAAGGCTCTGTGGTGAGGAGGTTAATGATCATAGTTCTTTGCTGTTCTATAAAAGTGATATAAAATTGACTATCTGTAGGTGTCTTTTGGTATGTTCCGGAAATAAAGCGTGAAATTTTTCACTCAAGGCCAAATAAATAGCATAGATTAGAATGAACTCGAGAAACCATGGCTTTTTTTTTACTTTAAATGGTTTCTAGGCTTCTAAGCAAGAATATATGATTTATTGGAGCTAATTCAGAAAAATGGGTTTACTTGCTGGCTGTATCCTAGAAATTGATCAAAGTGACCTAAACCACAACACATCACTGCTGAAGCCAAATCACATGGGGAACTATGGAAAAATTAGTTTCCTAATAGCTGGATGTTTTACTAATGATCTATCAGTATCAATTCTTAGCAGTAGCTTTGGCAAACTCTTAAGGTAGAAGGACAAGGGAATTTACATACATTAGGAGAAATAGATTAAATCATGGCTGATGATTAATGGCTCATTATGGAATCCTTCACCACATGACCTGTTCTAAAAGAATGTGTCCTCAGCACTATTCACAACTTAAACTTTTACACCTCACAAAGAGTCCATTAGAATATATATTAGAAGTTTGAATACCTGGAACATTCTTTTTAGCATGGCATAAATAACAGTATTTCTCCTATCATTCCAAACACATAAACATCTATATATAAAGTTAACGTATTTTCTGGTGTATAAGACAACTGGGAGTATAAGACGACCCCCTACTTTTCCATATAAAATATGGAATTTGGGATATGCCCGCTGTATAAGACAGGGGTCATCTTATACGCCCAGTCATCTTATACGGCGTGTGGTTCCCAGGGTCTGAAGGAGAGGAGACTCTCCTTCAGGCCCTGGGATCCATATTCATGTTAAAAATAAAGAATAAAAATAAAAAATATGTATATACTCACCCCTCCGAGAAGCCTGGCTGTCACTGCTGCAAGCGTCTGCCTCCATTCCTAAGAATTGCAGAGCATGAAGGACCCTCGATGACGTCGCAGTCCTGTGATTGGTCCGTGACCGCTCATGTGACCGGTCACCTGACCGTGACGTCATCTCGAAGGTCCTTCACGCTCTGCAATTCTTAGGAATTGAGGCAGACGCTTGCAGCGGTGACAGCCAGGCTTCTCGGAGGGGTGAGTATATACATATTTTTTATTTTTATTCTTTACTTTTTACATGAATATGGATCCCAGGGCCTGAAGGAGACTTTCCTCTCTTTCAGACCCTGGGAACATCCAGGATCGCTCCCTGCACATGCCGTACCTGGCGTATAAGACGACCCCCGACTTTTGGGACGATTTTTAGGGGTTAAAAAGTCGTCTTATATGCCAGAAAATACGGTACTTGTTGTAACCAATTTAGTTTATACTTAAAAATTGTGTTCTATGTTCTCAACTGGTATTTATATGATAAACATATAAAAGTAATGAGGTTAAAAGCAAAGCTTCTAAGACAACTTCAGTCTCTTCATCAGATGAAATTCAGCCATAAATGATGCACAAATTGTTCAAGAGTTTCCACAAATGAACTCAATAGCCTTATGTGACATAACACCTAAATTCAGCCTAAGACATATTATAACAAAGTACAGGGTGGGCCATGTATATGGCCTAAATAAAATGGGAATGGTTGGTGATATTAACTTCCTGTTTTTGGCACATTAGTATATGGGAGGGGGAAAACCGATCTGGGTCATCCTTGTTGAGATGTTGCAGCAGCTGGATTTTGTAAGGGTGCCATTTGTGAGTAGCTAATATCCACCAAAGGGATGTTCGACTGATGCCAGATCGGCACGCTGAATTTGCAGAATGGGCAAACCAAAAATTGGAACAGGACCCTCAGTTTACACAGAATATTATTATGTTCAGTGATGAGGCAAACTTTTTTTGGGTGGGCCACTTATATGGATACACCTAAATAACATGGGAATCGTGACAGTTTTCTTGCGTAGGGTGTCTTGCATTGAAATCTGCTGCAATGACCCGGGTACTGCATTCACCAGACATCTACACAATTTCTATCCGCTCCTCACGTATTAACCTCTGCGACATGTCACTGGCTGTAAACAAAGAGAAACTTGTAAATAACTCATGAAAGAATAAAGTTATGTTAAAACCCAGCACACCATCGCTTTTTCTTGTGAAATTCTCAATAAGTTTGCTGTGTGACATGACCCTCTTCCCATTGGAAAAAATAAAGTTGGATCTAAAATGGCCGACTTCAAAATGGCCACCATGGTCACCACCCATCTTGAAAAGTTTTCCCCCTCCCATATACTAATGTGCCACAAACAGGAAGTTGATATCACCAACCATTCCCATTTTATTTAGGTGTATCCATATACATGGCCCACCCTTTATATACATTTATATAGCCATACAGTGCTCAGCATAAAGGAATAGACTTCAACAGATTTAGATTCTTTTTAAATCAACATTTTCTTTGGGATACCATACTATGAAATACCCCCGCAAATGCAGCCCATTGATTACAAAAAGGATTTGCTGTTTTGCACACCCAAAAAGTAATTTTCCTAACAAATTAAATCAAGACCATGTTGCAAAAGTGAGTACAACCCGGTGAAAGTCTTAAGAGCAAAGCTAAAGCTTGGACTACAAAATTTTTAACAAACAAGAATTCAACCACATGTAAATCTACTTATTAATTATTAACAGGTGTTCAGTGGACAGTTGACTATAAAAGGACGTTAATTAACAAAGAAAGTGCTTTATCATGCTGTCAGCAATGGCACCACATGGAAGAGAAATATCACAAGACCATTGAAGGAAGATATGCAAGTGTTGTGCTTTGACACTTATTCAGGAGCAAGTAAAAATACAAGCCCCAAGTGGCTCAATTACTAAGTTCAGTGACAAAAAATTAGGACATTACCCCAATTAATTGTACACTAAATAAACTTCTTAACATAAACTCCAAAAATCAAATCAGAGAAATGTACCTATTATTTTTTCAAACTGTTATGACTATATTATGCTTAAGTAAAGCACTGCGGTTGTTGAGAGCGCCATACAACTAAAAATAATAATACAGTGGGATGGCATTGTATTGCCTGAAAAATGTTAAGCGCTTTCACAGAAAAATATAATTTACTGTAACATGTGGTTCTTAAATGTGAAAATAAGAGCAGACAAGGTTTATTTTTAGTTTCACAGAACGTTCCTTTCTTGAAAAGAATATTAAATAATTATTATTACAATAAAAATAATTACAGTACACAATGAAACATATGTAAACATTATATTGGGAGAAACATTTGTGAATCCTTTTGAAATTCAACCACCAATGCGTTCACATAGATTGTCTGATGCATGAACAGAGTTGCTATTTTCTGATTTTATACAACAGCACATTGTAAAGCTTTCTTATGCCACACTATATTCCAGTGTCCCTCCTATGTCCTGTACATTTGTCTCTTGTGTGAAGGGGAGTTCTTAGCACTACAGCCAAATGGCACCTGCTTGAGGGATTGTAGCTGACAGTGCATAGTAATGGAAGCTTACTCTTTATTGTCATTTCTCTGATGTAGTTTCTTAGCTGTACTCATCATGTGTCTCTTTTAATATGAAAAAAGATGAAAGATGGAAGTCAGAGTGTGACCTTACACCTACAGATACTCTACATCAAATCCTGCATATCATGATGATGAATACCAATGAATGACACATTGAGATGGATACCAGGCAGATAAGGATTTCATGTTAGAAGCCATAAATGTTTCATTAGGCACATAGAAGTTTATAGATATAGAAGGTGAGTGAGTGAAAAGCATTTTATTTTAATTCAAATACATATGTGTGTGTATATATATATATATATATATTGTAGCATGGCTAAAGGGTGTGTAGTCGACGGGAGGTATGTGCCACATAAGTGCCTTGTTGCTGTAATGTAGCCCGGAGTATTTCTTTGTTGTATATAACCATGTATGTATATGTGTTTCAGGACCTGTGGTGATGTCAGACCACATGGCTAATCATGTGATGGGTTACTGGGTGTGGTTAGCTCTATATAAGACAGGCTAATGCTTAACACAGGATATATGTGTGGAGGTGCTAGACTCCAGGGTGTGTTAAGCCTCCAGGACTGAGCCTGAAGGAATGGACACTTGTTTTTTCATTTGCCTGAGCTAAAGGCTATTTGTTTTCTGTTTATGCTAACTGGTTTATGGAACAATAAACCTTTGAACTTTTGTTGGAACCTGCATCCTGAGTGTCAGCCGTCGCACCTGAGTGAGTGAAACCCCTACAATATATATAACACTTAAGCAACAGAATATAACTCCAAGTAAGTCAAACTTCTGTGAAAATAAACTGTCCACTTAGGAAGCAACACTGTTTGACAATCAATTTCACTTGCTGCTGTGCAAATGGAATAGACGGCAAATGGAAATTATTGGCAATTATCACAACACACTCAAAGGAGTGGTTTTGCAGGTGGGGACCACAGACAATATCTCCATAGCACCAATGCTTTCTTGCTGATGTTTTGGTCACTTTTGAATGTTGGTTGTGCTTTCACACTCATGGTAACATGAGACGGACTCTAAAACCCACACAAGTGGCTCACCAGAGGTAGCCTGACTGCCATTAGGTACCGAGATGAGATCCTCAGACTCCTTGTGAGACCATATGCTGGTGTGGTTGGCCCTTGGCTCCTCTTAATGCAGGACAATGTCAGAACTCATGTGGCTGGAGTGTGTCAGCAGTTCCTACAAGATCAAGGCATTGAAGCTTTGGACTAGCCCGCCCATTCCCCAGACCTGAATCCGATTGAACACAACTCGGACATCATGTTTCGCACCATTCACCAATGTCACGTTGCACCACAGACTGTCCAGGAGTTGGCGAATGCTTTAGTCCAGATCTGGGAGGAGATCCCTCAGGAGACCATCCGCCGCCTCATCAGGAGCATACCCAGGTGTTATAGGGAGGTCATACAGTCACATGGAGGCCACACACACAACTGATCGTCATTTCCTTGTCTTGAGGCATTTCCGCTGAAGTTCGATTAGCCTTTAATTTGATTCTCCACTTTGATTTTGAGTATCATTCCAAATCCAGTCCTCCATGGAATATTAATTTTGATTTACATTGATCATTTTTATGTTTTCTTGTTTTGAACACATTCCACTATGTAATGAATAAAGATTTGCAACTGAAATATTTCATCCAGTGATATCTAGGATGTGGTATTTTAGTGTTCTCTTTATTTTTTTTTAGCAATATATATATATATATATATATATATATATATATATATATATATATATATATATATATATATATATATATATATATAAAAATATATATATATAGTACAACTAAAGCGAAGTGCCTAACATATGATCACCAAGTGATCCCTTCCATACATAAATATGAACCCAATAGAGAACAAGGAAGGTACAAATATGTGAAAAAGTAGAAATTTATTAAACCAACATGTATCAAAACATATACATATCAAATAGAACAGATTATAAATACATATACAATTACATGTCAATGCCCTATAAACAGGGGAGGGATAAGGTAAGCTGTATATTAGAAGAAAACCGATAGGGCTCACCACTCAGATAGAGTATATAACACAATAACTGCCTAAGGCTAGTTTCACACTAGCGTTTACCTGATCTGCGGCGGGCTGCGGACTTCCTCCGTGAAGCCCTGCCCCACCGCACCTCCGCTGCTAGCTCCGCCTACTTCTGCATGCGGCCTGTGTACCTATATTTAACATTAGGTACGCAGGTCCTGCCGCAGTATGCGGATGGTGCCGCATGCGGTGTTTTGACGCTGCAGATAAAAAAAAAAAGCTACAGGCTGCGTCCTATGCTGGTAGCTGCAGCGTCAAAACGCTGCATGCGGCAGCCTCCGCATACTGCGGCATGACCTGCGTACCTAATGTTAAATATAGATACACAGGCCGCATGCCGGCCGCATACAGAAGTAGGCGGAGCTAGCGGCGGAGGGCGGGGCTTCACGGAGGCTGTGAAAGTGTGAAACCGGCCTAAAAGGTAGAGGGCTGCCAGATTATAGTATATCCGCTAAGGGTTCACATAAATTACTCTAATCACACTGGGTCAAATACCACTAAGTTCCAAAATAGCGGAACTCAAAAATAGATATAACAAGTGACCCAAATTGTAATACTAATGGTAACAGTGTCCTATAGAAACACAAAACCTGAATACCAGCCAAGCTAGTAATTTATAGAGGAGCTACGTGGCGTGTATAGTGTAAATATCCAGTGTAAAAGTACAACACACCACAGTAAGCTCATATATTACCTGCAGTCATTGTGTATCCCTGAGTGGTGGTCCCGTAGCGCACCTCGACGCGCGTTTCACTGCCCCCGCAGTTTTGTCAGGAGGTCATAGATGACATGTCGTACTTTTACACTGGATATTTACACTATACACGCCACGTAGCTCCTCTATAAATTACTACCCTGGCTGGTATTCAGGTTTTGTGTTTCTATAGGACACTGTTACCATTAGTATTACAATTTGGGTCACTTGTTATATCTATTTTTGAGTTCCGCTATTTTGGAACTTAGTGGTATTTGACCCAGTGTGATTAGAGTAATTTATGTGAACCCTTAGCGGATATACTATAATCTGGCAGCCCTCTACCTTTTAGGCAGTTATTGTGTTATATACTCTATCTGAGTGGTGAGCCCTATCGGTTTTCTTCTAATATACAGCTTACCTTATCCCTCCCCTGTTTATAGGGCATTGACATGTAATTGTATATGTATTTATAATCTGTTCTATTTGATATGTATATGTTTTGATACATGAAAATATTAAAGCCAGCATATTTAGAGAAGTATTACAATATCAGCACATTCTATAAATAAATATATGCTTTATATGGATAATGGGGACCAGCTGCCAATCAATATGTACAGACAAAAAACAGAAACACAAGCAGCCATATGGTCCCATAAAATACATGCTTTATTCGATACAAAAGATAAAAATCACCAGACAAGAACAGGTGTACAGAGGGGAAATACCAGTACGCACGAATGATAATGGCAAAAAACAGGCCTGAGAACGGTCCATGAACCACAATGCTGAACTAGCAATATGCTAGAAAGAGGCTTTCCAGTGTAGGAGATAGCAATGTATTCCATATATATAGGCCTTCGTCAGCGGCGCGCTCCGAAACGCGCGTTGGGGTCAGGCCTGTCTGTTCGTTCCCTGGACCACCTTTGGTTGCTGTAAGTACACCGCTGCACTGTGCCGGGATGTTAGTGTTTCCTACATGAGGGCACTTGCCCTATATATATGGAATACATTGCTATCTCCTACACTGGAAAGCCTCTTTCTAGCATATTGCTAGTTCAGCATTGTGGTTCATGGACCGTTCTCAGGCCTGTTTTTTGCCATTATCATTCGTGAGTACTGGTATTTCCCCTCTGTACACCTGTTCTTGTCTGGTGATTTTTATCTTTTGTATCTAATAAAGCATGTATTTTATGGGACCATATGGCTGCTTGTGTTTCTGTTTTTTGTCTGTACATGTTTTGATACATGTTGGTTTAATAAATTTCTACTTTTTCACATATTTGTACCTTCCTTGTTCTCTATTGGGTTCATATATATACAGTATATAGTGCCTTGCGAATGTATTCGGCTCCCTGGAACTTTTCAACCTTTTCCCACATATCATTCTTCAAACATAAAGATACCAAATGTAAATCTTTGGTGAAGAATCAACAAGAAGTGGAACACAATTGTGAAGTTGAATGAAATTTATTGGTTATTTTAAATTTTACTGGAAATTCAAAAACTGAAAAGTGAGGCGTGCAATATTATTCGGCCCCTTTAACTTAATGCTTTGTTGCGCCACCTTTTGCTGCGATTACAGCTGCAAGTCACTTGGGATATGTCTCTATCAGTTTTGTACATCGAGAGACTGAAATTCTTGCCCATTCTTCCTTGGCAAACATTTCGAGCTCAGTGAGGTTTGATGGAGATCATTTGTGAACAGCAGTTTTCAGCTCTTTCCACAGATTCTCGATTGGATTGAGGTCTGGACTTTGACTTGGCCATTCTAACACCTGGATACATTAATTTATGAACCATTCCATTGTAGATTTTGCTTTATGTTTGGGATCATTGTCTTGTTGGAAGACAAATCTCCTTCCCGGTCTCAGGTCTTTTGAAGACTCAAACAGGTTTTCTTCAAGAATGGTCCTGTATTTGGCTCCATCCATCTTCCAATCAATTTTAACAATCTTCCCTGTCCCTACTGAAGAAAATCAGGCCCAAACCATGATGCTGCCATCACCATGTTTGACAGTGGGGATGGTGTGTTCAGGGTGATGATGTGTGTTGCCTTTACGCCAAACATATCATTTGGCATTGTTGCCAAAAAGTTCAATTTTGGTTTCATCTGACCAGAACACCTTCTTCTACATGTTTGGTGTGTCTCCCAGGTGACTTGTTGCAAATTTTAAACACTTTTTATGGATATTTTTGAGAAATAGCTTTCTTCTTGCCACTCTTCCATGAAGACCAGATTTGTGCAGTGTACAACTGATTGTTGTCCTATGGACAGACTGTCCCACCTCAGCTGTAGATCTCTGCAGTTCATCCAGAGTGATCATGGGCCTTTTGGCTGCATCTCTGATCAGTCATTTCCTTGTTTGAGATGAAAGTTTAGAGGGACGTCCGGGTCTTCTACTCCTTCCACAGTGCTCCTTGGGATGTTTAGAGTTTTGGAAATCATTTTGTATCCAAATTCGGCTTTAAACTTCTCCACAATAGTATCACGGACCTGCCTGTTGTGTTCCTTGGTCTTCATGATGCTCTCTGTGCTTCAAACAGAACTCTGAGACTATCACAGAGCAGGTGCATTTTTTACGGAGACTTAATTACATACATGTGGATTATATTTATCACCATTAGGCATTTAGGAAGACATTGGATCATTCAGAGATCCACAGTGACCTTCTGGAGTGAGTTTGCTGCACTGAAAGTAAAGGGGCCACATAATATTGCACGCCCCACTTTTCAGTTTTTGAATTTCCCAAAAAATGTAAAATAACCAATAAATTTCATTCAACTTCGCAATTGTGTTCCGCTTGTTGTTGATTCTTCCCCAAAAACCTATATTTTGTATCTTTGTAACAGGAGGCACATTCTCTCCAATGTCCATGTGGGTTTATTTGCTCCATAAACCATCAAGGCAGCAACAAAAAAGGTAAACAGTCCGTACATCAGGCCGACACAGCATTGATGTCCATAGAAGAGCTCCGCTCTCTCAGGCCTGTGGGCACACAGGCTGTGCAATGTCCAGCACTCAGGCTCTATCTGAAGCCACGGACACAGAAAGGCTTCTCCTCCCAATACACAGACCACTCTGTAGTGTCCCGCGTAGACACGTGGAAATCTGTCCACCCTGACAGACTCCCGAACACTCACTACCATGTGCCAAATACACCTCCTTTAGGTAGCCTGTAACCACACCCACATGTGAGGTAGCATCACATGATCATGACATCACTGCAGGTCCTCAAACTCCTGCAGGGAAAAGGGTACAGTTAGCATCCCCACTCAGAGGTGAGGTATATGGGTAGCCAGACCCTCCCATCTCTCATAGCTACCCGCAACCCAGACCCAGGTGCACTAAATGATATGATTTTGTAAAGACAAAATACTCCGGGTTGCATCGCAGGGAGCATCCATCCCTGTGATACATACCTCCCATTAACCACGCGACCACCAGTAACACCACTATATATATATATATATATATATATATATATATATATATATATATATATATATATATATATATATTATGTTGTGTTATGTGCATATATAATAGCAAGATCTGTACTTTTGTATTATTTCAAGTGAAAAAATGTTTTACGTAATGTAAGCATAAAATAAAAAAATGAGAGAAGACAGAAATAGAGTACAGATGATTTTATATTAATGCAAGGTGGCTCAGTGGTTAGCACTGCAGCCTTGCAGTGCTGGCATCCTAGGTGCAAATCCCACCAGTGACAACATCTGCAATGAGTTTGTATGTTCTCCTTGTGTTTTTGTGATTTTCCTCCGATTTCCTCCTACATTTCAAAAACATACTGAAAGGGATTACAGATTGTGAGCCCCAATGGGGACAGTGATGATAATGTTTGCAAAGTGCTGTAGAGTTAATGGCGCTATATAAATGAGTAAAATAAATAAAAAAAATGCATATCTGCATTTATGTCTTTGTTGCATATAAAGTCCCAAAACTTCTAAGATCTGATTGCATACAAAATATAGTTATTAGAGATAAATGAGCACTAAAATGCTTGGATGCTCATTACTTGAACCAAGCAATTTCTAATGCACAGATGATTGTTTCGAGTAACGAGTATAATGGGAGTCAATGGGAAATCCGATATTTTTTTTGGCAGACCCTATAAGGAGATCTGTGGGGCAGTGAAAATGTTGAAATGCATGGAAAAAGTACTGAATGGAAGGAAAACAGTGTGGAGAAGACCTATGGAAGCATTTATGACTCCTAGATTGCTGCTGAGAACAATGGTGTTACACTTCCACTCCACTTTAAGAACTGACAATAAGGCCGGTGTCACACTTGTGAGTGCAATGCGAGAAACTCGTGCGAGTCTCTCTCATCAATACCCGGCACTGTCACCGGCAATCAGGACCAGAGCATTCAGCTGCATAGAAATACATGTAGCCGCGCACTCCGGTCCGAGTGCAGGTGGCAGTGCCGGTGTAACAGGCCAGATTAACCCCCCCGCCCAGAATATACCCGGGGTTAAAGGGGCCTAGGCCAGATTATACCTTGGGTATATTCTGGCCTAGCCCAAACTATACCCCGGGGTATAAATTGGACTAGTCTAGTTTATACCCCTCTGGGCCAGATTATACCCCGGGTATATTCTGGCATAGCCCAAACTATACCCCGGGGTAAAAATTGTACTAGTCCAGGTTATACCCCCTCCAGGTGCTGTAAATCAGATTTTTCAGCCTTTTGAGAACCATTGAGTGACATTCTTAATAACGGGGCCCAGGCAGCAAACGGGGCCCCAGGCAACGCACAGGGGCCCCAGGCAGCCCACAGGGCAACAGGCAGCACAGAGGGGCCCGAGGAAGTGCACAGGGGCCTCAGGCAGCGCACAGGGCAACAGGCAGCACGGAGGGGCCCAGGCAGCACAGAGGGGCCCCAGGCAGCACAGAGGGGGCCCCAGGCAGCACAGAGTGGCATCAGGAAGTGCACGGAGCCCCAGGCAGCGCACGGGGGCCCAAGGCAACACACAGGGCCCCAGGCAGCAGAGGGGCCCCAGGAAGAGCACAGGGAAACAGGCGGCACAGAGGGGCCCCAGGCAGCACAGAGGGGCCCCAGGAAGAGCACAGGGGTCCCAGGTAGCACACAGGGGCCCCTGGCAGCTCACAGAGCCCCAAACAGTGCACGGTGCCCCAGGCAGCCCACAGAGGCCCCAGGCAGCCCAAAGGGCTCCAGGCAGCGCACAGGGGCCTCAGGCAGTGCACAGGGGCCCAAGGCAGAACACAGGGCCCCAGGCAGCACAGAGGGGCCCAAGGCAGCACAGAGGGGCCCCAGGAAGAGCACAGGGGCCACAGGAAGAGCACGGGGCCCAGGCAGTGCACAGAGGCCCAAAGCAGCACACAGAGCCCCAGGCAGCACAGAGGGGCCTTAGGAAGAGCACAGGGGCCCCAGGAAGAGCACAGGGGCCCCAGGCAGTGCACAGGGCCCCAGGCAGCCAGCGCACAGGGCCCAAGGCAGTGCACAGGGGCCCAAGGCAGCACACGGGGCCCCAGGCAGCACAGAGGGGCCTTAGGAAGAGCACAGGGGCCCCAGGAAGAGCACAGGGCTACAGGCAGCACAGAGGGGCCCAGGAAGAGCACAGGGGCCACAGGAAGTGCATAGGGCCCCAAACAGCATAGGGGCCCAAGGCAGAACACAGGGCCCCAGGCAGCACAGAGGGGCCCAAGGCAGCACAGAGGGGCCCCAGGAAGAGCACAGGGGCCACAGGAAGAGCACGGGGCCCAGGCAGTGCACAGAGGCCCAAAGCAGCACACAGAGCCCCAGGCAGCACAGAGGGGCCTTAGGAAGAGCACAGGGGCCCCAGGAAGAGCACAGGGCTACAGGCAGCACAGAGGGGCCCAGGAAGAGCACAGGGGCCACAGGAAGTGCATAGGGCCCCAAACAGCACAGGGGCCCAAGGCAGAACACAGGGCCCCAGGCAGCACAGAGGGGCCCAAGGCAGCACAGAGGGGCCCCAGGAAGAGCACAGGGGCCACAGGAAGAGCACGGGGCCCAGGCAGTGCACAGAGGCCCAAAGCAGCACACAGAGCCCCAGGCAGCACAGAGGGGCCTTAGGAAGAGCACAGGGGCCCCAGGAAGAACACAGGGCCCCAGGCAGCACAGAGGGGCCCAAGGCAGCACAGAGGGGCCCCAGGAAGAGCACAGGGGCCACAGGAAGAGCACGGGGCCCAGGCAGTGCACAGAGGCCCAAAGCAGCACACAGAGCCCCAGGCAGCACAGAGGGGCCTTAGGAAGAGCACAGGGGCCCCAGGAAGAGCACAGGGCTACAGGCAGCACAGAGGGGCCCAGGAAGAGCACAGGGGCCACAGGAAGTGCATAGGGCCCCAAACAGCACAGGGGCCCAAGGCAGAACACAGGGCCCCAGGCAGCACAGAGGGGCCCAAGGCAGCACAGAGGGGCCCCAGGAAGAGCACAGGGGCCACAGGAAGAGCACGGGGCCCAGGCAGTGCACAGAGGCCCAAAGCAGCACACAGAGCCCCAGGCAGCACAGAGGGGCCTTAGGAAGAGCACAGGGGCCCCAGGAAGAGCACAGGGCTACAGGCAGCACAGAGGGGCCCAGGAAGAGCACAGGGGCCACAGGAAGTGCATAGGGCCCCAAACAGCACAGGGGCCCAAGGCAGAACACAGGGCCCCAGGCAGCACAGAGGGGCCCAAGGCAGCACAGAGGGGCCCCAGGTAGAGCACAGGGGCCACAGGAAGAGCACGGGGCCCAGGCAGTGCACAGAGGCCCAAAGCAGCACACAGAGCCCCAGGCAGCACAGAGGGACCTTAGGAAGAGCACAGGGGCCCCAGGAAGAGCACAGGGGCCCCAGGCAGTGCACAGGGCCCCAGGCAGCCAGCGCACAGGGCCCAAGGCAGTGCACAGGGGCCCAAGGCAGCACACGGGGCCCCAGGCAGCACAGAGGGGCCTTAGGAAGAGCACAGGGGCCCCAGGAAGAGCACAGGGCTACAGGCAGCACAGAGGGGCCCAGGAAGAGCACAGGGGCCACAGGAAGTGCATAGGGCCCCAAACAGCATACGGTGCCCCAGGCAGCGCACAGGAAACCAGGCAGCCCACAGGGACCCCAGGTAGCCCATGGGGCCACAGGCAGCCCTCAGGAGCCCCAGGCAGCGCACAGGACCCCAGGCAGGCCACAGGGGGTCCCAGATAGCGCACAGGGGGCAGAGACAGTGAGCAAGGGGTAAGAGCACGCAAGGGGGGAAATAGAGAAAGCGCATATCCCCTGTGCACTATCTGGGACCCACTGTATGCTGTCTGGGACCCCCTTTGCGATGTCTGGGGCCCTGCTCTTGAGTATTTCACTCAATCCTGTAAGGCTAGTTTCACATTTGCGTACAGCCGTGCGCATGCGTACGCTCTCAGTGAAGCCTTGACCACTGCTGCGCCCCACCGGTTAAGCTCCACCCACGTTCTTTTGATGGTGCTGTAACCCGCGGCGAAGGCAACAAGTTGGAATTTCTTGCGCTCACCGAATCGTCAAAACAACACATGTGGACGCAAACGCAAACATCCACAGGGCCTGCTTACCCAATGATAAAGATAGGATACGCAGGCCGCATGCGTACCCGGGGGTGGATTAAGGGTAGCCAGGCCTCCGGGCTGTTCAGACACTGTGCCCCCCCCCTGGTCATGTGACGGGGGTCATGTGACGGGGATCATGTGACGGGGGTCATGATATACCTGAACCAGATTATTCCAGAAAAATGGCCGGGCCCTACTCTACTGTAACCTATTAAATATTTGTTAAAATATGCAATACAATTTAGGTATATTTTGACCAATATCACATACAAGGAGCAAATTCCGATACCGAGATCCGATACTTTTGTGATATCGGGAATCGGTATCGGGATCGATATTAATGTGTAAAATAAAGGATAAAAATAAAAAATATTGATATACTCACCTCTCCGACGCTGCCTGGACCTTACCGATGTAACCGGCAGCTTCCGTTCCTAAGAATGAGCGCTTGAAAGACCTTAGATGATGTCACGGCTTGTGATTGGTTGCGTGAGCGGTCACGTGACCGCCACGCGACCAATCACAAGCCGCGACGTCATCTAAGGTCTTTCAAGCGCTCATTCTTAGGAACGGAAGCTGCCTGTTACATCGGTAAGGTCCAGGCTGCGTCGATGAGGTGAATATATCAATATTTTTTATTTTTATTCTTTATTTTACACATTAATATCGATCCCGATACCGATTCCCGATATCACAAAAGTATCGGATCTCGGTATCGGAATTCCGATACCGCAAATATCGGCCGATACCCGATACTTGCGGTATCGGAATGCTCAACACTACCAGTGACGTCTCTAGGTGAAGTCCTTCATCTTTCATCTAGCACAGACTGCCATCATTTCTTCCAGCCAGGACTCGTTTCTACAGGAAATAACACAGTTATCTCGAGTTCTGCTTGCAGAACACATTACTTAATTTTTCACAACTTCTACATTACACCACATGAAGAAAAAAAGGTGATATAGTGTCACTCTGCACAGTAACAGGACCGCACCCCTTCCCATTTAAAACAGTATACTCCAAAAATAAAATAAATACATCACTGCAGTAATAATATCCCTTAATTAGCCCCTATGGTAATAATATTCCCCATCCTGGCCCCGTTTATCTCATTCCTGGCTCCAGCCATATGTTCTCGCATCCTGCCCTCATGAGTATCCATTCTACCCCATATGATCTCCCCATCCTGCCCCATCTGTCTCCATCGTATCCATCCTGCCCCATGATCCAATCCTGCCCCTTGTCTTTCATTCTGCCCCGTGTCTCCAATCATGCCCCGTATCTACATTCTGCCCATGCCTCCAGTCCTGCCCCCAGTGTGTCCAGCATATTACCTCCAGTGTGTCCAGCATATTACCCCCAGAATGTCCAGCATATTGCCCCAGTGTCCAGCATTGCCCCCAGACAGTGTGTCCAGCAATCTGCCCCAGTGTGTCCAGCATATTACCCCCAGTGTGTCGAGCAATCTGCCCCAGTATGTCCAGCATATTGCCCCAGAGTGTCCAGCATTGCACCCCAGACAGTGTATCCAGCAATCTGCCCCAGTGTCTCCAGCATTGCTCCAGTGTCTCCAGCATTGCCCAGTGTCTCCAGCAATCATCTGCCCCAGTGTGTCCAGCAATCTGCCCCAGTGTCTCTAGCATTGCCCCAGTGTGTCCAGCAATCATCTGCCCCAGTGTGTCCTCCAGCATTGCCCCCAGTGTCTCCAGCATTGCCCCCAGTGTGTCCAGCAATCATCTGCCCCAGTGTGTCCAGCATTGCCCCAGTGTGTCCAGCAATCTGCCCCAGTGTCTCCAGCATTGCCCCAGTGTGTCCAGCAATCATCTGCCCCAGTGTGTCCAGCATTGCCCCAGTGTGTCCAGCAATCTGCCCCAGTATGTCCAGCATTGCCCCAGTGTGTCCAGCATTGCCCCAGTGTGTCCAGCAATCATCTGCCCCAGTGTGTCCAGCAATCTGACCCAGTGTCTCTAGCATTGCCCCAGTGTGTCCAGCAATCATCTGCCCCAGTGTGTCCAGAAATCTGCCCCAGTGTGTCCTACAGCATTGCCCCCAGTGTGCCCAGCAATCTGCCCCAGTGTCTCTATCATTGCCTCAGTGTGTCCAGCAATCATCTGTCCCAGTGTGTCCAGCAATCTGCCCCAGTGTGTCCTCCAGCATTGCCCCAGTGTGTCCAGCAATCTGCCCCAGTGTGTCCAGCATTGCCCCAGTGTGTCCAGCAATCTGACCCAGTGTGTCCAGCATTGCCCCAGTGTGTCCAGCATTGCCCCAGTGTGTCCAGCAATCATCTTCCCCAGTGTGTCCAGCAATCTGACCCAGTGTCTCTAGCATTGCCCCAGTGTGTCCAGCAATCATCTGCCGCAGTGTGTCCAGAAATCTGCCCCAGTGTGTCCTACAGCATTGCCCCCAGTGTGCCCAGCAATCTACCCCAGTGTCTCCAGCATTGCCCCTGTGTGTCCAGCCATCTGCCCCAGTGTGTCCTCCAGCATTTCCCTAGTGTGTCCAGCAATCTGCCCCAGTGTCTCCAGCATTGCCCCAGTGTGTCCAGCTATCATCTGCCCCAGTGTGTCCTCCGGCTCCAGCATATTGCCCCCAGTCAGACAGTGTCACTGACTGTCCAGCATTCTGGCCCGCCCGGATTGCCATTAGGTTAGCAAAAAAACAAAAAAAACAAACCGAGTTCTCCTCACCTGACCAGCGCTCCAGGCGGCGAGCTCCCTCCAGCAGTGCGCACTCGCCAGCGACTGACAATGATGTAAGATGCCAGTGACGTGTGCGCTGTGCCTGCGGCCGACTTCAGCTGCCAGCCTCCAATTGGCTGGCGGCTGTTGTTAACTATTGACGTGCGGGCGCGCGCCCACACATCAATAGGAAACCGCCGCAGCACCGGTAGGGGCCTGGTGAGCAGATGAGACGGGGCCCGATGCGGGCCCCCTCTCTCTGCCCACCGGGCCCATAAATGATATGCCAGTCAGGGCACGGGCAGTAATGCCCTGATGGCGGCAGGCAATCTGTGCGGTAGCCCAGGGCCCCCCGACACTACTGGGCCCTGGGCTACCACCCATATTGACCCTCTTATAATCCACCCCTGTGCGGCATACCTGGGCGGAACTTAACTGGCGGGCGCAGCAGTGGGCGGGGCTTCACTAAGAACGTACACAGCCATGTGCAAATGTGAAACTAGCCTAAGATGTCTAGGGCCCCTGTGCGATGTGCGATGTCTGGGGCCCCGTTCTTGAGTACATCACTCAATGGTTCTCATAAGTGTGAAAAATCTGATCTTTAATATGCTTTAACCTTTAATATACTCAAGAACAGGGCCACAGACATCACACAGGGGGTCCCAAACAGCGCACATGGGATCCCAGACAGCGCACAGAGGGCAAAGACAGCGCACAGGGGCCCATCGCCCTGTCTCTTCTCCCCATTGCACACTGTCATTTCCCCCTCCCTTGTGCACTGTCTCTGCCCCCCTGTGCATTGCTTGGGGCCCTGTATGCTGCCTGGGTCCCCATTCACTGTCTCTTCCCCCTTGCATGCTGTCTCTTCCCCTCCCTTGTGCACTGTCTCTGCCACTCCATGTGCTGCCTGGGGCCCCGTGTGCTGCCTGGGGCCCCTGTGTGCTGCCTGGGACCTCGTGTGTTCCCTGGGCCCTGTGTGCTGCCTGGGGCCCCTGTGCACTGTCTGGGGCCCCTGTGTGCTGTCTGGGGCCCCTGTGCGCTGTCTGGGCCCCCGTGCTCTGCCTGGGGCCCTGTGTGCTGCCTGGGGCCCCTGTGTGTTGCCTGGGACCTCATGTGCTGCATGGGTCCCTGTGCGCTGCCTGGGGCCCTGTGCGCTGCCTGGGGCCCCTGTGTTCTGCCTGGGACCTCGTGTGCTGCATGGGTCCCTGTTCGCTGCCTGGGGCCCTGTGCGCTGCATGGGGCCCTGTGTTCTGTCTGTCTGTACTTGTTTTTATTATGTATAACCCTCCTCACATGTAAAGCGCCATTGAATAAATGCGTTATAATAATAAATAATAATATGTGCCAAGGACCCTACAGCCAAAACTACCCTGTCTCCACCATGATGACTACTCTCAATCTCCTCCTCTTTCATTTCTTCCTCTACATTTCTCTCATCATCCCATCCATGTAGAAGAGAAGGGACAAAGCGTTTGTGAGTACTAGCCCCTGTTGCTCCAGATCCTCCTCCTCTTCTTCCTCCACATCCTCATTGTTACCCAATCCACGCTGAGCAGATGAGATAATGCTGGACTGGGTAGTACCTGTCTCATGTTTTTCCACATCTCCACCTGTCTACATGCAAAACTTCATGTTTAATTGTCAGCATTGACTGTTTAAATAGCCACAGAAGCAGAATTGTTGCACCGATGATGTCTCTATCACCACACACCATCTTTCTGGAGTCAGACATCCATGCCCACTCTCAAGTTTTTATGTGCAAAGGCTGATCAGAATACTAACAACGGGCGTGTTGGAACTGATATTCCACAAATGGCCTATGTTGCTCACAAAGCCTTGCCAGCATGTGCAGTGTAGAGTTCCAGCATGTGGTGATGTTACACACCAGTCGGTGAGCTGGCACTTGCATGTGGTGCTGCAGCACTGCCAGTGTGGTGGCAGTTGTAGCTGACTTGCGGAAATGGATGCTGACTCAGCGCATCTTAACCCGAAGCTCAGGCAAATCTGGGTACGTTTTCATAAACCGCTGAACTGTTAAATTGAGCACGTATGCCAAGCATGGTACATGTGTGAGCTTGCCAAGCTTCACAGCCATCACCAGGTTACCTCCATAATAGCACCACGACCGTGCCTCACTAAGAGGAGTTATCCTGTGACTTCCTGCAAAGTGGAACAGGAACCTGTGTCATGGGTGGGCGTGAATATTATGCCTAAGCAACAGCTGTAGTCGCACCTGCCCCACGTCCTCAGCGTCTGCATGCACCATCATCAGCACTTTCATGTCCCCATGTCTTACCGCTCACCCTATGCATTTCTTATTGCTAAGTCTCTTGAAAACCAAGATTATTTTTTTTACAAAAAAAATTGGTCAGCTGCAGCAGTCAATGCATTATTTTGGAGTTTAATAACACTGTAATGTAAGACAATGCACATAAGAGTGTATAGAAGACAAATTCAATTCTGAAAAAAAAATTCAATGCGTTTTTTTGTAATGTTATATACCACCAAAATGTAAAATAAAGCACATAATGCTCAATGGATGACTAATTGAATTAAAAAAAAATGTAACACCTTTTTTGAGTGCTGTACAACACCAAAATGTACTACAAAGCATGCAATACTCAATGGATGAGCAGTTGAAGTCAGAAAAGTGTTATATTACACTGACATTTACCACAAAGCACATAATACACTATAGTCGATAACACTGGTCAACACAATAAAATCATCAGCAAAGGTAATATGTCTGTTTTATGGAGTTTGATGCGCTGATTCAAAAAATGTATGCTTAGTTTTGCTCTATCGACTATCACATAAAGTTTCTGAGATAGAAGTATTTTTGTTATTACGTTATTTCTGCATTTTCAATGTATGTGGCTTTTCCTATGTTAATCCAATTTATTTGCTTTTCTTAATTGCGAATTTTCTTACAGGGGCAGCATCAGTAATGGTTTTAGTGAGTTTTATGGGAAAGAGTATTGACAGTGCAGCCAACTAATGACTGCTTCTTGGAAAGTCACATGTTATGGTGAGGAATTAACTGTTATGAGGTGGTAAGATTTGAGTCAGTCAGAAAATGATGGTGATGGCAGCAAGGCCTTGTATGTGAGGCTCTGACAGGAGACAGGCCTCTACAGGGATTTGAGCCCTGCCACAGGGAGATAGAAGGATAGAAGGAAAGGCAGCGGACAGCCGCCATTGTG
The DNA here is from genome assembly GCF_051348905.1 of Ranitomeya variabilis. NCBI lineage: Eukaryota > Metazoa > Chordata > Amphibia > Anura > Dendrobatidae > Ranitomeya > Ranitomeya variabilis. The sequence goes on along the minus strand of NC_135237.1, from coordinate 397,019,938 downwards.
AGAGGATTTTCACTACATTTCTGGGAGGGCAAGTCGCTTCAGAGGGAAGAAAATAGTTCAGCCGTTGCAGATTGGCGATTGTTTATTGACTCATCGCAGAGAAGTTTAAAAGCAGTGCTGCTTCACAATGGGAATATGAAACCATCAATCCCTATTGTTCACTTATGTTATCTAAAGGAAAGTTATGAAAATCTGTCAGTTGTTTTGGATGCTATACAATATAAGCATCATCAATGCAATATCTGTGGTGATTTGAAAGTTATTGGTCTGCTAATGGGAATGCAAGGAGATTTCACAAAATATTGTTGCTTCTTGTGTTTATGGGACAGTAGAAATACAGTAGAGCATTTTGTTCATCGTGATTGGGGACAGAGAAACGTTTATGCTCCAGGTAGAGACAATGTTCAGCATAATCCTTTAGTTGCTCCAACAAAATTCTGTCTTACTAAAACTACACATAAAGTTGGGATTGATTAAAAAGCTTTGTGAAAGCCATGGCAAAGACAAATTCACAAGGGTTCCAGTACATTTCACAGAAATTCTCCAGAATTTCATCAGCAAAACTGAAGGAAGGGGTGTTTGTTGGTCCTCAGATCAGAGTGCTTATGAGAAATGATGTGGAAGTAACTCTAAATAATAAGGATTTTAGATCTTGGAAAAGCTTCAAGTGGATCTGTGAAAACGTCTTAGGAAAACAAAAATCTCCAGAATATGTTGAAGGTGTTAAGGAATTGCTAAATGCATATCAGTGTCTTGGATGTCACATGTCTCTGAAACCGCACTTTTTGCATTCATATTTAGATTTCTTTCTTCAAAATCTTGGGGATGTAAGCGATGAACAAGGCGAGAGGTTTCACCAAGATTTTTAAGTAATGGAACACTGCTACCAGGGAATGACTCAATGATGGCAGATTACTGTTGGATGTTATATAGGGACAACCCTGGAAAATTGGATCAACGACAGTCTAATGTCAAGCACTTTTAATTTCTGCTCATATATTGGTTTCTATTTTGCATGTGAAATTATTTTGGTTTAATAAAAACTGTTTTGTAAAGCAAAACATTTTTTTTTCTGATATGTAGATTACTGTTTTCTTAATGTCCCGGTATATTTTCTATACCTTATAATAATAATAATGCTGCTCCATGGAAGCTATAAGTGCTGCAAAAAAACTATATACATTTTTGAAATCAGGACAAAAAGATGATTCAGAAAAGTGCAAAGTCACCTGCGGTGATTACAAAAAATATTATAGTAGTCAATTTTTTCACCCCTCAAAAAGAGAATGTGGTTAACTGCTTCAACTATATATTTAGCAACTGACTGCAAAGCCCTAAGCCCTGCTTAGAGACAGTATTCAGCCACTCCTCCTGTTCCTGCAACTGACCGTCCCTAGGCTAAATGCAGAATGTATCTGATACAAACAGCAAAGCACGAGATTATCCCTTACAAGGACTGTTAGTATGATGGTTCAGCATCAGAACCAGTATCAACACTAGATGACTCTGATTCATTATACTGTGCACATACAGGCCTGGTTAAGCACTTTCTCCCTCCAAGAACTGTCCCTAGGCTGATCAATGACATCAGTGTGCTAAGCCCTGGAGCTTGTCCTTTTGTAACCCCTGATGATGACATATGGCTAGCCAGAGTGAGGCCACTACCAAGATAACTACAGCATTACAGTGACTCACAGGCAACCCCTACAGTCTGACATCACAACATATTTAAAGACATCATAATGTCATGTCTTGAATCACATAAGGCCTAGTTAGTGCCTTAGACTGTTTGCAGGACTAGATGGAATTGAGAATTGTGTTGAACAGATGAATGATGAGGTGAGTATCTTTATTTTCCACTCCAAATCTATTATGAGCTACAAGAGTTTGGGTTTATCCGAATTGGGTACACTTTGTCATGCTAGGTTTGTTTTTATGCTTTGATTAAAAATGTGTCAGCCAAGTACCCCATTTTATTTACATATACTATTACTATTTATTTACAGTGGCTTGCAAATGTATTAACCCAATTGGCTTTTTACCTATTTTGTTACACTACAACCTATTTAAATATTTTGTAATCTACTTTGTGTGATGCATCAGCATTAAAAAGACTAAGTTGTGAAGTGAGAAAATATAGGCATATATTAAATGCATATGATTAAATAACTAAAAATTGGCATTTGCGTATGTATTCACCCTGTTTGCAACAAAGCACTTAAAAATTTCTGGTGTGAGCAATTACTATCAAAAGTCACATGATTAGTGAAAGGAAGTCCACCTGTGTGCAATCTAAGCGTCACATGGACTGTCAGTGTATATACACATTTTGGAAAGGCCATAGAGATTCCAAAACCATTAAGTAAGAGGCATTATCTAAACAATATCATGAAGACAAAGGAGATCTTCAAATAAGTCAGGGATAAATTTGTTGAGATGTACAAGTCAGGGTTGGGTTAAAAAACTATGCCAGTCTCTGATAAATTCCCTGAGCATCATCGAATTCATTATAATCAAATAGAAAGAGCATGGTGCACAACAAACCTGCCAAAAGAGGGCCACACGTAGATCAAAGATACAACACATAGACCAAAGGTAACCCTGATGGAGCTGCAGAATTCCTAAGCAGAGGCTGGACCATCTGTTCATACAAACACAATAAACTGTACACTCCATAGAAGTGGCATTTATGGAAGAATAGCCAGAAAATAAGCGTCTACTTGCAACCTAAAATTATAAAACTCATTTTGAGTTTGCTAAAAGACATGTGAGACACTCCCCAAATGTATGGAGTAAGGTGCTGTGGTCAGACGAGACCAAAATTTAACTTTTTGGCCACCATAGTAAGTGCTATGTCTCGTGCCAATCCAACACAGCTCATGACCTCAATGACACTATTCCCATGATGGTGGCAGCATCATGCTGTGGAGATGTTTTTCGGCAGTAATGAAATGGAAAATGGTTCAAGTCGAGGGGAAGATGGATGGTATGAAATACAGGGATATTCTTGAGCAAAACCTGTTTCAGTCTGTCAGTGATTTGAGACTGGGATGGAGATTAATCTTCCAACAAAACAATGACCCAAAGCATGACTTGAATGGTTTAGCGGGAATCATGTACATGTTTTGGAGTAGCCTAGACAAAGCCCTGACTGTTGTGAAATTGGATTCTGGGCTCCCCCGGTGGCCACTTGTGGAATTGTACTTGTGTGCATCATCCCCTCTGTTCACCTGCTCCTATCAGGATGTGGGAGTCGCTATATAACCTTGCTCCTCTGTCAGTTTCATGCCGGTCAACAATGTAATCAGAAGCCTTTCTGTGCATGTTCCTGCTACTAGACTACTCCCAGCTAAGTTGGACTTTTGTCCTTGTGTGTTTTTGCATTTTGTTCCTGTTCACAGCTGCTGTTTCGTTACTGTGTCTGGAAAGCTCTTGTGAGCGGAAATTGCCACTCTGGTGTTATGAGTTAATGCTAGAGTCTTAAAGTAATTTCTGGATGGTGTTTTGATAGGGTTTTCTGCTGACCATGAAAGTGCCCTTTCTGTCTTCTTTCTATCTAGTAAGCGGACCTCGATTTTTGCTAAACCTATTTTCATACTACGTTTGTCATTTCATCTAAAATCACCGCCAATATATGTGGGGGCCTCTGTCTGCCTTTTGGGAAAATTTCTCTAGAGGTGAGCCAGGACTGTCTTTTCCTCTGCTAGGATTAGGTAGTTCTCCGGCTGGCGCTGGGCATCTAGGGATAAAAAAACGTAGGCATGCTACCCGGCCACTTCTAGTTGTGCGGCAGGTTTAGTTCATGGTCAGTATAGTTTCCATCTTCCAAGAGCTAGTTCTCATATATGCTGGGCTATGTTCTCTCGCCATTGAGAATCATGACAGTTTGACCGGCCCAAAAAAAAGGGTTAAATTACTGGCTGAGAAAGGAGAGAAAAAAGAAGTCTGCTACAATTTATTTATTTTTTTTTTTTTCTCTAGTTCTGAGTGTGCTCTTAATTGAATCACTTGCTAGTCTGCCTATACTGCAGCCTTCCTCTCTTTCTCTCCTTCTTATCCTTGAATGGCTCTGTGTTCACCTGTTTCAAATGGATCTTCAGAGTGTAGCTACAGGTTTGAATAATCTCGCCACAAAGGTACAAAATTTGCAAGATTTCGTTGTTCATGCACCTATGTCTGAGCCTAGAATTCCTTTGCCTGAATTCTTCTCGGGGAATAGATCTCACTTTCAAAATTTTAAAAATAATTGCAAATTGTTTTTGTCCCTGAAGTCTCGCTCTGCCGGAGACCCTGCACAGCAGGTCAGGATTGTAATTTCCTTGCTCCGGGGCGACCCTCAAGACTGGGCTTTTGCATTGGCACCAGGGGATCCTGCGTTGCTCAATGTGGATGCGTTTTTTCTGGCCTTGGGGTTGCTTTATGAGGAACCTCATTTAGAGCTTCAGGCGGAAAAGGCCTTGATGTCCTTGTCTCAGGGGCAAGATGAAGCTGAAATATACTGCCAAAAATTCCGCAAATGGTCTGTGCTTACTCAGTGGAATGAGTGCGCCCTGGCGGCGATTTTCAGAGAAGGTCTCTCTGATGCCATTAAGGATGTTATGGTGGGGTTCCCTGTGCCTGCGAGTCTGAATGAGTCCATGACGATGGCTATTCAGATCGATAGGCGTCTGCGGGAGCGCAAACCTGTGCACCATTTGGCGGTGTCTACTGAGAAAACGCCAGAAAATATGCAATGTGATAGAATTCTGTCCAGAAGCGAGCGGCAGAATTTTAGACGAAAAAATGGGTTGTGCTTCTATTGTGGTGATTCAACTCATGTTATATCAGCATGCTTTAAGCGTACTAAGAAGCCTGACAAGTCTGTTTCAATTAGCACTTTACAGTCTAGGTTTATTCTATCTGTGACCCTGATTTGTTCTTTGTCATCTATTACCGCGGACGCCTATGTCGACTCTGGCGCTGCTTTGAGTCTTATGGATTGGTCCTTTGCCAAACGCTGTGGGTATGATTTGGAGCCATTGGAGGCTCCGATACCTCTGAAAGGGATTGACTCCACCCCATTGGCTAGTAATAAACCACAATACTGGACACAAGTGACTATGCGTGTTAATCCGGATCACCAGGAGGTTATTCGCTTTCTGGTGCTGTATAATCTACATGATGTTTTGGTGCTGGGATTGCCATGGCTGCAATCTCATAACCCAGTCCTCGACTGGAGAGCTATGTCTGTGTTAAGCTGGGGATGTAAAGGAACTCATGGGGACGTACCTTTGGTTTCCATTTCATCATCTATTCCCTCTGAGATTCCTGAATTCTTGTCTGACTTTCGTGACGTTTTTGAAGAACCCAAGGTTGGTTCACTACCTCCGCACCGGGAGTGCGATTGTGCCATAGACTTGATCCCGGGTAGTAAATACCCTAAGGGTCGTTTATTTAATCTGTCTGTGCCTGAACACGCGGCTATGCGAGAATATATAAAGGAGTCCTTGGAAAAGGGACATATTCGTCCTTCGTCATCTCCCTTAGGAGCCGGTTTTTTCTTTGTGTCTAAGAAAGACGGCTCTTTGAGGCCGTGTATTGATTATCGACTTTTGAATAAAATCACGGTTAAATATCAATATCCGTTACCACTGCTTACTGATTTGTTTGCTCGTATAAAGGGGGCCAAGTGGTTCTCTAAGATTGATCTCCGTGGGGCGTATAATTTGGTGCGAATCAAGCAGGGGGATGAGTGGAAAACCGCATTTAATACGCCCGAGGGCCATTTTGAGTATTTGGTGATGCCTTTTGGTCTTTCAAATGCCCCTTCAGTCTTCCAGTCCTTTATGCATGACATTTTCCGCGATTATTTGGACAAACTTATGATTGTGTATCTGGATGATATTCTGATTTTTTCGGATGACTGGGACTCTCATGTCCAGCAGGTCAGGAGGGTTTTTCAGGTTTTGCGGTCTAATTCCTTGTGTGTGAAGGGTTCTAAGTGTGTTTTTGGGGTTCAAAAGATTTCCTTCTTGGGATACATTTTTTCCCCCTCTTCCATCGAGATGGATCCTGTCAAGGTTCAGGCTATTGGTGATTGGACGCAACCCTCTTCTCTTAAGAGTCTTCAGAAATTTTTGGGCTTTGCTAACTTTTATCGTCGATTTATTGCTGGTTTTTCTGATGTTGTAAAACCATTGACTGATTTGACTAAGAAGGGTGCTGATGTTGCTGATTGGTCCCCTGATGCTGTGGAGGCCTTTCGGGAGCTCAAGCGCCGCTTTTCTTCCGCCCCAGTGTTGCGTCAGCCTGATGTTGCTCTTCCTTTTCAGGTTGAGGTCGACGCTTCTGAAATCGGAGCTGGGGCGGTGTTGTCGCAGAGAAGTTCCGACTGCTCCGTGATGAGACCTTGTGCTTTTTTTTCCCGTAAATTTTCGCCCGCCGAGCGGAATTATGATATTGGGAATCGGGAGCTTTTGGCCATGAAGTGGGCTTTTGAGGAGTGGCGTCACTGGCTTGAGGGGGCCAGACATCAGGTGGTGGTATTGACTGACCACAAAAATTTAATTTACCTTGAGTCTGCCAGGCGCCTGAATCCTAGACAGGCGCGCTGGTCGTTGTTTTTCTCTCGGTTTAATTTTGTGGTGTCTTACCTACCGGGTTCTAAGAATGTTAAGGCGGATGCCCTTTCTAGGAGTTTTGAGCCTGACTCCCCTGGTAATTCTGAGCCCACAGGTATCCTTAAAGATGGAGTGATATTGTCTGCCGTTTCTCCAGACCTGCGGCGGGCCTTGCAGGAGTTTCAGGCGGATAGACCTGATCGTTGCCCACCTGGTAGACTGTTTGTTCCTGATGATTGGACCAGTAGAGTCATCTCTGAGGTTCATTCTTCTGCGTTGGCAGGTCATCCTGGAATCTTTGGTACCAGGGATTTGGTGGCAAGGTCCTTCTGGTGGCCTTCCCTGTCACGAGATGTGCGAGGCTTTGTGCAGTCTTGTGACGTTTGTGCTCGGGCCAAGCCTTGTTGTTCTCGGGCTAGTGGATTGTTGTTACCCTTGCCTATCCCGAAGAGGCCTTGGACGCACATCTCGATGGATTTTATTTCGGATCTGCCTGTTTCTCATAAGATGTCTGTCATCTGGGTGGTGTGTGACCGTTTCTCTAAGATGGTCCATCTGGTTCCCTTGCCTAAGTTGCCTTCTTCTTCCGAGTTGGTTCCTCTGTTTTTTCAAAATGTTGTTCGTTTGCATGGTATTCCGGAGAATATCGTTTCTGACAGAGGGACCCAATTCGTGTCTAGATTTTGGCGGGCATTCTGTGCTAGGATGGGCATAGATTTGTCTTTTTCGTCTGCTTTCCATCCTCAGACTAATGGCCAGACCGAGCGGACTAATCAGACCTTGGAGACAAATTTGAGGTGTTTTGTGTCTGCGGATCAGGATGATTGGGTTGCTTTTTTGCCTTTGGCGGAGATCGCCCTCAATAATCGGGCCAGCTCTGCCACCTTGGTGTCCCCGTTTTTCTGTAATTCGGGGTTTCATCCTCGATTTTCCTCCGGTCAAGTGGAATCTTCGGATTGTCCTGGAGTGGATGCTGTGGTGGAGAGGTTGCATCAGATTTGGGGGCAGGTGGTGGACAATTTGAAGTTGTCCCAGGAGAAGACTCAGCTTTTTGCCAACCGCCGTCGTCGTGTTGGTCCTCGGCTTTGTGTTGGGGACATGGTGTGGTTGTCTTCTCGTTTTGTCCCTATGAGGGTTTCTTCTCCTAAGTTTAAGCCTCGGTTCATCGGCCCGTACAAGATATTGGAGATTCTTAACCCTGTGTCCTTCCGTTTGGACCTCCCTGCATCCTTTTCGATTCATAATGTTTTTCATCGGTCATTGTTGCGCAGGTATGAGGTACCGGCTGTGCCTTCCGTTGAGCCTCCTGCTCCGGTGTTGGTTGAGGGTGAGTTGGAGTACGTTGTGGAAAAGATCTTGGACTCTCGTGTTTCCAGACGGAAACTCCAGTACCTGGTCAAATGGAAGGGATACGGTCAGGAGGATAATTCTTGGGTCACTGCCTCTGATGTTCATGCCTCCGATCTTGTCCGTGCCTTTCATAGGGCTCATCCTGATCGCCCTGGTGGTTCTGGTGAGGGTTCGGTGCCCCCTCCTTGAGGGGGGGGTACTGTTGTGAAATTGGATTCTGGGCTCCCCCGGTGGCCACTTGTGGAATTGTACTTGTGTGCATCATCCCCTCTGTTCACCTGCTCCTATCAGGATGTGGGAGTTGCTATATAACCTTGCTCCTCTGTCAGTTTCATGCCGGTCAACAATGTAATCAGAAGCCTTTCTGTGCATGTTCCTGCTACTAGACTACTCCCAGCTAAGTTGGACTTTTGTCCTTGTGTGTTTTTGCATTTTGTTCCTGTTCACAGCTGCTGTTTCGTTACTGTGTCTGGAAAGCTCTTGTGAGCGGATATTGCCACTCTGGTGTTATGAGTTAATGCTAGAGTCTTAAAGTAATTTCTGGATGGTGTTTTGATAGGGTTTTCTGCTGACCATGAAAGTGCCCTTTCTGTCTTCTTTCTATCTAGTAAGTGGACCTCGATTTTTGCTAAACCTATTTTCATACTACGTTTGTCATTTCATCTAAAATCACCGCCAATATATGTGGGGGCCTCTGTCTGCCTTTTGGGAAAATTTCTCTAGAGGTGAGCCAGGACTGTCTTTTCCTCTGCTAGGATTAGGTAGTTCTCCGGCTGGCGCTGGGCATCTAGGGATAAAAAAACGTAGGCATGCTACCCGGCCACTTCTAGTTGTGCGGCAGGTTTAGTTCATGGTCAGTATAGTTTCCATCTTCCAAGAGCTAGTTCTCATATATGCTGGGCTATGTTCTCTCGCCATTGAGAATCATGACACCTGACCTTTATCCAATAGAGAATCTGTGGTCAGACTTGAAGATTGTTGTTCATCAAGGGAAACCATCTAACTTGAAGGAGCTGGAGCAGTTCAGCCTTGAGGAATGGGCCAAAATCCCAGTGGTAATATGTGGAAAGCTCATACAGATATTCCAAAGCAACTTGCAGGGGGTGAATAGTTATGCACACTGAAGCTGTTATTTTGTCCTATTTGTTGCTTACTTCAGCATTACAATAAAAAGAAAACCTAATATTCACAGTTGTAGGCATATGCTTTACATAAACTGATGCAAACCCTCAAATAAAGTGAAATTTCAGATTGTAAGGTAGCAAAGCATGAAAAATGCCAAATGGGGTTGAATACTTTTGCAAGTCATTGTATTTACTTACTGCAGGGTATTTGCTCAGTTTGTTTTATCCTGGGTTTTGTCTTAAGGTACCGTTACACTAAACGACTTACCAACGATCATGACCAGTGATACGACCTGGCCGTGATCGTTGGTAAGTCGTCACCGCTGTGCTCTGCTTTACGGCCGGCGCTGACACAGTCAGTGCGGGAAGCTGATGGCGGGGGACGTGACAGACATCGGAATGTGAGTATGTAGTGTTTTTTTTTTAACTTTTACAATGGTAATCAGGGTAAATATCGGGTTACTAAGCACGGTCCTGTGCTTAGTAACCCAATATTTACCCTGGTTACAAGTGAACACATCGCTGGATCGGCGTCACACACACCGATCCAGCGATGACAGCGGGTGATCAGCGACCAAAAAAAGGTCCTGATCATTCCCTACGACCAACGATCTCCCAGCAGGGACCTGATCGTTGGTCGCTGTCACACATAACGAGATCGTTAGCGGGATCGTTGCTACGTCACAAAAAAGCGTGACGTTGCAACGATATTGTTAACGAAATCGTTATGTGTGAAGGTACCTTTATCCTAGGTTTTTTGTTAATGGCCACAGTGTGAATGAGTTTAACTCAAGTAACAAGTTGTGTTTAATTTTTTTTGTACTTTGCATAAACAAGTGGCTCCCCTTTGTGGGCTGGGCACTTTGTCTTGGCTTTTACACTTTTTTGATCAAAACAATGTTAAATTAGTATCCTATGTAGTTAAAGGGAACCTATCACCCCGTTTTTTAAAAATTAGATAAAAATAGTGTGAAATAGGGGCAGAGCTGGGCTTTACATTAGTGCCTTTTCGGTGCCTTTACACCCCCATTAGGCTGCCGAAATACCTTTGTGAAGTGGCCGTTTTGTCCTGTCACTCAAGTTGGTCAGGTCGGATGGGCGTGGTCACAGCGCCGCTTCTCCCCCAGATCAGGCTCATCATTACGTTGGTGGCGTAGTGGTGTGCGCATGTCCAAGGTCCCGAATCCTGCACAGGGGAGTGAAAATAGCAGCGATGTCCGTTATTTCATTGGTGGTTGGTGGGCGCGGCCATCTTGCTTTGGCCGCGCGTGCGCAGAAGCGGCGCTCTGCTGGCCGCGGCTTCAGGAAAATGGCCGCGGGCATCCGCGCGTGCGCAGATGGCTATCGCGGCGGCCATTTTCGTGAAGCAGAGTTCGCATCTCGGCTTCACGAAAATGGCCGCCGCGATAGCCATCTGCGCACGCGCGGATGCCCGCGGCCATTTTCCTGAAGCCGCGGCCAGCAGAGCGCCGCTTCTGCGCACGCGCGGCCAAAGCAAGATGGCCGCGCCCACCGACCACCAATGGAATAACGGACATCGCTGCTATTTTCACTCCCCTGTGCAGGATTCGGGACCTTGGACATGCGCACACCACTACGCCACCAACGTAATGATGAGCCTGATCTGGGGGAGAAACAGCGCTGTGACCACGCCCATCCGACCTGACCAACTTGAGTGACAGGACAAAACGGCCACTTCACAAAGGTATTTTGGCAGCCTAACGGGGGTGTAAAGGCACCAAAAAGGCAGTAATGTAAAGCCCAGCTCTACCCCTATTTCACACTATTTTTATCTAATCTTTAAAAAACGGGGTGATTGGTTCCCTTTAACATTTACTATTTCTGTTTACTTACTGTGGGTTATTTGCTCATCTTGTTTTTATCCTATGCTCTTGCTGCTAAATGTTCTCAGTGTGAATGTGCACCTACACATTGCACTTATACCAACATGCGTTCTGGCTCCTTTCTTTGGTACTATGCCCTAGATCAGTGTTCCCCAACTCCGGTCCTCAAGAGCCACCAACAGGTCATGTTTTCAGGATTTCCTTAATATTGCACAGGTGATGAAATTCTTGCCTTTCCAGGTAATGCAATTATCACCTGAGCAATACTAAGGAAATCCTGAAAACATGACCTATTGGTGGCTCTTGAGGACTGGAGTTGGGGAACACTGCCCTAGATCTTGCATGGCACCATAGCATGATAAAGAGCATTCGGCTCATGTGAAATTTGATTCAAGTTGAATATTAATGTCAAATTCAAATGAACTTCTCAATTTGAATTTTTTAAGATTTCCTGGTTACTAACAGTGACTTACCATTATGACTAGATCATAACAAGCTGTGATATGGTATCGCTAGACCTAATAGGAAGAAAAATGAACCAGAGGTGCAATTACACATACTGCAGCTGAAGAGTCTTTTTTAACTAACATCCAGGAGTAGCAAAGATAAAAACATGAGGAATAAAATGAAAGAAAATGTAATTCGTCTTTGTTCGAATTCATTGTAATGCCTATTTCTGTTACATTAAGTAAAGGACATACATATCGTTACATCGTTTGGGGCTTCAAAGCCTAAAGATGCATTACTTCAACTTCGGCACAGAGGGCATCACAAATGAAAGGAAGAAATGTGATGTGAAGTTATTTTCTCAGTGGACAAATAATGCTTACCAATTTCATGAAAAAAATCTCTTCCACAATTGTGCAGGAAGTATTCACTCTTACATTTCTATGGAGAACAATAATATTTTTATTCCAAACTTTTGTATGATGCTGTAATTTGATGCATTTGTAAATGACGAATGTGCCTTTTGTCTATTTTTTTGGATTGTATGGTTAGCATTGGAAGCTATCTAGAAATAAATATATAAGAAATAGATTAAAAACAAAAGATTTACATCTCCAGTCTACATTTATCAGTATCTTTTAGTCTTCAGAAGAAAAAAAAAACTTCTCTTATCATATAGTAATTGTTTATGCCTGGCCTAGCAGTTAAAGTATATTTATCTCCTGCCACACTAACTCTATTGATTTTCTTTTTAAATTGTCTTGTTTTTCAAAAGTGATATAGCTCAAGCTCAGAGATCATTTTTTAGCTACATTTCAAGAGCTATTACAAGGTGCATCTTGTACAAACTGTTATACTTAATAAGCTGCAAGGAATAAACTTTATCTGCAAAGTGCCTTTCTCAGATCTCATGGAAGATCTTTTGATAAATGAGCAACAGTTCAAAAAGATATTTCTCTTTCATTGCGTTCATTTCAAACAGCTAATCATTTTCTACATCAGCAAAAATAAAGAAAAAATAGATGACCTAATTTAACGAAACCCTATACACTGCTATACAGTATATCGCAATTAAAGATTAGAGTACTTTTGGTAAATGAAGACTTTTATGCAATGTCAATTTTCTCCTTTTAGTGTATAAAGTATGGAGACTATTATAAAGAAAATGATTAAACTAGTAATGGGCTTCTCACTACCAGTGTCTGTCATTAGGCCGAGGCTTAAGTGTCAGAGCTCTTTTGAGTAGGTGGACTTTATTTATAACTTTTGGAAACTAGATACAGTAAGTCATTATTGCATGTAGACTCCTTCAATGTCAACATCACCAAAGCTTGTAGTACTAAAACCGAAATGTCATTTTGCGTCTTGGTACTCCACACTGTCATGGTCCAGTCCGGAGTTTATTTTAATTTTTCCTCTTTTGAGACTGGTCATGCGGGGGTTAATCTCATCAGCCTCGTTCTTGAGCTAGCTGGGCTATTTCAGTCCCTCACAGCCTGCCTACAACTGTTAGTGATAGTTCAAGCTTCCCAGCTTGAGCCCCTGACCTGTATCCTGATCTTGGTGATCCTTGTGTCTCTGTTTGCCCGTACCCGTGTATGACTCGATCTGTTCCCTGGACTTCGGCTCTGGTTTTCTGTCTCTGATACTATGTTACCCTCCTGGTTCTGACTTTGCTTGTGTCCCGACTTTCTCTTACGTCTCATGATTTGGTTACTACGATCCCAGTAGGCTCTGACATCTTGCTTGTCCCCGACTATTCCCTGCTCGCCCCTTCTGTACCACGCTGATATTCTTGTGTATGACTTTAGGCTTGTCTGACTTCTCTCATTACCTGTGACACCTGTGCCTGTGCTCTGTGTTACTTCGCTTAATGTTTAACCTCTCTTCCCTCACCAGCTCCCCCTGGTGGAGGTTTCATCACACACACTATTTGCATAGACTCTACAAACGGCAAGGGTGAGTCACTCTAAAGTCCTACTTAGCCAAAAAGGTCAAATTTCTCACGGGTCTTGACAAGGGGACATGTATAAGGTAGACACTTCTTATTCATTAAGAATCGCATGCCTCTTAATGAAATAGGATTGTTTGAAGAGTGGCGTGCGCCACCTCACAGATCCTACTCCAGCCCCTGACTGTAGTGAGATTGTAAGCCACAGAGGATGCCACTGACCCGACAGAGCTTCCTACATTTTTGTGGAACTAGGAGAAACTGTTGTCAAAATGACAAAGGTCACAATATTTTTGCCAAACTTTAAGTTGTGCAAAATTTTGTGACTTTTTGAAGCTTTTTACCCCAGAATTCTGGCATAAAAACATTGATGAATAACGCCCGATAACTAGAGTGTACTATAGCTCTCAATACACTGGCTGCTACTGTATATTTGTATGTTATCTTTATTTCTCTGCAATGTATAACATATTTAGCTAATTATCCTAGTAATTGCCTGAATTGATTATATTTAAAGTGTAAAAATATTGTAAAAAATAAAAGAAAACACTGTTACCAAGATT